>NC_092372.1:130782039-131087039 GCF_030028105.1 Mobula birostris
CAAGATGTTGGTGAGGCCTAATTTTGAGGATTGTGTGTAATTTTGGTCACCTACCTACAGGAAAGATAGAGATTGAAAATGCAGAGAAAATTTACAAGGATGTTGTCGAGACTTGAGAACCTAAGTTATATGTGAATAGGTTATGACTTCATTCCCGAGAACGTAAAAGATTGAGGGGAGATTTGATAGAGGTACAATATACAAGGTTATGAGGGATATAGATACTGTAAATTCAAGCAGACTATTTTCACTGGGGTTGGATGAAACTGCAACTGGTAGTCATGGGTTAAGGCTGAAAGGTGAAATGTTTAAGTGGAATATGAGTAGGAGTTTCTTCACTCAGAGAATGGCAAGAGTGTGGGACAAGATGCCAGCATAAATGGTGAATGCAGAGTCGATTTCAGCATTTAAAAGAAATGTTGATAGGTAGGTAGATGCGAAGAGAATGGCGGCCTATAGTCCAGATGCATGATGGGACTAGGCAGATTAATGGTTCTGTAGAGACTCAATAGGCTGAAGGACTCGTTTCTGTGCTGTCATGTTCCATGACTCTATAACACGAAGAATCGTCTTCAATAAATTGCCCATCACTGAAGGAACGCTCACTTTAAAGAAAGGAATAAAATTTACCACCCTCCAATCATCTGTTCCTACTCCTGTGGCCAGCAAGAATGCAATGATCATCGCCAAAGGAGCAACAATCTCTTCCCTCACCTCCTACGCCAACCTGGTGTGTATCCTGTCCAATTCCAGCAACTTACCAATACTAATGCTTTTCAAAATTTCCTCTTTCTTATTGTCAAGATGTGATGAAGTGCTTTGACCTATGTTAGGCTATTGTTTGTTGTTTATTCAATACCATCATACTCCCTGTACTAATCAACAAGCTCCTAAACCTGGACCTCTGTACCTCATCCTGCACCTGGATCCTTGACTTGCTCATTGGGAGACCACAGTCAGTGTGGATTGGAAGTAACATCTCCTCCTCACTGGCAATCAACGCTGGTGTATCTCAAGGTTACATGCTTAGCCCATTGCTCCATTCTCTCTACAGCCACGATTTTGTGGCTAGGCATAGCTCAAACACTACCTATAAATTTGCTAATAACACAACTATTGTTGGCAGAATTTCAGATGGCGATGAGGAGGTGTACAATAGCAAGATAGATCAGCTGACTGAGTGATGTCACAACAACCTCAAAGTTCAAAGTAAATACATAACCCTGAAATTTATTTTCTTGCAGGCATACTCAATAAGTCAAGTAAACATAATAGAATCAATGAAAGACCACACTAACAGGATGGACAACCAGTGTGTAAAAGATAACAAACTGTGCAAATACAAAAATAAAGAAAAAAAGGAATAATAATAATATTAATAATAATAATAATAATTATTATTATTATTATTATTAAATAAAGAAAGAAAGAAATAAACAAGCAAGCAAGCAAGCAATAAATATTGAGAAGAGTCCTTGAAAGTGAATCCATAGGCTGTGGGAGCAGTTCAGTGATGGGGTAAATGAAGTTGAGTGAAGTTATCCCCTCTGGTTCAAGAGCCTGATGGCTGGGAGGTAATAACTGTTCCTGAACCTGGTGTTGTGAGCCCTGAGGCTCCTGTACCTTCTTCCTGATGGCAGCAACGAGAAGGGTACATGTCCTGGGTGGTGATGGGGGGGTGGTGCTGTTGGTGTGTATTTAATATTTCAGTTATATTTGAGTAATCTTGTACATATTGGTTGATTAAGCATTCTTGTTCTTTTAAAAGATTTACAGGTTCATAAAGAGTGTGTCCAATATACCTTCCAACCAGAGGCACAGTTGGCACCAACACTTGCTTGCCCTCTGTTAGGGAATGATTCGTGATGGACAGAATGGAGACAGTTGTGCGATCATCTATGCCATTCTTAATTCTCTTTCATTGCAGGGGATGTGGCATGCAAATGGTGGATGGATCTCCGATCAAGTTGCAGTTGTCTCAGCCAATTATGTCCCCCCAATGCTGGTCCATCTGATTTTATCACACGCAATTTCAATGTGGCTTGTTGGCTGTTGTATTTCACAGTTACAAATATCATTCCAACAGGAGTTATCTTTTCTCCAGTTTAAGTTCTTAGTTGGATGTCTATAAGTTTCAGTTTAGTATCTTTGAAATGCCGTTCAAACTCATTTTTTGGAGTGACTGAAACAGCTGAACCAGTGTCTAATTCTACTTCAACCAATTTGCCATACACTTCTAGCATTAGACACATTGCTTGTTTATTATTAATTTTCACACGGTAAGTCACAAAGCTACTCAGTCCTGCAACACACATAAAAGTTGCTGGTGAACTCAGCAGGCCAGGCAGCATCTCTAGGAAGAAGTATAGTCAACGTTTCGGGCCGAGACCCTTCATAGGACTACTCAGTCCTGTGTCACTCTCATTATCAGACATTTCATCAACCGTGTGCAGATTAGTACACTTTTTGAAACTACAACTTGTCTTTTTAGCTTTTTCTCTCCCTGACCAGTTCATTTATTTTTGTCTGCTCAACATGCTCTTTGTATATGATCTACTTTCTGCAAGTTTCGCTTTAAATCTGTATTGGTTTGGTGCATGTGAAACCCTACTAGAACATAGCACAAATTGTTCGGTCAGGCAGGCCTCTGTAATTTTGTTCACATTCACTTTCATTGCTGATTGCAAATCAATTACGTCTCCTTCTGTAGTTTCCATTGTAACAACATTTTCAACTTTTCTTTTAAATGTGAGTTGTGCTGCCGTTAGCAGCCATTTTTGAATGCTTTATTTTAAGATTCTACAAACTAACCGATCTCAGAGCATCATTAAGACAATTTCTGAACTGATAAAGTTCAATCTCTTCAATTCAGCCACGTACGCTGAAATGGAATCCCCTTTTTGATTTCACTTTGTAAGGGGTGATAAGAGATCAAGCTCTGCCACAATTTTAGAGCTTCCTTCACTGATTCAAGTTTAATCCAGAATTGCCACTTTGCCTAAGAGAAGACTTTCTGGATCTATTGTAACATTTTTGGTCACCTGACTTGAACGCCTCTGATCTGGCTCTGAGCAGTTTGCAGATCTCATGGTTCGCCCAGGGCTTCCAGTTGGGAAAGACTTTGAATGATTTTGTGGAGACACACTCACCGACAACTGTATGTATAAAGTCTATGACAACCATAATGTATTGATACAGAATGACAGATGATTTCTTGAACATGGCACAGTCCACGGACTCAAAGCAATCCCGTAATCACTCCTCTTTGTTCTAATCTCTGGAGCCTTGCTCTTTAGCCTCTACCTGAATGCAGGTCGAGGCTAAAGCTTGCACTCTATATCAGTAAGACTAAGGAATTGATTGTAGACTTCAGAAGGGGGAAGTCGAGGGAACACACATCACTACTCATCAAGGGATCAGCAGTTGAAAAGGTGAGCAGTTTCAAGTACATACGTGTCATCTTGGCTGAGATCTATCTTGACCCCAACGTTTTGAAGCAATTACAAAGATGGCATGACACTGGGTATATTTCATTAGGAACTTGAGGAAATTTGGTATGTCGCTAAAGACTCTTGCAAATTTCTCAAAGAGTTATCGAGCTGGAGAAAGGGATTTGCAATCAAAGATAGGAACCACAAAGTCAGGTTTTTGTTTAACCCATGACCATGCTACATAGGCATGAAGATGATATATTAATTGGACTTTGGTAAAGGAATTTATTCCAAATTTACATTAAGTATGCCAATCAAGAAAGCATTGAAATTGTCAAATCTGGATGTAGAGTTGTGAATGGCAATATCAACACTATCTGAGTTGCAGCAAGGTAAGGGTTAAGTGATATTCCTTGGCTAGAAATGAGGATGCAACTATGGCAGAGTTGGGATCTGTCGTACAGTTGCAACAAAGACATACAGAGTCAGCGACGAGAAAATCAGTGAAATTAATTGGGATGTGTGGCTTGTTGAGTCAGAAGGGCCTGTTACCATGTTGTATCTTTAAATATAAATCAATCAATCAATCAATCAATCAATCAATAGACACACAAATAGAATGAGGAGTGTGATAGGGATGAAAGATGTTGACTTCAGTCTCTCCAAAACTTAACCGGACCATTTTCTTTCCATCTGTTAGATGCTGCACCAAGAGCTCATGATGCAGTTGCCTTGGCCACTTGCTACTTACTTACCGCTTACTACTACTTACCACTTACAGGGTATTGTTAAATATATGAATTAATCATTGCTGGCTGTTGAATTCTGATTCTAATTTTCAGGTGTAAATGGCCTGCAAAGAGCAACATTCCTGGCTTTCTACTAATTAGTGGTACCTGGCTTGTCATTGTCATTGTAGATACACAGACTTATCACCTGATACCCGCAAATATCCACCATTATGACTGCAGCTCTTGAATCATTCCCAAAGTACTTACAGTATATGAACAGAGAAGAAGAATTTAACTTCATTTAGCCTCTTTTGGAATTGAACTCCCAGTAAGCACAATATTTAACCCACTGCACACCCTCACCAAAAGCATGATATTGTTCCATAGGTTATGAGAAAAATATGTCCTGGCTGAAGATGAAGTGACCTTCCTAAGCTTCAAAAAATAATACATCTAAGCATAAATTTCAACATTTTTCAATGAGTAGGAACCAATTTAGGTTGTCCTTCAAGACATTGCAAGAAAAATATATGAATGACTTGCTGAGATCAAAGGAGTAATAACATTACTTTAGTTGTTGCTATCTCAACACTTTTGGTGCAATCAGCACCATCTGGTATTAAAATGGCTTGTGGTTTTACTGCATCGAAACAAGATTGAGGAACTAAATCGAGGTTCTCAAATTTGTAAAAAGGCAATTTAGACAGATTAGGTTCCAAGCATATTATATGGAATTGCCAGCCACAGGTTTCATTAGATCATGTATTTGACGACATGTCTCAGAAATTGCTTATCAATAAATTCTGAATGGGAATATATTTGCCAACATTTATCATCTTTGTAATTAAAGTGAAAAATGTTATTATAAGAATGGAACATGTTCTTCCCATTCATTTCTTTTTGGCAGTAGCAAGCATTATTTTGAGACGGCTACTTTCTCTACTCTATTCCAATATTATAACTCCTGCTAGTTTCACTTCCTGCACCAAGAATCTTCTAATCAAAGCACTTATTTTGTCCCTTTCACAACTTTAAGACAACACTAATGATGTTTTTCGAAGTCTAACTGATGTAGGAACTGCAACAAACAGTTCTCAAATCATACAGAGACTATAACCAGATAATTTACTTTAGTGGTCTGTGTTTGTTCACTGTTATCTTGAGCTTCAGAGTTTGGATAGTTTTTATTGGCCTAATTCTAGCCTGGCAAAAACAGTATTGCAGAGAACAATAATGTCCAATTTGTCCAAGGAGACCTAGCTCTGACTCCCAACTGTTCCACTGTTCCACTGTTTTATTTACTGATGTCTGTCCAGCTTGCAGCAAAGCTGGTTGTTCATTCTCCATTTAGTGCTAACAAGGGCAGGAACACAATCTGTCATAGAGTCATAATAAAGTACAGCACAGAAACAGGCCCTTTGGCCCATCTAGTCCATGCTGAAATAATTTAAACTGCCTTCTCCCAATACCTGCACCGGGATGATAGCCCTCCATATCCCTACTATGCATGTATCTATGCAAAATTCTCGTAAGCAAGGAAATCGAGCTCTCATGGACCACTTGTGCTGGCAGCTCATTCCACGATCTCACGACCCTCTGAGTTAAGAAGTTCTCATAAACTCTAGTTGCAGTCCCATCCAACCTCAGTGGAAAAAGACTGTTTGAATTTACCTTATCTATAATGCTCATAATTTTGTACAGCTCTATCAAATCTCCTCTCAGTCTTCTACATTCCTGCAGTCCTGACCCATTCAATCTTTCCATGTTACTCAGGTCCTCAACCTTGTTTGCATCTTTCGTGTAGGTAGATGACCAAAACTGCACACAATAATCCACATTAAGCCTCACCAATGTCTTATACAACTTCAACATAACATCCCATCAACTGTACTCAATATGTTGATTTATGAAGACTAACGTGCCAAAAGCTTTTTTTATGACCCTATCTACTTGTGATGCCACTTCCAACAAATTATAGACCTGTATTCCTAGGGTTCATTTGTTCTACCACACTCCTCAGTGCCCTTCCATTCACTGTGTCAAACCTACCCTGGTTGGTCCTACCAAAGTGCAAAACCCTGCACTTGGCTGCATTAAATTCCATCTGCCATTTTTCAGCCCATTATTCCAGCTGATGCAGATCCCTCACGCCATGATAGTCTTCTTCACTGTCCACTACACCCTAATCTTGGTGACATCCACAAATTTGCTGATCCAGTTAACCACATTATCATCCGCATCACTAATATAGATGACAAGCAGCAAAGGACCCAGCACTGATCCCTGTGTCACTTCACTAGTCACAGGCTTCCAGTCAGTGAGGCAACCCTCTACTACCACTCTCTGTTTCTCCAACAAAGCCGATGTCTAATCCAATCGACTCTCATCCTGAATGCTGAGCAATTGAGCCTTCTTGACCAGCCTCCCATGTGGGACCTTGTCAAAAGTCCATCTAGACAATATCCACTGCCTTGCATTCATTCACTTTCCTGGTAACCACCTTGAAAACTCTTTAAGATCAGTTACACATGATCTACCATGCACAAACCCATACTGACTATCCTTAATCAGTCCATGTCTATCCAAATACTTATATATCCGGTCCCTTAGACTACCTTCCTATAACTTTCCCACAACTGATGTCAGACTCAATGGCCTATAATTCCTTGTTTTCTATTTGGTGTCCTTTTTAAACAGGAGAACAACATCAGTTTTTTGAAGAGGTAACAAAAGAAATTGACGAGGGTAGGACGGTATATGTGGTCTACATGGATATTAGCAAGGCATTTGACAAGAGACTCATCCAGAAAGTCATGAGGCATGGAATCAGTGGAACCTTGGCTGTTTGGATAAAAAGTTGGCTTACAGGAAGAAAGCAGAGGGTAGTAGTGGAAGGGAAGTATTCTGTCTGGAGGTCAGTGACTAGTGGAGTGTCGCAAGGATCTGTCCTGGGATCCCTGCTCTTTGTGATTTTTATAAATGACCTGGATGAAGAGGCAGAAGGATGAGCAAGTAAGTTTGCAGATGACACGAAGATTGGAGGAATTGTGGATGGAGCTGTAGGTTGTTGAAGGTTACAAGAGGATATAGACAGGATGCAGAGTTGGGCAGAAAAGTGGCAGATGGAGTCCAATCTGGATAAATATGAGGTGATGCATTTTGGAAGGACAAACCGGAAGGCTGAGTACAAGGTTAATGGTCAGTTACTTAAGAGTGTGGATGAACAGAGGGACCTTGGGGTTCAAATCCATACATCCCTCAAGGTCGCTGCACAGGTTGATAGGATAGTTAAAAAGGCCTATGGGATGCTAGGGGTTCTGAGTTCAAGAGTAGAGAGGTCATGTTGCAACTCTACAAACCTCTGGTGAGACCACACCTACAGTATTGTGTTCACTTCTGGTCACCTCATTATAGGAAGGATGTGGAAGCTATGGAGAGGGTGCAGAAGAGATTTACCAGGATGTTGCCTGGATTGGAAGACAAGTCTTATGAGGAAAGGTCAGCAGAGCTGGAACTTTTCTCTTTGAAGCGTAGAAGATGAAAGGGAACTTGATAGAGGTCTACAAGACTATGAGAGACATAGATAGGGTGGATAGCCAGTACCTGTTTCCCAGGGTATGAATAGAAAACACCAGAGGGCATATGTACAAAGTTAAGGGAGGGAAGTTTAGGGGAGACATCAGGGGTAGGTTTTTTATACAGAGGGTTGTGGGTGCCTGGAATGACTTGCCAGGGATGGTGGTAGAGGCTAAAACATTAGGGGTATTTAAGAGCCTCTTGGACAGGCACATAGATGAAAGAAAAATAGAGGGTTACGGGGTAGTGTAGGTTTAGTACTTTTTTTTAGGAATATATGGGTCAGCACAACATTGAGGGTCAAAGGGCCTGTACTGTGCTGTAGTATTCTAGTGTCCAGTGTTTAGTATCAAAGTCAGAATGAGATTTAATATCACCAGCATATGTTGTGAAATTTATTAACTTAACGGCGACAGTACAATGCAATGCATGATAATATAGAAAAAATAAGGACGTAAATCAATTATAGTAAGTATATTATATATATTAAATAGATAAATTTAAAATAGTAAAAAAAAATCAGAAATAATATGAAAAGGTGGGGTAGTGTTCTTGGGTTCAAAGTCCATTTAGGAATGGGATGGCAGAGGGGAAGAGGCTGTTCCTGAATCACTGAGTGTGTGCCTTCAGGCTTCTGTACTTCCTTCCTGACAGTCACAATAAGAAGAGTGCATGCCTATGGTGGTTGGAGTCCTTAATAATGTGCACCAATTTTTTGAGGCACAACTCCTTGAAGATGTCTTGGATACTATGGAGGCTGGTTCCTAGATGGAGCTGACTAATTTTACAACTTCCTGTAGCTTCTTTTGATCCTGTCCAGTAGCCATACCCCGCCTCCCCCCCCCATACCAGACAGTGATGCAGCCAGTCAGAATGCTCTCCATGGTACACCTATAGAAGTTTTAGAGTGTCTTAGGTGTCAAAACAAATCTCCTCAAACTCCTAAAGAAATATAGCCACTGCCTTGTCTTCTTTATAGTTGCATCAATATGTTGGGACCAGGTTAAATCTCTTTTTTATGCTGAGACTTCATCATTTCAATAAAACTTCTCAATTCCTTCACTTGTGCTTTCACTTCTTCAATTGGATCCTCATTCTTGTCACTCTTTGGCTTCAGATCAGTATTGTACTGTACTGGCAAGTTTGGCCTCTGTCCTCCTGCAGAGGTGAGATTGTGATGGAATGCATGGCCCATTCATGCATGTGCGTTACTTCCAGAGGGCAAAATTGCAACTCCTGGTTTTGGTGGCAATGCTTTGTCATATGCTGATAACAAAGGGATAGATCTGGGAGCTTTCTTTATGACTTTATACTCTTTCATCAATTCACTGTATTCTGATTCTGTGTCACTGTCAAGGACTAATACTCTTTTCACCAAATTCAGTCTCTCACTGGCAGGTAGACCCAGTATTGACTGTATATTCTTTGGCACCACCACAAATGAAAGTGTGTGCACAATATTTTTGTGTGATACTTATGCCATACATGTTCCTTTAACTGGAATGTCTGCACCTGAATACCCGGTCACTTTTATATTTGTCTTATGTAACTTTGGTCTTGGCTTTAATGCATTAAATTCAGATCTGCAAGAACATTTACTTGTGCTCCAGTATCAAGTTTAAACAGAATATTGTTTTGGTTCACTTGCAATGGAATAGTCCAGTCATTCTTACTTTGTTTGTTTTCACAAAGCACATCTATATAGAACTCCTCAAGTTCATTTTCAAGCACTGCATTTACTCGTTTTATTTTCTTTCTATTTCTGCAACAGCGTGAAAAATTATTATTCTTACCGTAGTCGTTGCACATTTCCCCATACGCTGGACACAGTTTTGGCCAATGTTGCCACCCACAGCGATCACAAAGTTTTTTTCTCTCAGATGATGTCTTGTTCTCTGTCGGTTTTGTTGTCATTTTATTATTTATTCTAATATGTTCACGCTTAGCGTCTACGTGACAGCTCTCAGTGAAAAGTTCTTTAGCCTGCAACGTCACTGTTTCCGAAGTTTTGCAGAGCAACAAAGCTTTTTCCAAGTCTAAATCATGTTCTCTTAACAGTCTTTCTCTTAGACCATTATCGAATGCCACAAACAATTCTGTCTTTAATGAGAGAGTCTGTCAATTCTGCAAACTCGCATGTTTTGCTCTGGTGTCTCAATTCAGCAACATATTGATCAATTGTTTCACCAGCTGTTTGCGCGCGTGTAAAAAACTTATGCATTTCCTACGTCAAATTGCGCTTTGGTATATAAAATGCCTTGAATTTGTCCATTATCGATTCCAATTTTAAACTATCTTCATCTTCAAGAATAAACTGATTATATACCTCAACTGCGTCGTCACCTATTACTGGAGTAGAAGCGCAGCTTTCATCTTCTCTGGTTTTCTATCAGCTCCAATCGCCGATAAATATATTTCAAAATGCTGCTTGAATTTTCTCCAGTTCTCAGCTATGTTCCCAGACAATTGAAGTGTCGGTGGAGTTTGCAAACCATCCATTCTTAAAACTGTAAGCAAACACCAAAACAGTTTGAACTCTTTTTTCTTCCATTATCTCTGACTCTCCACTTAACGCGGATTGCTAGAAGCTGCAGCTGGCTGCACTTCTCGCAGCTGTAGTTGTCAGGGCCACTGGGGGTCTCCCTGCCTTCCCACATCCCGGAAGAGGAGCATTTCACTATCCTGCCCGCCACCTCTATTGTCTAACTGAGCAGATATAAAGAAAGGAAGGAAAAAAAACCTTAACATTGAGCTTTTCCTTTCTTTGATTTCTCTGACTGAAGCCTCGAAGAACTAAAGCCTTAAGATCACCAAAGGCGATACCCTGTACTGTGTAACATATTCAAACTTCCTCTGTACGTCAGGTCTGCAAGTCCTGGGAACATCCTTGTAAATTTCCTCTGTACTCAGTACTTCGATTGACGAAGGCTGAAGTATCTGAAGCTCTCTTTACAAACAACTTTATCAACCTGTGAGGTCACTCCCAGGAAATTATGGATCTGTATTCCTGGATCTCTCTGTTCTACTGCTCTTGCCCTACTGTTCACTGAATCACAATAAAATAATGCCAATTCCAATTAGGTTAGATCCAGGAGCACCATTCCAAGGAAAAGATCATTGTCTCTGTGCCTACTTAAAAAAAGACTTACGACACAGGTCTGTAGAACAATGGAATCCATTAATATAATGCTAGTGCTGTGAGATTGGGTCCAGGGTAAGTGGTGTGTACTTCATGTCTATGGAAGAATTTTGAGAGACCTTCAGGTTGAAGTGCATCCAACTGCAGCTTCTTACAGACAGTGTTAGGGAACTGGAGCTACAGCTGGATGACCAATGGCTCATGCAGGAGATGTAGGAAGGTAGTTGCCAATAAGTTACGGGAGGCGGGTAGCTGGGTAACTGTCAGGAGAGGGGAAGTGAATAGGTGGGCCGTGCAGAGTACCACTATGGTCATTCCCCTCACTAACAAGTGCACCACTTTGGGTACTGTTCTGAGGAGTCAACATACCAATGGAAAGCCGTGGCACTGAGTCTGGCTCTGAGGATGAGAGGGGAAGGGAGGAGAGGAGAAGTGTACTGGTGACAGGGGATTCAATAGTTAAAGGAGCAGACAGGAGATTCTGTGGATATGAAAGAGATACATTGATGGTCTGTTGCCTCCCAAGTGCCAGAGTCAGGGATTTCTCAGATCGGGTCTACAGCATTCCAAAGGGGGAGGGTGAACAGCCAGAATTTGTGGTACATATTGGTACTAACAATGTAGGTAGGAAAAGGGATGAGGTCCTGCAGACAGAATATAGGGAGCTGGGTAGAAAACTGTAAAGCAGGACCTCAAGGGTACGAAACTCTGGATTGCTGCCTGTGCACGTGCCAGTGAGGGTAAGAAGTAGGACTGGTTACCCCTGAACTTGAGGGGGAACAATATCTTTGCACGCAGATTTGCCAGAGTTGTTGGGGAGATTGTAAACTAGTTTGATGGGGAATGAGAACCAAAGTAAAAGTTCAGAGGATGGGCAGTTGATGTACAAGTGTGTGCAGCCTGTAGAGAGTCCATGAGGGAGGAGAGGCAGTTGATTGGGAAGAATTGCAGCCTGCTTGCATTTACCCTATCTTTATCCCTCATAATTTTGAATACCTCTATGTTCTATGCTCCAAGCAATAGAGTCCTAACCTAGGTAGGTGACCAAAATTGCACACAATACTCCAAATTAGGCCTTACCAATGTCTTATACAACTTCAATATAATGTCACAATTCCTGAACTCTGCATGTTGATTTATGAAAGGCAATGTACCAAAAGCATTCTTCACAAACCTATCTACCTGTGACACCACTTTCAATGAATTATGGACCTGTATTCCCAGATCCCTTTGTTCTACTGCAGCCCTCAGTGCCTTATCATTCACTGTTGTAAGACCTACCCTGGTTGGTCCTACTGAAGTGCAATATCTCATGGTTGTCTGCATTAAATTTCATTTGCCATTTTTAGCCCATATTTTCCAACCGGTCCAGATGCCTCTGCAAGCATGATACTCTTCCTCGCTGCCCACTACACCCGAATCTTGGTGTCATCACAAATTTTCTGATCCAGTTAACCACATTATCATCCAGATCATTGATATAGATGACAAACAATGGACTCAGCACCAATCCCTGTGACACACCACTTGTCACAGTCCTTCAGTTAGAGAAGCAACCATCTGCTACCAGCCTCTGGCATCTTCCTCAAAGTCAATGTCTAATCCAGTTTAGCATCTCATTTTGAATGCCATGTGATTGAATCTTGCTAACCAACATCCCATGTGGGACCTTGTCAAATGACTTGCTAAAGTCCATGTAGACACTATCCACTGCCTTGTCTTCATGAACTTTCCTGGTAAATTCCTCGCAAAACTCTATATGATCGGTTAGACACAAACTACTACACATGAAGCCATGCTCGCCCTCCCTATGTTTACCCAAATACTCATATATCCATTCCCTTAGGATACCTTCCAATAACTTTCTCACATCTGTTGTCATGCTCACCAGCCTATGAGTTGCTGGTTTATTTCAGAAAGTTTCTTAAACAACAGAACAACATTAGCAGTCCTCCAATTCTCTGGCACCACATCTGTCACTAAGGATAATTTAAATATCTCTGCTAGGGTCCCTGCAGCTTCTGCGGTTGCCTCCCACAGGGTGCCATGAACATCTTGTCAGGCCCTGTGGATTTAGGCATCTTCATTTGGCTCATACAGCAAACATCATCTCCTCTGTAATCTGTATTTGGTCCATGATCTTGCTGCTGTTTTGCCTCGCTTCAATAGACTCTGTGCCCATCTGCTGAGTAATTACAAATGCAAAAAAATCAATTTAAGATCTTTCCCATCTCTATTAGCTCCAGACATAGATTACCATTCTGATATTCCAGAGGACCAATTTTGTCCCTTGCAATCCTATTGCTCTTAACGTATCTGTAGAATCGTTTAGGATTCCCCTTCACCTTGTCTTCTAAGGCAACCTCATGTCTTCTTTTAGCCCTCCTAATTTCACTTGTAATGAAAGTTTGCATTTCATACACTGTATAAGTACATAATTTGTTCCTTCCTTCCCTATCACTGCTATGCACCTTCATTTTTTCTTAATCAGGGCTTCAATATCTCTTGAAAACCAAAGTTCCTTAAACCTGTTATTGTTACCTTTTATTCATACAAGCTTTGCACTCTCAAAATTTCACTTTTGTAGGCCTCCAACTTATCAAGTACACCTTTGCCAGAAAACAGCCTCTCCCAATCCATATCTGCCAGATCCTTTCTGATACCATCAAAATTGGCCTCTCTTCAATTTAGAATCTCAACCCAGGGACCAGACATATCTTTTTCTATATTTACTTTGAAATTAATGGCATTATGGTCACTAGATGCAAAGTGTTCCCCTACACAAACTTCTGTCGCCTGCCCTATCTCATCCCCTAATAGCAGATAAGAATCACATACATTGGGACTTCCATGTACTGAGTAAGGAAATTTCCCTGATGACATCTGACAAACTCAATCCCATCTAGTCCTTTTACATTAAGGAAGTTCCAGTGAATATGTGAAAAGTTAAAATCACCTAATATAATAACCTTATGTTTCTTACAGCAGTCTACCATCTCTACAGATCATTAGTATCTAGGCCTAACATATTGATGCAGTTACAAAGAAGGGACAACAGAGACTATATTTCATTAGGAGTTTGAGGAGATTTGGTATGTCACCAAACACACTCACAAATGTCTACAAATATACTGTGGAGAGCATTCTAACTGGCTTCATCATCATCTGGTATGGGGGAAAGCACTGAACAGGTTTGAAAGGAGCTTTATAAAGTTCTGAAACAGTCAGCTCCATCATAGACACTAGCCTCTGTTGGATGCCGGACAATTTCAAGAAGTGATGCCTCAAAAAGGCAGCATCCATCACTAAGGACTCCCATCACCATGGACATGCTGTCTTCTCATTGCGACCATCAGGGACGAGGTACAGGAGCCTGAAGGCACACACTCTTCCCCTCTGCCATCAGATTTCTAAAAGGACATGGAACCCATGAACACCAACTTATTTCCTGTAATTCACTGTTTTTATTATTATGTATTGCAATGTACTGCTGCCTCATAGCAACAAATTTCATGACATATGCTGGTGATATTAAATTGGTTCTGATTCTGATTGCGATTGATTTGGCCTATGACAGAGGTGTCATCAGCAAACATCAATATGGCATTGGAGCTGTGCTTAGCCACACAATCACAAGTGTAAAGTGAGTAGAGCAGGGGGCTAAGCACGGAGGCTTGTGGCAATGGAGATTGTGGAGAAGATGTTGCTGCTAATCCAAACTGACTGGAGTCTGCAAGTGAGGAAATCAAGGATCCAATTGCACAAGGAGATATTGAAGTCAAGGTCTTGAAGCTTATTGATTAGCTTTGAGGAGAAGATGGTATTGAATGCTGAGCTATAGTCGATAAAGAGCATCCTAATGTGTGTATCTTTACTGTCCAGGGTTGGGTGAAGAGCCAATGAGTTGACAACTGCTATGGATCTGTTGCTCTGTTCGGAAGATTGGACTGCATCTACAGTAAATGTCTCAGGCAGGAGTTGATATGCATCATCACCAAGCTCTCAAAACACTTCCTCACTGTGGATGTAAGTGCTACTGGGCAATAGTCATTAAGGCAAGTTACCACGCTCTCTTGGGCATTGGACCAATTAAAGCCTGCTTGGAGCAGGTGAGTACCACACACTGCCGAAGCCAGAGGTTAAAGATCTCAGTAGGCACTCCACCCAGATGATCAGCACAGGCTTTCAGCAGTTGGCCAGGTACCCCATCTGAGCTGGATGCTTTCCATGAGTTCTCCCAGTCACAGTTCGGTCCATCCCATAAATCGAGAAGCCTTCAGGTATGATCGAAATATTATTACAAAGAAGGGACAGGATTAATCTAAATTTGTGGGGTTGAATCAAAGATGATCAGTGTAACTTTGTTTTGGGAAAATCCAGTTGGACCACTTGATGGAATTCTTTGACGAGAAAACTAAGTGTTTTGCTGAAGGCAATGTGGTTGATGTACTTCACAATATGCCAAACATGCCACGCACCTTCTTTATCATCCTATCTAGTTGTGTTCCACTTTCAGAGAGGTCTGGTCCTGTCTATACATCAGTGTTCCTGAGGCTCCTGCCATTTACTGTATATGTTCTTCTTGCATTTCTCCATCCATATTTTCATATAATCTATATCCTACTATATCCTTTGACAATCGTCATCTCTATCCACATATCCACCTATTTTCGTATCAATAGTCCACCAGGTACCTTACTACTGCCCTGTCATTCAATGTGATCTATCATCATGTGCCAGATCCTAATACTCTCACTTCTTTGATCTCTCAACTGAAAGTATATGGAATGACCTGGTCTACACCATCATCTGGGGCAGGGATTCAATCCCATTTCTGAGAAAAAAAAGATCTCCACACTTCAGTTTTAAATGACTGGCCCCTTATTTTGTAACTATGCCCCCTTGTTTGTGAGTATCAGGTGGTGAAAACATCTCAGCTTCTACCCTGTCCAGCCATTTTAGGATTTTATATGTTTGAAAAAGGTGAATAATATCACCTCTCATTCCTCTAGACAGATGGAAATTGTCTCCAAACCTATCTGAAAAGTGGTCGAATCACAAACAAAAGAAAATCTGCAGATGCTTGAAATCAAAGTAATACACACAAAATGCTGGAGGAACTCGGCAGGTCAGGCAGCATCTATGGAAAACCGTAAACAGTCGATGTTTCGGGACGAGACCCTTCATCAGGATGTGTGTATTACTATTTGAAAAGTAGTTGAGCAGATATTTAGATTGCACAGCAACTATCAATAAGGGGCTATTAAATACTGTTTCTCTGTGAATGTCCCACAAAACCTCTTCATCAGACAAAGATTAATCCAGGGACAATGAAACGGAGAATTAGACAAGATGGATTTTGTCTATGCAGGCTCCACATGTGTAGTGCCCTGCATGAGGTAACATATACTGTACACAGGAATGTTGAGTGCATACACTGTGCACGCTGTCAAGGTGCTCCTTCAGGAATTGGCCTGATTTAAACAGAAAACCATTGAATTTCACTTGCTGCGTGCATGAATTTTTTGTACTGCTGTATGTCAAGGAACTTCTGATGTTCAAAGTTCAAAGTAAAATTTGTTATCAGAATACATACATGTCACTACATAGAACCCTCAGATTCTTTTTCTGCCAGCATACTGTAAGTGTAAATGAACCACCTGGGAAAGAGTTAGAATTCCTGCTCCTTGTGTTCATGCACTCTTTCTACGCTTTGCCTCAATACACTGACCCCACTTCTCACTGCACATGCACATCATTTAAAATTTCAGGAATAGTTCGGCACATAATGAGAAGTATGTTCTTGGTTAATCATGAAAGTCATGCTGTGACCTGTCGCCAATTGCTGACAGACACAGATTAAAGAAATTAAAGTTGCATGTTTGCTTGAGTAGTCAGAGGAATAGGATCAAATATAGTGTGTGTGTGTGTGTGTGTGTGTGTGTGTGTGTGTGTGTGAGAGAGAGAGAGAGAGAGAGAGAGAGGGAGTGGGGGGGCACTTGGTCTCCCATTGTCTGTGCCATTGAACCAAGCTCTCCTCTATATATTCTATGGTAGCTGCTGTGCTAATCGATAATTGTATGGCTATCCCACGTTAAATGAATTTACACAAGCACACTTTCAATTCCTCAGAGCTGAAGATGCAGTAATTATTACTGATGTAATGAAGGAAGGAGACTGTTCTTACTCATCCCAAGATTCTGCGATTTCCATGTTTCATGTGATCTAAATGGCCACAGTCCTGTATTTGGCCCATTTCCTGGTGGATATAATTCTGGCAGTGGGCTAAAAAAAAAACTTGGCCATTTTAATGTCTAACAGCAATTTAGCAGACAGAAATTCTCAATCAAAATAATATCAGAATCAGAATCAGGTTTATTATCACCGGCATGTGTCGTGAAATTTGTTAACTTAGCAGCAGCAGTTCAATGCGGTACATAATTTAGAAGAAAGAAAAAATAATAATCAATAAGAAAATCAATTACAGTATACATATATTGAATAGATTAAAAATCATGCAAAAAAACAACACATATATATATTAAGAAAGTGAGGTAGTGTTCAAGGGTTCAATGTCCATTTAGGAATCAGATGGCAGAGGGGAAAAAGCTATTCCTGAATCACTGAGTGTGTGCCTTCAGGCTGCTGTATCTCCTACCTGATGGTAACAGTGAGAAAAGGGCATGCCTTGGGTGCTGGAGGTCCTTAATAATGAATGCTGCCTTTCTGAGACACCGCTCCCTGAAGATGTCCTGGGTACTTCTAGGCTAGTACACAAGATGGAGCCGACTAAATTTACAACCCTCGACAGCTTCTTTTGGTCCTGTGCAGTAGCTACCCCCCACGCCCCCCCCCCCCGCATACCAGAGAGTGATACAGACTGTCAGAATGCTCTCCACGGTACATCTATAATAGTTCCTGAGGTAGGGTGAGTGGAAATGTGTGCGTGCAGAATGGAAAGCTATGTTAATTGGTTTTAATTATGTTTTATACTAATGCTATCTCTTGTTTAAAATGAAACTGACAATCAAATGTGATAGGAATTGCTTTCATTCCTACTGACTTGCAAGGTTGTTCCTTTTAAGCACAATAATGAGACTGATCTGTACATTCCAACTCTGAACCAGTTAAAGTGAGGTGTGGCAGTGTTAGTAACCGGCTAAATAATGCAGGCCTAAAACTACTGACATTACGTGCACAAAGGCATTCGACTAATTCATGAGGAAAACAGATATCCTCTTGTCAAATTGCATAATTTAATTCCATGTGCACTTCTTGCAAGAGAAGAACATCGATAAGGATGGAGGTTCAATGCCAAGTAGGATGAGGGCCCTATCGAACTGTATGATCTAACCTCTTTATGAGCCGCATAGCTCAAAAACAGGCCCTTTGGCTCACCATAGCCACTAAAATCATTTTGCCTATAGACATTGATCATATTAGGACCATATCCTTCAATGCTTTGCCTATTTAAATGTCTGAGAAAGAAGCCTTTTAAACACAGATATTGTACCTGATCCCACCATCTCCTCTGGAAGCTAGGTCCACCAGACACATTTTTGCCAGGTGTTCTAGATATTAACTAGTTTCTGTATAAAAAACATTATTTCATCAGGTCCCTTTTAAAACTCCTTCCTCTCAACTTAATGCTACCGTATCTTTTTGATACCAAATGTTCAAAGGTTCATTTTACTGTCAAAGTATGCATGTACAATACAACTCTGATATTCATCTTTTCCAGATAGCCATGAAATTACAGAAAACCCATGGGAGTTGTTGAAAGAAAATATATCAACCTCACCCCCTGGCATGAAAAAGAAAAAGAAACAAAATTCGCAAACCCCAAACCACCAACCCCTCCCTTGCAAATAAACAGCGACAATAACACCACACAGAAAAGAATAGCGACAATAGTATCAAACCTCCAATCCCCACTCTCTTGCATACAAAAATCTAACAGATTGTCCACACAAAGAAAACTTCAAGGACATTGGACCCAAAATCCCTCACTCCTCCCTTGCATTAGAATTAACTTATCACCCACCCACCAATTGGCAACCAGGAAGAAAATACTGAAAACTGAAGGAGACCAAATAAAGCAAAGTCCAATAACCACATAAGTCTCAGAGTTTTGAAAACATCCTCCCATCAGCATCAAGGAGAGCGGCCGCACAAACTCAGTCCTTCCATGAAGAGCGAACGCCGCTCTCAGCCCCACGCCCTGTCTCTGGTCATGCTCATGTTATCGGTCCTCTCCAGGGACAGTAGAGCACTAGATCATTCGATCAAATTCCAAACTACACGTCACAGGCTCCAATAGCTTCTGGAACACTCGAGACAAAAAGAAAAAGCAGAAGACATAGAGAACGTGAAATTATTGAAGAGATTGGCTATCTGAAAGATGTCGCCTGAGGAATCATTGTTCGCTGGTGCCACCTTGATTGGAAGTCACTACTGCTACCATGGGAAAAAGATTTTGACTATTGACAAACTACTCTGTCTCATGTTTCTCATATAACTCTAAAGATCACCCCTCAGCTTTCTTCACCATAGGAAAAACTAACGTAGCAGATCCAACTTTTCCCCACAACTAAAATCCTCCAATCCAGGTAGCTTCCTAGTGAATTTCCTCAGTTTTCCAATTCTCTTCCTAACTTTACTGTACATCTGCTACAGCTTTAGACGACTTTCTTTATTATCAACACCACCAACAACATTTTTTTCGGAATTTTCAAGTTCATATCTCTTCTGTTCACATCTAAATTGTTAATGTAGATCACAAATATGTCTGTTATTTGTCAAGTAGGGGACCGTGCACAATTCTGATTTGATGGAGACAGACGTGAGTATGCAGAGGAATATCTGGAGAAACTTCTGAAATGCCCGCTTCACTGCCGCTGTTACTGTGTGGTCCGGAATCTCTGGAGGAGAAGGCCCCGAATCCTCAGCTTTGCTTGTTTTGGTGGCCGGGATGAGGTCGAAGGCGCTCGGCAGAGGATGGCACTCGGGAGGTTGTATCAGAGGGGCTGGTTGGAGGCTTGAAGTTTTCGGACAGAAGGACTCAGTGTCGGCCATGGTCGGGTGCTTCCAATGCATCGGCAGTTGTTGGTGCCTGGAGGTTTATGGCAGGGAGTTTCTCCCTTTGCTGCCTGCTATCGGGGACTCGGGAGTCGATCGACTTGGGACTTCGAGACTTTATTTTTACCGTGCCCATTGTCTCTTCTTTATCAAATTATGGTATTGCTTTGCTCTGCTGCAACTACATGTTATAATTATGTGGTTCTGTCAGTGTTAGTCTTTGTTTTGTCCTGTTTTTCTGTGATATCACTCGGGAGGAACATTGTATCATTTCTTAATGCATGCATGCATTTCTAAATGACAATAAATGAGGACTGAGTGTTCTCATAATCTAAAAAAAAGTGCCGTATCTCTGTGGTAGCACCGATCTCTCTATTACACCATTAGTCACAGATTTTGAATCAGAATTGTGTTTATTATCACCAGCGTGTGCCGTGAAATTTGTTAACTTAGCAGCAGCAGTTCAATGCAATACATAATATAGAAGAAAAAAGATAGATAAAATAATAATAAAACATAATAATAATAATCATCAAATCATTCTTCCAAAAAATACTCCTATCACTAAGCTAACTTTGTATCCCATGAGCCTTAACATAGAACATAGAACAGTCCAGCACAGGAACAGGCTATTCGGCCCCACAATGTTGTGCCAAACCAGCTAAAAAACAAATCAAACACGCCCAGATACTAATCCCTCCTACCTAGACGATATCCATATCCCTCCATCTTCCTTACATGCACGTGCCTATCCGAATGTCTCTTAAAAGCCTCTATTGTATTTGCTCCTACCACCTTACCAGGCAGCACATTCCGTGCATCCGCCACTCTCTGAGTAAAATACTTGCCCTCACGTCCCCCTTGAACCCACCCCTCTCACCTTCAGTGATGAGGTCCAAAGCAGAGTGGTCCTGGAGAAACCAACGCTAGTATCAGTGAATAAGTTATAGTTAAGTAAGTGCCACTTGATTACATTCTCGATGACAGCTTTCATCACTTTGCTGGTGATCAAAAGTGGATTGTTTGGCTAGATATTAGCGGGATCAGTTCCATCAATGCTCCTTCTGAGCTGGACATTACTGAGCAGATTTCCCACATTTTTGGATGTACAACAGGTTGAAAATATACTGGAACAGCTTGGCTGCAGGGATAGCTAGTTCTGCAGTGCAGGTCCTCAGTATTACAGTTTGAATATTTTGTATCCCTATCTAATATCTTCAGTCATTGACTGGGACAGAGATGGTGGGCATCTTGCAGGAAATCAAGATGGATCGTCTAGTTGGCATTTGTGACTGAGCAGAAATTACAAAATGATCTTGGGAATGTAAAAACAGTCTGAAGAAAGCAGCAAATGTATGTTGACAGAGCAAGATTTTCAACCAGCCTGGTCCATGTTCCATTACACGAGACTGAAAATTTATTCCTGGAGGAACTCAGCAGGCCGGGCAGCATCTATGGAAAAAAGTACAGTCGATATTCTGAGTCGAAACATCCTGCAAACGTCCATAGATGCTGCCTGGCCTGCTGAGTTCCTCCAGTATTTTGTGTATGTTGCTCGGATTTCCAGCATCTGCAGATTTTCTCTTGTTTGAAATTTATTCCTGGTTTGTTTAGTAAGGTGGGATCAGTTCTGCCAACACTGCATTGAGGAACAGCTCTGTCTGTTCTCTTTCAGACTGAGCTCAGTCAAAAAACATGGAAATCTCTGCATTGCCTCCATTTGTGGATTCTATTTACAGCTTTTAAGAATGCCCACAGAAACAGCTGACAATGAGGAATTTGATGATACTTTTTTTAAAGCAAGGGGAACTACAGTGTCCCAATTGATTAAATTAAATTTAGCTATCGGTGGGATTTCCACCTCACACAAACCACAACATGTACTTGCCAAAATTTAAATGAAGAGTCCCATTTTTTTTAGATATGCAAATTAGATTAACCAATCTTCATACATTACGGAAAAATGATCAGTATTAAAGTCAATGATTTATTTTAAAGAAATTCATAAGCTAAATTTTCCTTTTTATCGACATTTCCAAGAGACAAAATTCTGTCCAAGGATCACAGTACTTGTTTGGCTTCCCTTACATTTTGATCAATACTTTAAATATACTTTATACTTTATTGTCACCAAACAATTGATACTAGAATGTACAATCATCACAGCGACATTTGATTCTGCGCATCACACTCCCTGGATTACAAATATTAAATATTAAAAATATTAAAAATAGTAAAAATTAGTAAATATTAAAAAATTTAAATTAGAAATCATAAAAAGAAAATAGGAAAATGGAAAGTAAGGTAGTGCAAAAAAAACGAGAGGCAGGTCCGGATATTTAGAGGATACGGCCCCGATCCGGGTCAGGATCCGTTCAGCAGTCTTATCACAGTTGGAAAGAAGCTGTTCCCAAATCTAGCCGTACGAGTCTTCAAGCTCCTGAGCCTTCTCCCGGAGGGAAGAGGGATGAAAAGTGTGTTGGCTGGGTGGGTCGTGTCCTTGATTATCCTGGCAGCACTGCTCCGACAGCGTGCGGTGTAAAGTACGTCCAAGGACGAAATATTGATTTGTGTGATGTGCTGTGCCGTGTTCACGATCTTCTGCAGCTTCTTTTGGTCTTGGACAGGAGAACTTCCATACCAGTTTGTGATGCACCCTAGAAGAATGCTTTCTACGGTGCATCTATAAAAATTAGTGAGGGTTTTAGGGCACAGGCCAATTTTCTTCAGTTTTCTAAGGAAGTAAAGGCGCTGGTGGGCCTTCTTGGCAGTGAACTCTGCTTGGTTGGACCAAGTCAGGTCATTTGTGATATTGATCCCGAGGAACTTGAAGCTTTTGACCTGTTCCACTTGCGCACCACTGATGTAAATTGGGTCATGCGGTCCGCTACTCCTTCTGAAGTCAACAACCAATTCCTTCATCTTGCTGACGTTGAGGGATAGGTTATTGTCTTCTCACCATGCCACCAGGTTCTTAATTTCCTCTCTGTACTCAAACTCATCATTACCCAAGATACGGCCTACAATTGTTGTGTCATCAGCAAACTTATATATTGAGTTTGATGGAAACTTGGCTACACAATCATGGGTGTACAGCGAGTACAGCAGGGGGCTGAGTACACAGCCTTGTGGGGTACCGGTGCTCAGAGTGATTGTAGAGGAGAGCTTGTCCCCTATTTTTACAGCCTGGGTCCTGTCTGTGAGGAAGTTGAAGATCCAGCTGCAGATCTGAGTGTTAAGGCCCAGGTTCCGGAGCTTAGGAATCAGTTTATTTGGAATGATGGTATTAAAGGCAAAGCTGTAGTCAATGAAAAGGAGCCTTACGTATGCATTTTTATTCTCCAGGTGTTCTAAGGAGGAATGTAGGGCCAGAGAGATGGCATCTGCCGTTGACCTGTTGCTCCGGTAGGAGAACTACAAAGCGTCGAGGTTGACCGGTAGGCTGTGGTTGATGTGTGCCATAACCAATCTCTCGAAGCACTTCATAGCAATTGATGTCAGAGCCACAGGTCGATAGTCATTCAGGCATGCCACCTTGCTCTTCTTCGGCACTAGGATTATAGTTGCCTTCTTAAAACACGAGGGGATCTTAGACTGAAGCAAGGAGCAGTTGAAGATGTCAGCAAACACTCCAGCTAGCTCGCTTGCACTGGCCCGGAGAACCCGTCCTAGGACGCGATCTGGGCCCGTCGCCTTCCTTAGATTTATCTTCAGGAAGGCCCTTCTAATGTCCTCCTCGGTGACGATGAATCTCGATGCCACCAGGTACGGTTCATCCGGAGGGAGCGGGACGCTCCTCTTCTGTTCGAATCTTGCGTAGAATATGTTAAGTTCGTCAGGAAGAGAAGCGCCACAGTTATTGATATTCCCAGCCTTTTCTTTGCGCCCAGTGATCTCATTTAGACCCTGCCATATAAGGAGTAATATTAAATCTGTGCAAAATATGGGTTAAATTCAGCAAAAGTATTAAAGGGATTCTGGCCACTTCATAGTAGTCATAGTCATAGTCATACCTTATTGATCCCGGGGGAAATTGGTTTTTGTTATAGTTGCACCATAAATAATTAAATAGTAATAAAACCATAAATAATTAAATAGTAATATGTAAATTATGCCAGGAAATAAGTCCAGGACCAGCCTATTGGCTCAGGGTGTCTGACCTTCCAAGGGAGGAGTTGTAAAGTTTGATGGCCACAGGCAGGAATGACTTCCTATGACGCTCTGTGTTGCATCTCGGTGGAATGAGTCTCTGGCTGAATGTACTCCTGTGCCCAACCAGTACATTATGTAGTGGATGGGAGACGTTGTCCAAGATGGCATGCAACTTAGACAGCATCCTCTTTTCAGACACCACCGTGAGTGAGTCCAGTTCCATCCCCACAACATCACTGGCCTTACGAATGAAGGAAGGATGTTTCAATAAGCAAAAGTTTCAGAGATATTGTTGAACACAGAACATGGAACGGTACAGCTGTGTCCAGACACTTCAGCCCCTGATGTTGAACTACCCGCCCTGTCATCCTGCCACCACCAACAGCAGCATGCCCCATGCACTTCCCACCCTATGTAAGTGCAGCTTAAAACTATATCCTCTAGTATTAACCACTCCTGCCCTTGGAAAAAGTCGCTGGTTCTACATTCTTCTCATCTTATATAACTCTCATCCACTTTCGCTCTAAAGAGAAAAGCCCTAGCTCACTCAAATTGTCCTCATAAGACATGCTCTCTCATCCAGCAGCACCCTGGTAAATCTCCTCCGCAGCCTCTCTAAAGCTTCAATTCAAATTCAACTCCCACAATTTAATGAAGGCCAAAACCCCATATGCTTTCTTAATAACCCTATCAACTTGCATGACAACTTTGAGGGATCTATAGACATGAACCCCAAGATCCTCTGTTCCGCCACGTTGCTAAGAATCCTGTCATTAACTTTGTACTCTGCCTTCAAGTTCAACCTTCTAAAGTGTATCACTTTTCTGGATTAAACCATTTGCCACTTCTCAGCCCAGCTCTGTACTCTAACAATTTCCCATTGTAGCCTACAACAGCCTTCTACACTATCCACCAGTTGTTCTAAAAGAGGTTCCTATGCTGGGCTCCACAGAGCCCTTGTTTAATAGTATTGGTCCATGGCATAAAAAAGTTGAGGACCCTTGGTAGAATAAATACAGAAAAGTTAATGGAATTACTGAGTCAGTGTGGATGGACAAAGGTCAGAAAAACGAAGAGAGTAAACACTCTGCAGGGAATATTCTATAAGCCCACCAGCAGCAACAGGAACACTGAAGATATAATCAGTAGGCAGAGTTTGTGAAGGTTCAAAAATAACATGGTTGTTGTTCCTAATATTGATTGGCACCTCCTGAGATTAAAGAGGTGTACATGGGACAGAATTTGTCAGCTATGTCCAGGAAGGTATCCTGACACTATATTTGGACAGGCTGACTAGAGGGAGGCCATACTGGATCTAATACTAGGCAATGAACTTGGTCAGGTAGGCAGGCATTTCAGAGTAGTGACCACAACTCCCTAATTATTAGCACAGCTTTGGCCAACAACTGGAGCAGACAGTATGGGAAAGTACAGAGTGGATGTGGAGATGATATTCCCTATAGCATGTGAGTCGAAGACCAGACAGCACAACTTCAGAATAGACAGGTGTCCATTTAGAACAGAGATGAGAAATAATTTCTTTAGCCAGATGGTTGTGAACCTATGGAATTCATTGTAACAGACGGCTGTGGAGGCCAAGTCAATGAGTATTTGTAAATTGGAGGTTGGTTAGTCAGAGTGCCAAAGTTTTGAGGGAGAATGGGGATGAGAGTGATAATATGTCTGCCATGATGGAATAGCTGAGCAGACTTGATGTGCCAAGTGGCCTAATTCTGCTCCTATGTCCCCTGGTTTTATGGTCTTAATGAATACTTTGCTTCAGTAGAGGAGCCTTGATGAAGGTGAGATCAGCATAGAACAGGCTAATGTGATGGAGAATGTAGAGGTTAAAAAAAAGATGTGTTGCATCTTTTAAAGAGCATTAGGATAGTTAAGTCCTTGGTGCCAGGTGGGATTATCCAAGTTACTATGGGAAGTGAAGGAAGAGATTGCTGGGGCATTAGCTCCTTATTTTCTTGTCCTTACTAGCAAAAGGATTAGTATTAGAAGATTGGAGGATGTTATTCCTTTGATCAAGAAACGTAATACGGATGATCATAGGAATTATGAACAATTCAGCATTACGTCAGTGGTGGGAAAACCATTGGAGTGTATTCCTAGAGAGATCATTTATGAGCATTTGAAGGAGCATGGTTTGATTTAGCAGGTCAGGATGCATCTGTGGAAAGGGATATCAAAGACCTTTTGTTAGAATGGAATACAAAGGAAAAGACTCTTGTTAAATTGCAGGGAACGGGGGGGGGGGGGGAATACCTCTGATAGGGTAAAACTAAGGAGACTATAACAAGGTTTTATGAATAAGGCTTTTGGTCAATGAGTGATGAGGAGGAGTTAGTGAATGAGAGCATGCACAAACCAACCATGACAAAAGAATGCGAGAGATGCGAAATCAGACAGGGAGGGCAAGCCCAGCAGGTCAGGCACGTCCCTTGCTGTTAGGGTGGGGAAAAAGGGGAACATAGGGAAGAAAAAAAACAAATGTACAATGTGAATTCTCTGACTGTGTGTCATCTCATAAAGATAACGTTTTATTACAGGCGCCACGGCAGCGTAGCAATTAGCACAACGCTATCTGCATTGTTACGTTCATCTGTAAGAGTATCTGCAGGTCCTGGCCGCGGAGTTCCAGCATTTACACCTAACAAAAATGAAGGGCTAGTGATGTACTTCCATGCCTCAGCACTGTAGCGGGGACCTTGCTGGAGGTGGTGGTCCCATGCGATTGCTGTCCTTGCCCTGCTTAGTAGTAGAGGTCATACTTTTTGGAGTAGACTGGATGAGTAAAGGCAGTACATTTTGTAGATTGTACGCCGATAACGGAGTTCTTAAAGGTTTGGCATGAATTAAATGGCCTGTTTTATCCTGGACAGCTTCAGCTCTTGACAGACACTGGTTCTGCACTCAGTCAGGCAAGTAAAGACTGTTCCATCATCTCATGATTAAGGTAGGAAATCAAAGGAACAATGATAAAAATCGGTTTTCCAGGTGATATTTGATGCAACTGTGAGTTAAAAATTCTTTTAAAGAAACCAGTAATCAAGTAAATGGTTGCAAGAATATATTCATCTATTATTATTGCCTTTTTCTACAAAGTACTTGCAACACTTGGAAGTTCGCCGAATATAAACCACGATGATTTTTTTCTCTAGTTTCTAAACGTCCCTGATTCAAAGCAGACTCCACCGTACACATTTGAAGAATATATTTTAACTGCGTTAAAGAATGTATATTTTAGAAGATATCAGGTAAACTGGCGAGGGGAATGCGTGGGAATTTGCGGCAGGGTTAGTGCTTTTGAGGAATTTCCTTTCTTTGCCCCGTGCGGTATAGCGCCAAGTGAAATAAAGTGGCAAAATGCTGTTTTGACGGTAGGAAATTGGGAAATAACTGCGGTTACATGTGCAGATGCAAGAATTATGTCAGATTTCCTACGTCAAATCCTTAAGAAAGGAAATACCATTTACAAAGGTCTTAGGCAGGCAGAGCAGATATTTTAAACTGCAATCTTACACTCTGTTTAATTTTCAGTACGCTATCCTGACACGTACAGATGGATATGCTTTTGGGAAAATAATAGTCAAAGATTGAAATCGGACAGAAAACAAAGCGCAAAGTCCCCTCGGAAAAGACAACTATTGCTTCTATCTTCGTCAGACCTGACACATCTATATACGTATCCGACCATCTCTGACCAATTTCGCAATTTTTTAACTTTCCAAAATTTTGGACTTTTTCATTGCATGTCATCATACTCAGCATCGCGTTACTGAAAGTGTGAAGACGATTAAAGACAAATAGGGAATTGATGCGTGGCGTAGCCGCGAATTCCTGTCCTATGTCCCATGAGGATTTATTACCGGACAGTGGATCGCGAGAAGTGAAGATTGGTAGACCTAAGTGTGATTGTCGGGGTCGGAGAGGAGTTTACTGGTGGGTGCAGGAAGAAGCGAAAGGAAAACAGTTGTAGATATCCCCTGAATATCCAATCATTACATCCACACAATCTCCTCTGTCGACTCTGCTTATCATAATCAGATCACTGAGAAGCTTTTTACTGTTCATAAAGTCTGAAGCGGATCGGTATCCTTGTAGAGTCTTAGAATCAGAGAAACAGGCTCTTCAGCCCACCTAATCCTTGCTGAGCCATTAAAACTGCCTACTTCCATCGACCTGCACCGGCACCATAGCCCTCCATACCCCAACCATCCATGTACCTATTCAAACTTATCTTAGCCATTGAAATCAAGGTCGCATGCACCACTTGCGCCTAGAGCTCGTTCCACGCTGTCACGACTCTCTGAGTGAAGGGGTTTCTCCGTTTGTTTCCCTTACACTTTTCACCATTCACTCTTAATCTATGATCTGTAGTTGTGGTCCCACTGAACCTCAGTGGAAAAACCCTGCTTGCATTTACCCTATCCATATCTCTCATAATTTTGTATACCTCTATCAAATATACCACATTCCTCAGTGCCCTATTGATCACTGTGTCAGATCTACCCTGGTTGGTCCTCACACCTGTCTGCATTAAATCCCATCTGCCATTTCTCAGTCCATTTTTTCCAGCTGGCCCAGATCCCTTTGCAAGCCATGATAGTCTGCCTCACTGTCCATTACATCCCCAATCTTGATGTCATCCACAGATTTCCAGATCCAGTTAATTGCATTATCATCCTGATTATTGATGTAGATGACAAACAACAATGCACCCAACACTGATCTCTGTGGCAATCCACTAGTCACAGGCCTCCAGTCTGAGAGGCAACCATCTACTACCACTCTCTGGCTTCTCCCATAAAGCCAATGTCTAATCCAATTTACTACCTCATCTTGTATGTCAAGTAACTGAACCGTCTTGACCATCTTCCCATGCAGTACATTGTCAAGTGCCTCACTAAGATCCACGGACACAACATCCACTGTCTTGCCTTTGTCCACTTTCCTGGTAACTTCCTTGAAAAACTCTATAAGGTTGGTTAGACATGACCTACCATGCACAAAGCCATGTTAACTATCCTTAATCAGTTCACGTCTATCCAAATGCTCATATATCCAGTCCCTTAGAATACCTTCCAGTAACATTCCCACTGCTGTTATTAAGCTCACCAACCTATAATGTGCTGGTTTATTTTTAGAATCTTTCCTAAAAAGCAGAATTGACTATCCTCCAATCCACCGGCACATAGTCCCTGGAAGTTTTTGCACTTGCCATCTGCAAGGTCTGAGGGAACACCTTGTCAGGCCCTGGGGATTTATCCACCCTAATTTGCTTCAGGACAGCAAACAGCTCCTCCTCTGTAATCTGTATGGAGCCCATGGGGTTGATGCAGTTTTGCCTCACTTCTATATACTCAGTGTCCGTCTTCTGAGTAAATTACAGATTCATACATACAGTTAAGATCTCCCCCAGCTCTTTTGGCTTCACACAAGGATTACCATTCTGATCTTCCAAACAACCAATCTTTTTGCTCTTAACATATCTGGGGACTCCCTTAGAATTCTTCTTTACCTTGTCTGCTGAAGCAATCTCATGCCTTCTTACAGCCTTCCTGATATCTTTCTCAAGTGTTCTCTTCCATTTCTTATTTTCCATAGCACCTCATTTGTTCCTACCTGCCTATACCTGCAATGCATCTCCACTTTTTTCTTAATCAGAGCCTCAATATCTCTTGAAAACCAAGATTCCCTACACCTGTTATCTTTATCTTTAATGCTGACAGGCACATACAAGCTTTGTTCTCTCAAAATTTCACTTTTGAAGACCTCCCACTTACCAGATAAACCTTTGCCAGAAAACAGCTTGTCCCAATCCACACTTGCCAGAACCTTTCTAATACCATCAAAATTGGCATTTCTTCAATTCAAAGGTTCAAAGGTATAATTTAGTGTCAGAGAAATGTACACAATATACATCCTGAAATGTTTTTTCTTTTTCTTCGCAACCATCCACGAAAACAAAGGAGTACCCCAAAGAATGAACAACAGTTAAATGTTGGAACCCCAAAGACTCCTCCAAGCTCCCCCTCCCACATGTAAGCAGCAGTGAGCAACAATACCCCCTCCCTCACCAGCAAAAACAAACAAGTATCAGTACTGCTACCGAGCACTCAAGCGTGAGCAAAGCAATAGCAAAGACACAGACTTGCAGTTACCCCAAAGACTTTGTGTTTCACCCGGTATTTGACATACCACAGGCTCTCTCTCTCCCTAATAAGGGAGAAAGAGGTATCTCTATTTTCCCAGTGAGCAGGGAGACATAACAAACAACTTGTTGGTCTATCATGTTAAAAGTCCGTTACATCACTTTTATTCAAGTTCTGTGCCTAAAGATCGCAAAGATCCTGGGCCTCCAGGCACACAGCAGATATTCCGACTCCTGTGATGACACACGGATCTCCTGTCATGACACTGACCTTCAATTCACCTGTCTCCAGAGCACCAACATCCTAGGCTTCCAAATTCCAGCCAAACTCTTGGGCCAAGCCTTTGGCATGCCGAACAACAGCCAGTTATGGAACTCCAAGAGCAGGCCCCATTCCTGTAAAGAACCATAGTCAGCGCGTAACTCCAGGTCAGGGTCTTCGAAAGAATCCTGAAAGGGAAAAATAGAGATATTAAAGATGGAAATGGAGTTGTTTCTGAAGATGCAATCAGAACCTCAACCCGCAAACCAAACCTATCCTTTTCCATGGTTACTTTGAAACTAGTTGCATTGGGATCACTAGATACAAAATGTGCCCCTACACAAATTTCTGTAACCTGCTCTGTCTCATTCCTAATACAGATCAAATATCATACAGTCTCTCATTGGGACTTCAATGTACTGATTGAGAAAACTTTTCTAAACTCATTTGACACACTCTCTCCCATCTAGTCACTTTACAGTATGGGAATCCCAGTCAATATGTGAAAAGCTTTCTCTACAAATATATTGTTCTAAATCCTGTAGACTGTTTTGTGGTCGATGATATAGTCTCATTAGTATGGTTATACCTTTCTTATTGGACTTGTTGGATGAGATGGACTTCTCATGTTTTTTTTTCAGTTCTGATGAAGGGTCTCGGCCTGAAACATAACCTGTTTATTCTTTTGCATAGATACTGCCTGGCCTGCTGAGTTCTTCAAGCATTTTGTGTCTGTTGCTTGGATTTCCACTGCCTGCAGATTTTCTTATTTTTCAGCCTCACTGGACAAGTTCTTCAGTCTGTCCTTTCAGAGCACTGCTGTAATATTTTTCTTGGCTAGTAACACCACCCCTCTTCCTTTAATCCCTCCCGATCTGTCACTTCAATAACAATGGAACCCCAGAACACTGAGCTGCCAGTCGTGCCTCTCCTGCATAGGTCTCACTAGTGGCTACAATATCATAATAACAGGTGTTGATCCATGCCCTGAGCTCATCTGCCTTTCCTACAATATTTGCATTGAAATATGCAAAGCTCCAGAACATTTGTTGCACAATGTCAATCTTTTGATTCCGGACTTTGTCTGATGTCTTAACAACATCTGTCTCCACAGTCTCTCCGCTCTCTGTTCTGGTACTCTGGGTCCCATCCTGCAGCAAAATTTGCTCATGCTAGAAGGGTGGAGGTCTAACCAAGATTTTATCTGAGCAGTTATGGGAGAAATCAGGAGTCAATAAGACCAAGTCTAGTAATCAGGATAGCCAGGGACATTAGAAAGGCAAGGAAAGGCAAGTATGGGACTCCCATACTGTTAGGGGTCTAAATGGTTTAGAGTTTGTAAAATATGTTCAGGAAAGTTTTCTAAATCAGTATATAGAGGGACCAACTAGAGGGGATGCAATATTGGATCTCCTGTTAGGAAACGAATTAGAGCAAGTGACAGAAGTCTGCGTAGGGGAGCGCTTTGGTTCCAGTGATCATAACTCCATTAGTTTCAATTTGATCATGGACAAGGATAGTCTGGTCCTAGGGTTAAGGTTCTGAACTGGAAGAAGGCCAAATTTGAAGAAATGAGAAAGGATCTAAAAAGCGTGGATTGGGACAGGTTGTTCTCTGGCAAAGATGTGATTGGTAGGTGGGAAGCCTTCAAAGGGGAAATTTTGAGAGTGCAGAGTTTGTATGTTCCTGTCAGGATTAAAGGCAAATTGAATAGGAATAAGGAACCTTGGTTCTCAAGGGATATTGCAACTCTGATAAAGAAGAAGAGGGAGTTGTATGAAATGTATAGGAAACAGGGGGTAAATCAGGTGCTTGAGGAGTATAAGAAGTGCAAGAAAATACTTAAGAAAGAAATCAGGAGGGCAAAAAGAAGACATGAGGTTGCCTTGGCAGTCAAAGTGAAGGATAATCCAAAGAGCTTTTACAAGTATATTAAGAGCAAAAGGATTGTAAGGGATAAAATTGGTCCTCTTGAAGATCAGAGTGGTCGGCTTTGTGCGGAACCAAAGGAAATGGGGGAGATCTTAAATAGGTTTTTTGCGTCTGTATTTACTAAGGAAGCTGGCATGAAATCTGTGGAATTGAGGGAATCAAGTAGTGAGACCATGGAAACTGTACAGATTGAAAAGGAGGAGGTGCTTGCTGTCTTGAGGAAAATTAAAGTGGATAAATCCCCGGGACCTGACAGAGTGTTCCCTCGGACCTTGAAGGAGACTAGTGTTGAAATTGCGGGGGCCCTGGCAGAAATATTTAAAATGTCGCTGTCTACAGCTGAAGTGCCGGAGGATTGGAGAGTGGCTCATGTTGTTCCGTTGTTTAAAAAAGGATCGAAAAGTAATCCGGGAAATTATAGGTCGGTGAGATTAACGTCAGTAGTAGGTAAATTATTGGAGGGAGTACTAAGAGACAGAATCTACAAGCATTTGGATAGACAGGGGCTTATTAGGGAGAGTCAACATGGCCTTGTGCGTGGTAGGTCATGTTTGACCAATCTGTTGGAGTTTTTCGAGGAGGTTACCAGGAAAGTGGATGAAGGGAAGGCAGTGGATATTGTCTACATGGACTTCAGTGACAAGGTCCCGCATGGGAGCTTAGTTAGGAAAATTCAGTCACTAGGTATACATGGAGAGGTGGTAAATTGGATTAGACATTGGCTCGATGGAAGAAGCCAGAGAGTGGTGGTAGAGAATTGCTTCTCTGAGTGGAGGCCTGTGACTAGTGGTGTGCCATAGGGATCAGTGCTGGGTCCATTGTTATTTGTCATCTATATCAATGATCTGGATGATAATGTGGTAAATTGGATCAGCAAGTTTGCTGATGATACAAAGATTGGAGGTGTAGTAGACAGTGAGGAAGGTTTTCAGAGCCTGCAGAGGGACTTGGACCATCTGGAAAAATGGGCTGAAAAATGGCAGATGGAGTTTAATACTGACAAGTGTGAGGTATTGCACGTTGGAAGGACAAACCAATGTGGAACATACAGGGTTAATGGTAAGGCACTGAGGAGTGCAGTGGAACAGAGGGATCTGGGAATACAGATACAAAATTCCCTAAAAGTGTCGTCACAGGTAGATAGGGTCGTAAAGAGAGCTTTTGGTACATTGGCCTTTATTAATCGAAGTATTCAGTATAAGAGCTGGAATGTTATGATGAGGTTGTATAAGGCATTGGTGAGGCCGAATCTGGAGTATTGTGTTCAGTTTTGGTCACCAAATTACAGGAAGGATATAAATAAGGTTGAAAGAGTGCAGAGAAGGTTTACAAGGATGTTGCCAGGACTTGAGAAACTCAGTTACAGAGAAAGGTTGAATAGGTTAGGACTTTATTCCCTGGAGCGTAGAAGAATGAGGGGAAATTTGATAGAGGCATATAAAATTATGATGGGTATAGATAGAGTGTATGCAAGCAGGCTTTTTCCACTGAGGCAAGGGGAGAAAAAAACCAGAGGACATGGGTTAAGGGTGAGGGGGGGAAAAGTTTAAAGGGAACATTAGGGGGGGCTTCTTCACACAGGGAGTGGTGGAAGTATGGAATGAGCTGCCAGACGAGGTGGCAAATGCGGGTTCTTTTTTAACATTTAAGAATAAATTGGGCAGATACATGGATGGGAGGTGTATGGAGGGATATGGTCTGTGTGCAGGTCAGTGGGACTAGGCAGAAAATGGTTCGGCACAGCCAAGAAGGGCCAAAGGGCCTGTTTCTGTGCTGTAGTTTCTATGGTTCTATGGTTCTATGAAAGGAATACTCAGTTACACTCAGTGGCCATTTTGTTAGCTACCTCCTCTGCCTAATAAAGTGACAACTGAGTGTATGTTCATCATCTTCTGCTGTTGTGGCCCATCCATTTCTAGTTTTGATGTTTTGTGCATCATTCAGGGATGCTGTTCTGCACACCACTATTGTAATGCATGGTTACTTGAGTTACTGTCACCTTCGCGTCCGCTTGAACCAGTCTGGCCATTCTCCTCTGACCTCTCTCATTAACAAGGCATTTTCACCCACAGAACAGCCACTCACTAGATGTTGTCATTATAGGACGCACCTAATAAAGCGGCCTCTGGGTATATATATGATCTCTGATCACACACCATCTAGTGGCTTGTGAACATAACATTTCAGAATCAGGTTTAATATCAGCAACATATCTTGGGAAATTTATTGACCTTGCATCAGCAGTACAATGAAATACATAACAATAGAGAAAAAAAAACTGTGAATTATAGGAAGAAAATATATTGTGAAGTAGTGCAGAAATGAAAATAAAAACAGTGGTGAGATAGTGTTCATGGGTTCAATTTCCATTTGGAAATCAGATAGCAGAGGGGAAGAGCTGTTCCTGAAATCATGGAGTGTGTGCGTTCAGGCTCCTGTATCTCCTCTCCAATGGTAGCAATGTGAGCAGGGCATGTCCTGGGGTGATAGGGGCCATCTTTCTGAGGCATTGCTCCTTGCAGGTGTCCTGGGTACTTGGAGGCTAGTGCCCAGGATGAAGCTGATTAAGTTTACTACTCTCTACAGCTTATTTTAATCCTGTGCGGTACCCCCCCCCCCCACCCTACCGGATGGCAATGCCAGTTAGAATGCTGTCTGGGGTACAGAAGTACCGTGGAGAGCATTTCCAGATTCCCAGAAAGCACTGTACATTATCTTTGCAAATTGTAGCAAATTTACTGTATCGCTAGAAACATTTGCTGTCTATACATATCTTTCAAAATATTAAAACCAGAATGAAACTTAACTTGAAATATCTTCAAATTTATAGTTTATTAAATATATCCAAATCAAACATTTAGGTTGTGATACTTCAAAATAAAGACAATAATCTCATGGTCTAAATTATAAATATCAATAAATAAATGCAATAGATTTTAAATATTTCTAAAAGTTGAATTAGTCAAAATAAATATAAATAAAATTAAACAGTGTAAATAACATTTTGTAAACAATTGCTAACATGCAACTTCTTAAGTTTACGATGGCACTTCTTTTACAGAATAACCTTTGTAATTTTCACAATTGTACGACCAAATGCTGAACTACAACGTTCATACTTTAAGGCGGTTACTACCTCTGTTTAACCATATTTTACAAGTTGCACGGTTAATGGAACTGAAAAAAAATTGCAAACTCCCAAGCTCACTTTGCTCTGACCACTCAATGCGTGGCATATGTGTGCCAGTAGGAGCAAGCTTTTTTTTTTAGCAGTCGTGAATAAAACGTGCATTCCATATACTAAAAGGACATGTAAAAAATCCTGGTGTGGAGCAGAAATGATGGCGAGAGGTTGGGCTTGCCTGTCCAATTAATTCCGTAATGTTATCGCTCTGTTGTTTCTGTCACTCCACCTAGTTGATAATCACTGTGCTGGGGCTGGGAAATAAATAAATAAATAAACCAATCGTGGTATATATAAAAAGTGGTTCTGCCGATTCTGGAGGTGAGCCCATTTTCACAGACTCATGAAGCGAAGTGCTCGGGCCGATTTCTCCATGAACCGGACGAAGTCTCGCAGGATGACATGCGCATTCACTTGTCTGTTCCAGTCTGTTTTTGACACGAAGTCCAAGGTAGACGATTCCATCTCGCTCTCGCTCACGCTATTGATGCCAAACTCGACATTTAACTGAAATATAAAGAGGACAGCAGGGGTTGTGACTTGAGTCTCCATAGCTTTCAGTTGAGTTTGCCACAGCCAGAATTGCGCCGTTTAGTTTACACTTACCTGATGCATGATCAGTTCCGCTAGGCGTTGGGTACTGGACCGCATCCATATTATTTGTTCACTTGAACGCACGATGGATGTTTGCACCAACAATAAGAGAGGGTTGTATTTATGGAGACCTTTTGCAATCGCTTTGAGGCACGTTTCCTAAATAGGAAAAATACAAGTAAGAAATAACCTTGTCTCGGGCTCTTCAGTTTTGTCGACTTGTGCCTGAATTTATATGAATTCTAGAACTGTAGTTTGCAAAACTGACACTTTTACCGGGTTGTGCAAAATTGGTTTAAATGCTGCTTTGCTGGAACCAAATATGGTAAACCACGAACGAAATCCCTACTCCTTTATTATTTTTCCCCCTCGAGGTACACTTTATATAGACTATAATGCCCTACTTTACAACGAAACGGCTGCTCCTTCGGGCTTCACTCACCTTATGGAAACTGATCTTTGTACATCCGTCCTGAGATCGGATTTGCGGCAGGTTGAAGTCGGAGGTGAGCAGCGATCCCTGGTCCCCGTCACAGAAGGAGAAATAGTCACACAGCTGCGGGGCGGGGGTGGGGAAAGATCAGACAGCGAATAAGCGAGCTGTAAAGACCAGGACAAAGTCTGCGGGGCGCCATTCCCCTCCCGCTTCCTACTCACTCACCTGAGCATCGCGGAGTTCGGCCGCTGAGCTCTGGATCTGCAGTGCCAGGGAGTCGCACGTTGCGCAGCTCGGGCCGGATGCAGCCGGTCGCTCCGTCAGCGGGAAAGTGGCGACTCTGCCACAATGCACCAGGAGCAGAAGGTAAAAGCCTGCAGGGAAAGAGACAGAACGGAATAAGAACTCCCGCTTCCTGCAACCACTCCGAAATGTGTTGAACAGATATCAGGAAGCTTTATTCACTGACTTTGAGCAAGTCCCATGTTGTCCTCCTCGTACAAAGGTGTTAGATTTTGAGCTCCCCAAGCTCCTTTCTCCCCACTATTTATTGATCGCCACCTTTTGGGAAAATCCAATTACTAATGTTTTTTTCGCAATGTTTGTGTTGCAGCACCCATTAGTCACTCTTGGATTCTTCCTTTCTATGTGGCAGCCCTTCCTCTGCGTTGAAGATGACTTCCACACCAGTTCTCTTCCTTCTGACGTGATTGATGAGGATGATCGTGGTTGATCGGCGGGATGGTCAAACTTGAAAATCCCAAGTAACGATACATATCGTTCACCTACCATAACCGCGAATGGAGCCCGCAATATTACGAGACCCCTTAATTAAATTTTGAGAACTGATCACTCTTATAGACAGAAAAGAGTCACTGAAAAATCACTACATCCAACAAAAATACTGTTCTAATATGAAGGACCAGGAATCGGAATCTAATTGATTATTATCGATTGCATGTTTATGTTTTGAATTTTAAACTACCATTGACCGAGCAATGAGTCTTGGTCCAAACTTTCTGCTCGTACTGTACAGTGCGATGAAGTATTCAGCCCCCAACCCTTCGTTCACATTAGTCAATATTACAGCCAGGGATTTTGATTAACTTAATTGAGAATGTTCATTTGAGAATCACATACTCCTTTTTCGCTGTAATGTCCAAAAAAACAGAAAGTTATAAAACATAAAAAACAAAACTTCAAAAACTGGAATGTCAATAGTTCGAAAGTATTCACCCTCTTTTCTGAGTACATAGTTGAACCGCCTCTCACAGCTATTACAGCTCTTAGTATTTTTGGTTAAGTCTCTATTAGCTTTGCTCAAGATTTACCTATTCCTCCTTACCGAATTGCTCAAACTGTGCCAGGTTAATTGGGCAGTGGCTGTGATCAGCAATCTTGAGGTCTTGCCAGAGATATTCAATTGGATCAAGGTCAAGACTGAACTGGGCCACCCAAGAACATCAATTTTCTTCATTTGAAGCCACCCCATGGTTACTCTGGCAGTGTGCTTTCCGTCCTTGTCCTGCTGAAAGACAAAAATTCTCCCCAGTTTAAGTCTTCTGGCAGAGGCTAGCCAGTTTGTATCCAGGATCTGTCTGTATTTAGGTGGTAGCATCATGCTATGGGGATGCTTTTCAGCAGCAGGAGCTGGAAATCTGGTCAGGAATAATGACCAGAGAGATCCTGGATTAATATAGAGAGATACTGGATAAAATCCTGCTAGCTTCTGACAGAAAGCGTAATCTGGGGAGAAAGTTTGTCTTTCAGCAGGACAACGACCCAAAGCACAATGCTAGAAGCAATCATGGAGTGGCTTCAAACATAGAAATATAGAACATAGAAAACCTACAGCACAATACAGGCCCTTCAACCCACAAATTTGTGCCGAACATGTTCCTACCTTGGAAATTACTAGACTTCCCCATAGTTCTCTATTTTCCTAAGCTCCATGTACCTATCCAAAAGTCTCTTAAAAGACCCAATCGTATCCAGCTCCACCACCGTTGCCGGCAGCCCATTCCACGCACTCTCCACTCTCTGAGTAGAAAACTTAACCCCGACATCACCTCAGTACATACTCCCCAGCACCTTAAAACTGTGTTCTCTTGTGGCAACCATTTCAGCCCTGGGAAAAAGCCTCTGATTATCCACATAATCAATGCCTCTCATCATCTTATACACCTCTATCAGGCCACCTCTCATCTTCCGTCACTCTAAGGAGAAAAAACCGAGTTCACTCAACCTGTTTTCATAAGGCATGCTCCCCAATCCAGGCAACATCCTTGCAAATCTCCTCTGCACCCTTTCTATGGCTTCCATATCCTTTCTGTAGTGAGGCGACCAGAACTGAGCACAGTACTCCAAGTGGGGTCTGACCAGGGTCCTATATAGCTTCAACATTACCTCTCGGCTCCTAAATTCAATTCCATGATTATTGAAGGCCAATACACCATATGACCACTGTGTCAACCTGCACAGCTGCTTTGAACGTCCTATGGACAAGGACCCCAAGATCTCTCTGATCATCCACACTGTCTCACTATTAATACTATATCCTGCCATCATATTTGTCCTATCAAAATGAACCACTTCACAGTTATCTGGGTTGAACTCCATCTGCCACTTCTCAGCCCAGTTTTGCATCCTATCAATGTCCTGCTGTAAGCTCTGACAGCCCTCCACACTATCCACAACACCTCCAACCTTTGTGTCATCAGTAAACTTACTAACCCATCCCTCCACTTCCTCATCCAGGTCATTTATAAAAATCGTGAAGAGTAAGGGTCCCAGAACAGATCCCAGGGGCTCACCACTAGTCACCGACCTCCATGCGGAATATGGCCTGTCTACAGCCACTCTTTGCCTTCTGTGGGCAAGCCAGTTCTAGATCCACAAAGCAATGTCCCCTTGGATCCCATGCCTCCTTACTTTCTCAATAAGCCTTGCATGGGGTACATTATCAAATGCGTTGCTAAAATCCATATACACTGCAGCTACTGCTCTTCCTTCATCAATGTATTTAGTCACATCCTCAAAAAATTCAATCAGGCTCATAAGGCACGACCTGCCCTTGACAAAGCCATGCTGACTATTCCTAATCATATTATACCTCTCCAAACGTTCATAAATCCTTCCCCTCAGGATCCTGTCCATCAACTTACCAACCGCTGAAGTAAGACTCATTGGTCTATAATTTCCTGGGCTATCTTTGCTTCCTTGAATAAAGGAACAACATCCGCAACCCTCTAATCCTCTGGAATCTCTCCCGTCCCCATTGATGATTCAAAGATCATCACCAAGGCCTCAGCAATCTCCTCCCTCGCCTCCGACAGTAGCCTGGGGTACGTCTCATCCGGTCTTGGCGATTTATCCAACTTGATGCTTTCCAAAAGCTCCAGCACATCTTTTTCTTAATATTTACATGCTCAAGCATTTCAGTCTGCTGCAAGTCAGCACTACAATCACCAAGATCCTTTTCCATAGTGAATACTGAAGCAAAGTTTTCATTAAGTACCTCTGCTATTTCCTCTGGTTCCATACACACTTTCTCACTGTCACACTTGATAGGTCCTATTCTTTCACGTCTTATCTTCTTGCTCTTCACAAACTGCTAGAATGCCTTGGGGTTTTCCTTAATCCTGCCCACCAAGGCCTTCTCATGTCCCCTTCTGGACCTCCTAATCCTTCCCGTTCACTTTATAATCTTCTAGACCCCTAACATTACCTAACTCTCTGAACCTTTTGAAAGCTTTTTTTTACCTAACTCTCTGAACCATTTGTAAGCTTTTTGAACCTTTTATAAGCTTTCTTCAAATGAAGAAAATTGATGTACTTGATGGTCCAGTCAGAGTGCTGACCTCTACTTGATAGAACGTCTCTGGCAAGACTCTAGGATTGTTGTCCACTGCTGCTCCCCAACTAACCAGGCACAGCCTGAGCAATTTTGCAAGGAGGAATGGGGAGATTTTGCTCCATCCCATTGTGTAAAACTCAGAGACTTATTCTAAAAGACTACTGGCTGTAATACATGTTAGAGGTGGTTCAAATGGAGATAAATACTTCCGAACTTTTGACATTTCAGTTTTTGAATTTTTACTTTTTCATGCTTTACAAATTTCCCTGCTTTTTGGGTTCTACTGCGAACAGTGGAGCATGAAATTCATAAATAAAACTTTTCAGTTAAGTTGATCAAAATCCCTAGTTGTATCCCTGATTTATGTGAACAAAGGATTGGACACTGAATACTTTTTCAAGGCATTGTATATGTTTATTAAGACTTGTTCAATTATGTAAATTATAATATCTTCATTTATTAAATATATTAAAACATACAGTAGTTTCATTACTATCCTGAAATTTTGTCTAATATGAGTACATTATTGTCATAGCAAAGGTACCTTCATTTCCTATGTTTCTAACATGTTTGTTTACTTTTAGTAAGAATCACAGGAGGAATCTATTGAGTGGATTATCCATAAAGGATGAAAAAGGGCAAAACAGTCAAAATGTGACATCTAACACAATTATAGTCTTATAGGCTTTATATGTGCAAACCTATTGTAAACTAATGATTTCCATGTCTTCACATTCTTGGGGCGGAGATCTCCCTCTAGATTTTCTACTATTTATTTTAATTTTAAGTCCCTTCATTTTGACACTATTAAGAAGTCTGTTTTCCCCATTTCCTCCATCAATATCTCTCATTGATTTTACAGTCAAGAACATAAGAAATAATGGAAGTGGACCATTTGCCTCTTGCTGTTGTTCTGCTATTGAAGTAACTAGACTCAATGAGGGGCCTGTTTCTGTGCATAATTAAATGTTATCTTTAAGATCAAGGCTTATCTTCCACTCATCATTATCTTCCTGCACCCTCTCCAGATCCCTTCTTGTATCCTCTCTTTGGATCGGATTCCAGCCTAAAGGACCACCTGTTCTCCAGGTTCTTATTAAAAGTGAGCAAATTTCTTGTGATTATCTCCTTCCAATCCTTCATGTAACCTCTTGTAAACATCAAATTAGGTGAATCAATCCAATTAACAAATTTATGCAGACTTGAACTGATCTGCGTCCCTCTACATTAACTTTAATAATTCATAATTATTATTAACTTCATAATTATTTCCAGTAGTTTGCCCAATACAGTACAGAGATTAGATTAAGTTCCCCATTGTAGATTCATTCAGAAAGTCTGGAGGCATGGGATCCAGGGAAACATGGCTGCATGAATTCAGATATGGCTTGCTCATGGAGGACAGAGGGTTGTGGTAGATGGAGTGCATTCTGCCTCGAGGTCCGGGACTGGTGCTGTTCCACAGGGACCTGTTCAGGAACCCTTACTCTTTATGATCTTTAAAAACAACTTACGTAAGGAACTGAAAGGGTGGGTCCGTAAGTTTGCAGATGACATGAAGTTGTGGATAGTGTAGAAGTTTGTCATAAATTGTAATGGGATGTTGACAGGATGCAAAGCTGGGCTGAGAAGTGGCAGATGCAGTTCAATCTAGAAAAATGTAAAATAATGCATGTTGGAAGGTCAAGCTTGAAGGCAGAGTACAAGGCTAATGGCAAGATTTTTAAAAGTGTGAAGGAACAGTGGGATCTTGGGGTCCAAGTCTATAGATCCCTCATAGTGTGTTGAAAGATGATAGGGTGGTTAAGAAGATGCATAGTGTGCTAGTTACTAGTCAAGGGATTGTGTTCAAGAGCCACAAAGTAGTGATACAGCTCTATAAAACTTTGGTTAGAACACATGGTGTATTGTTCTCCGTTCTGGTTGACTCATTATAAAAAGGATGTGAAAGCTTTAGAGAATGCAGAGAAAAGCTCTCCCAGGGTGCTTTCTGGACGAGAAAGCATGTCTTATGAAAAAAGGTTGAGCAACTTGGGATTTTCCCTTTGGAGCAGAGGAGGATCAAAGCTATTTGATAAGGGGCGTATAAGATGATAATAGGCATAGATAGAGAGGATAGCCAGCATCTTTTTACCAGGGAGGCAATTGCTAATGTGGGAGGGTGATTGGAAGAAGAAGGATGTTAGGGGTAGGTTATTATACACAGAGGGCGGAATGCCGGGTGTGGTGGTGAAGGTAAATATATTCAGCCCATTTGTGGTTCTTAGATAGGCAATGGATGAAAGGAAAATGGAGGGTGTGTGGGAGGGAAGGGTTAGATTGATCCTGAAGTTGGTTAAAGGGTCAGCACAAATTCATGGGCTAAAGGGCCTGAACTGTGCACTGTTTTATGTGCTATGTTTATCACTTAGTCTATGCCTACAAGTATCACATTATCCACTTCTGTTCCAAAAACAAAAAGGCAGATTATCTGCATGGTGATAGTGTGGGAAAGGCTGAGGTGCACCGAGACCTGGTTGTCCTTGTACACCAATTGCAGCAAGCATTTAGGAATGGAGGTGATTTGTTGCCCTTCATGGTGACAAGACTCAAGGACAGGAACGGGGAAGGTTTACTGCTATTGCACAGGACCTAGATAAGACTCCATTGGAGCTTTAGCCTTGTATCAGAGGAAGGGTGTTTTTGGCAATGGAGAGTCCCACAATGGTTACCACACTGATTCCTAGGATGGCATGACTGACAGTAGAGAATGGATCAGTTAGGCTTATATTCACCAGAGTTTGGAAGAGTGAGAGTGGCTGTCATGTAAACCAATAAAATTCAAACATGATGAATTGAATGCAATGTGTGCCATTTAAAATCACAAGATACTTCAGCCAGAGGCTAGTGAACCTATGGCATTCTCCACTGCAGAAAACAAGGGAAACTAAATTATTAAAAATATCAGGAAGGAGGCAGATATTCTGATGCTTCAAAGGTCAAGAACTAAAGTGGATGGCCAGCTATGATCAAATTGAACATTACTCAAGGACCTAAGGGTCGAATGGCCATTCTTTGTTTTTACCTCCCTTTATTCTCTTAGAAGTCTGCGGTACATTGCATCTGGGTCTGTTGATTACTGTGAGAACAATAATCTTCAAAATAGTACAAATAGTATAGAAGAAGGCAAATGAACTTTGGGTAGATTTTTGAAATTTTGAAATATTCCTGTTATACACTACAGATTTTCAAAATTTTCCTTACTTCAGGACTGAGATTAATTGTGTTCACCTTTCACTTCTCTTCATTTTAAGGTGCTAGTATAAATTGATTTTGGCATCAATCTGCATTCCCATTGCAATATGCTCATATTGTTCATAACGACCTGCAATAACTCACAGGCAACAAAGTGACAATCTTATTCGGAAAACAAAACTGGAGAAGAAATCTGAACTTCCACGTCAGGGCACAAACTAAGTGCTCTTTGCAGTTGAGACTGTTGTGACTGTGATTGAAGTGACCAGAGAGATACTGAAGCTGGTGATACATGTAGAAGTCTTTATTCATCACAACAAGCAGGTATTCTTCTGGACACTCTGGCAATAGAGTCTCTTAAACTCAAAAGAGCCTTTCAAATCAGTAGATGATACAATACAATTTCAAGAGTTAAAATGACATTGCTTACTTTACTATTTGGGGTTGACAATGCTTCCATCAAATTTCATCTCGACAGTGGGAGACACGTCTGAATGCTGGGACAAACTTATTGACATATATATTCCAAAATCTTCTAAAGACAAGGAGCCAGATGCCCAAGGTTAGTGTTTGTGTGAGCTGATTCTCTGAGTACACAATACATTAACTGTTGATTGCACCTGTACCTATGACCATGTTTGATATATTAAGTGATGGCTTCAGCTGAGTCTGCCAGCTGGTAATCAAGTCACAATGGTGCCAATCATTTAGCCATGTAGTCTGGTTTGATGTAGGCCAACGAACACAACCCCGTAGTCTTAATGTTTGGCGGATGCTTATGTGAGCACCTCATGGTCAGCATTTTCATAACCACATCTCTTAGTCTGGAGGCTAGCCTTTTTTATTATTATTATATTATTCAAAAATAACATGAGTACATTGAAGTAAACAACACTTACAATGTCTCAAGAAAAAAAAACACTGTTTTAAGGATTGAAAAAATTTTGGTGATAATAAATAAAACCCTACTAAGCAGTAAAAGTGGGGGAAAGCCATTAGGTGTACAACCCCAGAGCCAGGCATCATACAAAAAGCTTCTAAAGATAAACATCAAACTGCCAGCAAGAAAAAAAATTAACAAAAATTTACAATTAGATCATGGAGGAAATCTACCAATTAACTCAAATGATAATAACGAGCAAATGAACCCCATCTTTTCTCAAAATCAAATAAAGTTTCAAAGGTTCAACTTCTAATTTTCTCCAAACTAAGACGTAGCATCACTTGAGAGAACCATTGTGACAAAGTGTGTGCTGATGTATCCTTCCACTTCAACAAAATGGCCCTCCTAGTTATCAATGTAACAAATGCAATAACTTTTTGGTCAGACACAGAGATACCATGGATATTTTGAGGAAATATTCCAAAGAGCACAGTTAATTTGTTAGGTTGTAGATTAATTTTAAGTGCTTTAGAAATTGGAGGGGAAATAAGGAGGGGAGGAAAAGATGGTGGCGCAACACAGCACCCGTGGCTGCTCCAAATTGATATCGTATTTGTGAAATGGGGCCGTGCACAACCCTGATTGGATGGACGTGGATGTGAGAAGCATGGAGGAACATCTGGAGAAACTTCTGAAATCCCTGCTTCGCTGCCGCTGCTCCTGTGCGATCGAGAATCTCCAGAGGGGAAGGCCCCAAATCCTCGGCTTTGCCTATTGCCTGTTTCCGGGGCCGGGGTCAAAGCGCTCGGCAGAGATGGTGCTCAGTGCTTTGTGTCGGAGGACTGGTTGGAGGCTCGAAGTTTTCGGACAGACTGAGTCGGACTGTGGTCGGGTGCTTCCAGGATGCTGCATCGGCAAGTTTGCAGCACTGGAAGCTCATGGCAGGGACAGTTTCTCCCTTCAGCTGTCTGCGTGAGATGATAGGACTTTCGAGAGACTTGGAGACTTTTTTTTTACCGTGCCCATGGTCTGTTCTTCATCAAATTGCGGTATTGCTTTGCACTGTTGTAACTATATGTTATAATTATGTGGTTTTTGTCAGTTTTTTTTAGTCTTGGTTTATCTTATGTTTCTGTGATATCATTCTGGAGGAACAAATTTTATCATTTCTTGATGGATGCATTACTAAATGACAATAAAAGAGGACTGCGTGTCCTCATAATCTAAAAAAATTCTAAAATTGTCGAAAAAATTGACTTCCAGAACTGTTCCAATATAGAACAAGACCAAAACATGTGTGTCAATGTAGCTGTCTCAGTTTTACATCTATCACAATAATTATCAACATTAGGAGATATTTTAGACAGTGCAATTTACAATTTACATCAATAACTGAAGAGTAGTTCTTGTTTGTATTAATATCTGCTATATTCATGTTAAGTCCAGGATACTCCTGAACAAAGCCAAATGAGGTATAAAGTTTTTCTTTTTGTTCTTATTTATAGAGAAATTCTGTCTGTAATCTGAATGACTTTCTTGACATTATAGTGATGGTAAAACGATAAATGATGTGTTCTTTGTGTTTATTTGCTATCATTAAATAGAGTGAAACTCTGGGTGACACACCAGTGTGTGCCAACCAGTAAGCTACCATCGGTGCCATGGCAACATAGCAGTCAGCATGACATTATTACATCAGAGTTCAGAGTTCAATTCGGAATTCTCTTTATGAAGTCTCTGTTAGTTCATCCTCTGGAATGTGTGAGTTTTCCCTAGGTGCTCCAGATCCATCCCACAATTTAAAATGCACCAGGTAGATTAATTAGTCATGATAAATTGTCCTGTAAATAAGTTAGGGTTAAATCGCGATTTTCAGGGGTTACTCGGATGACGTGGCTCAAGGCTCTGAAGGTAGGGAAGTCATCTGGACCAGATGGACTACACCTGAGAGTTCTGAAGGAGGTTGCTGAGGAGATTGTAGAGGCATTAGTAATTATCTTTACAGAACCATTAGATTCTAGGATGGTTCCAGAGGATTGGAAAATTGCAGATGTCTCTGCACTCTTCAAGAAGGGAGGGAGAAGCTAGGAAATTATAGGCCAGTTAGCCCGACCTCGGTCATTGGGAAGATGTTTGAGTCGATAGTTAATGTCGAGGTTTTAGGATACTTGGAGGCATGTGATAAAGTAGGTCAAAGTCAGCATGGTTTCCTTAAGGGAAAATCTTGCCTGACATATGTGTGGGATTTCTTTGAAGAAATAACAAGCAGGATAGAGAAAGGAGAATCAATGGTGTTGTGTACTTGGATTTTCAAAAGGCCTTTGCCAAGGTGCCACACATGAGGCTGCTTAACAAGATAGGAGCCCAGTGTATTGCAGGAATAATTTATACATTCTTTGATGATAAATATACTTTGACATTGAGATACCAGCATGGATAAAGCATTGGCAGGAGGCAAAGAGTGGGAATAAAGGGAGCCTTTTCTGTTTTGCTGCCAGTGACTATTGGTGTTCCACAGTGGTCAGTGTTCGGATATTTCTTTTTACGTTGTTACGTTGTTGATTTGGATGACAGAATTGATGGCTCTGTGGCCAAGTTTGCGAATGATATGAAGACAGGTGGAAGGGCAGGTGTTTTGAGAAAGCAGGAAGGCTACAGAAGGACAGACAGAGTAGGAGAATGGGCAAAGAAGATATAATACAGTTTCGGAAAGGTTATAGTTATGCACTTTGGTCAAAGGAATAAAAACCTAGACTATTCTCTAAATGGAGAAAAAATTCAAAAATCTGAGGTGCAAAGGGATTTGGGAGTCCTCGTGCAGAATTCCCTAAAGGTTAACTTATAGGTTGAGTCAGTAATGAGGAAGGCAAATAAATGTTAGCATTCTTTTGGAGAGGACTAGACTATAAAAACAAGACATTTTCACCCACAGTACAGCCACTCACTGGATGTTGTCGGTATAGGACGCACCTAATATAATGGCCTCTGGGTGTATATATGATCTCTGATCACACACCATCTAGTGGCTTGTGAGCTTAACATTTCAGAATCAGATTTAATATCAGCAACATATCTTGGGAAATTTATCGACCTTGCATCAGCAGTACAATGAAATACATAATAATAGAGAAAAAACTGTGAATTATAGGAAGAAAATATATTACATTGTTAAATTAAATAAGTAGTGCAGAAATAAAAATAAAAACAGTGGTGAGATAGTGTTCATGGGTTCAATTTCCATTTGGAAATCAGATAGCAGAGGGGAAGAGCTGTTCCTGAAATCATGGAGTGTGTGTGTTCCGCCTCCTGTATCTCCTTTCCGATGGTAGCAATGAGAGCAGGGCATGTCCTGGGGTGATAGGGGCCACCTTTCTGAGGCATTGCTCCCTGCAGGTGTTCTGCATACTTCGGAGGCTAGTGCCCAGGATGAAGCTAACTAAGTTTACAACTCTCTGCAGCTTATTTTGATCCGGTGCAGTACCTCGCCTCCCGCCCCCCCCCCCACCCTACCGGATGGCGATGCCAGTTAGAATGCCGTCTGGGGTACAGAAGTACCGTAGAGAGCTTTTCCAGATTCCCAGAAAGCACTGTACATTATCTTTGCAAATTGTAGCAAATTTACTGTATCGCTAGAAACATTTGCTGTCTATACATATCTTTCAAAATATTAAAACCAGAATGAAACTTAACTTGAAATATCTTCAAATTTATAGTTTATTAAATATATCCAAATCAAACATTTAGGTTGTGATACTTCAAAATAAAGACAATCATCTCATGGTCTAAATTATAAATATCAATAAATAAATGCAAGTTTTTAAATATTTTTAAAAGTTGAATTAGTCAAAATAAATATAAATAAAATTAAACAGTGTAAATAACATTTTGTAAACAATTGCTAACATGCAACTTCTTAAGTTTACGATGGCACTTCTTTTACAGAATAACCTTTGTAATTTTCACAATTGTACGACCAAATGCTGAACTACAACGTTCATACTTTAAGGCGGTTACTACCTCTGTTTAACCATATTTTACAAGTTGCACGGTTAATGGAACTGAAAAAAAATTGCAAACTCCCAAGCTCACTTTGCTCTGACCACTCAATGCGTGGCATATGTGTGCCAGTAGGAGCAAGCTTTTTTTTTAGCAGTCGTGAATAAAACGTGCATTCCATATACTAAAAGGACATGTAAAAAATCCTGGTGTGGAGCAGAAATGATGGCGAGAGGTTGGGCTTGCCTGTCCAATTAATTCCGTAATGTTATCGCTCTGTTGTTTCTGTCACTCCACCTAGTTGATAATCACTGTGCTGGGGCTGGGAAATAAATAAATAAATAAACCAATCGTGGTATATATAAAAAGTGGTTCTGCCGATTCTGGAGGTGAGCCCATTTTCACAGACTCATGAAGCGAAGTGCTCGGGCTGATTTCTCCATGAACCGGACGAAGTCTCGCAGGATGACATGCGCATTCACTTGTCTGTTCCAGTCTGTTTTTGACACGAAGTCCAAGGCAGACGATTCCACCTCGCTCTCGCTCACGCTATTGATGCCAAACTCGACATTTAACTGAAATATAAAGAGGACAGCAGGGGTTGTGACTTGAGTCTCCATAGCTTTCAGTTGAGTTTGCCACAGCCAGAATTGCGCCGTTTAGTTTACACTTACCTGATGCATGATCAGTTCCGCTAGGCGTTGGGTACTGGACCGCATCCATATTATTTGTTCACTTGAACGCACGATGGATGTTTGTACCAACAATAAGAGAGGGTTGTATTTATGGAGACCTTTTGCAATCGCTTTGAGGCACGTTTCCTAAATAGGAAAAATACAACAAGTAAGAAATAACCTTGTCTCGGGCTCTTCAGTTTTGTCGACTTGTGCCTGAATTTATATGAATTCTAGAACTGTAGTTTGTAAAACTGACACTTTTACCGGGTTGTGCAAATTGGTTTAAATGCTGCTTTGCTGGAACCAAATATCGTAAACTACGAACGAAATCCCTACTCCTTTACTATTTTTCCCCCTCGAGGTACACTTTATATAGACTATAATGCCCTACTTTACAACGAAACGGCTGCTCCTTCGGGCTTCACTCACCTTATGGAAACTGATCTTTGTACATCCGTCCTGAGATCGGATTTGCGGCAGGTTGAAGTCGGAGGTGAGCAGCGATCCCTGGTCCCCGTCACAGAAGGAGAAATAGTCACACAGCTGCGGGGCGGGGTTGGGGAAAGATCAGACAGCGAATAAGCGAGCTGTAAAGACCAGGACAAAGTCTGCGGGGCGCCATTCCCCTCCCGCTTCCTACTCACTCACCTGAGCATCGCGGAGTTCGGCCGCTGAGCTCTGGATCTGCAGCGCCAGGGAGTCGCACGTTGCGCAGCTCGGGCCGGGTGCAGCCGGCCGCTCCGTCAGCGGGAAAGTGGCGACTCTGCCACAAAGCACCAGGAGCAGAAGGTAAAAGCCTGCAGGGAAAGAGACAGAACGGAATAAGAACTCTCGCTTCCTGCAACAACTCCGAAATGTGTTGAACAGATACCAGGAAGCTTTATTCACTGACTTTGAGCAAGTCCCATGTTGTCCTCCTCGTACAAAGGTGTTAGATTTTGAGCTCCCCAAGCTCCTTTCTCCCCACTATTTATTGATCGCCACCTTTTGGGAAAATCCAATTACTAATGTTTTTTTCGCAATGTTTGTGTTGCAGCACCCATTAGTCACTCTTGGATTCTTCCTTTCTATGTGGCAGCCCTTCCTCTGCGTTGAAGATGACTTCCACACCAGTTCTCTTCCATCTGACGTGATTGATGCGGATGATCGTGGTTGATCGGCGGGATGGTCAAACTTGAAAATCCCAAGTAACGATACATATCGTTTACCTACCATAACCGCGAATGGAGCCCGCAATATTACGAGACCCCTTAATTAAATTTTGAGAACTGATCACTCTTATAGACAGAAAAGAGTCACTGAAAAATCACTACATCCAACAAAAATACTGTTGTAATATGAAGGACCAGGAATCGGAATCTAATTGATTATTATCGATTGCATGTTCATGTTTTGAATTTAAAACTACCATTGACTGAACAATGAGTCTCGGTCCAAACTTTCTGCTCGTACTGTACAGTGCGATGAAGTATTCAACCCCCAACCCTTCGTTCACATTAGTCAATATTACAACCAGGGATTTTGATTAATTTAATTGAGAATTTTTATTTGAGTATCACATACTCCTTTTTCACAGTAAAGTCCAAAAAACGGAAAGTTGTAAAGCATAAAAAAACAAAATTTCAAAAACTGAAATGTCAGTAGTTCGGAAGTATTCATCCCTCTTTTCTGAGTACATAGTTGAACCGCCTCTCACAGTTATTACAGCTAGTAGTCTTAGTTAGTTGGGCAGTGGCTGTGATCAGCAATCTTGAGGTCTTGCCAGAGATATTCAATTGCAGCAAGGTCAATACTGAACTGGGCCACTCAAGGACATCAATTTTCTTCATTTGAAGCCACTCTGTGGTTGCTTTGGTAGTGTGCTTTCCGTCCTTGTCCTGCTGAAATACAAACTTTCTCCCCAGTTTAAGTTTTCTGGCACAGGCTAGCCAGTTTTTATCCAGAATCTTTCTGTATTTAGCAGCTTTCATCTTCCCATCAATGTTGACCAGATTTCTGGGTGTTATTGTTGAAAAGTATTCCCATAGCACAATGTTACCTTCATCATACTTTACAGTAGGGATGGGATGTTACGGTAGGGAATGTGTTGCACAGTATTAGATTTATGCGACACATACCTCTAAAAAAAGGCATATCCTTGCCCATAAAGACTTTGCAATATACAGCAAACATGTGGAGGAAGGTCTTGTAATTGAATGAGACGAAAATGGAACTTTTTAGCCTCAAAGCAAAGTAGTACGTGCAGTGTAAATCTAATACTGCACAGCAGCCAGGTAACACCATCCCCAGTGTAAAGTATGGTGGCAGCATCATGCTATGGGGATGGTTTTCAGCCGCAGGAGCTGGAAATCTGGTCAGGAATGATGACCAGAGAGATCCTGGATTAATATAGAGAGATCCTGGATAAAATCCTGCTAGCTTCTGCCAAAAAGCGTAATCTGGGGAGAAAGTTTGTCTTTCAGCAGGACAACGACCCAAAGCACAATGCTAGAAGCAATCATGGAGTGGCTTCAAACATAGAAATATAGAACATAGAAAACCTACAGCACAATACAGGCCCTTCAACCCACAAATTTGTGCCGAACATGTTCCTACCTTGGAAATTACTAGACTTCCCCATAGTTCTCTATTTTCCTAAGCTCCATGTACCTATCCAAAAGTCTCTTAAAAGACCCAATCGTATCCAGCTCCACCACCGTTGCCGGCAGCCCATTCCACGCCCTCACTACTCTCTGAGTAGAAAACTTAACCCCGACATCACCTCAGTACATACTCCCCAGCACCTTAAAACTGTGTTCTCTCGTGGCAACCATTTCAGCCCTGGGAAAAAGCCTCTGATTATCCACATAATCAATGCCTCTCATCATCTTATACACCCCTATCAGGCCACCTCTCATCTTCCGTCACTCTAAGGAGAATAAACCGAGTTCACTCAACCTGTTTTCATAAGGCATGCTCCCCAATCCAGGCAACATCCTTGCAAATCTCCTCTGCACCCTTTCTATGGCTTTCATATCCTTTCTGTAGTGAGGCGACCAGAACTGAGCACAGTACTCCAAGTGGGGTCTGACCAAGGTCCTATATAGCTTCAACATTACCTCTTGGCTCCTAAATTCAATTCCATGATTAATGAAGGCCAATACACCGTATGACCACTGTGTCAACCTGCACAGCTGCTTTGAACGTCCTATGGACAAGGACCCCAAGATCCCTCTGATCCTCCACACTGTCTTACTATTAATACTATATCCTGCCATCATATTTGTCCTATCAAAATGAACCACTTCACAGTTATCTGGGTTGAACTCCATCTGCCACTTCTCAGCCCAGTTTTGCATCCTATCAATGTCCTGCTGTAAGCTCTGACAGCCCTCCACACTATCCACAACACCTCCAACCTTTGTGTCATCAGGAAACTTACTAACCCATCCCTCCACTTCCTCATCCAGGTCATTTATAAAAATCGTGAAGAGTAAGGGTCCCAGAACAGATCCCAGAGGCTCACCACTAGTCACCGACCTCAATGCAGAATATGACCTGTCTACAACCACTCTTTGCCTTCTGTGGGCAAGCCAGTTCTAGATCCACAAAGCAATGTCCCCTTGGATCCCATGCCTCCTTACTTTCTCAATAAGCCTTGCATGGGGTACATTATAAAATGCGTTGCTGAAATCCATATACACTGCATCTACTGCTCTTCCTTCATCAATGTATTTAGTCACATCCTCAAAAAATTCAATCAGGCTCGTAAGGCATGACCTGCCCTTGACAAAGCCATGCTGACTATTCCTAATCATATTATACCTCTCCAAATGTTCATAAATCCTTCCCCTCAGGATCCTGTCCATCAACTTACCAACCACTGAAGTAAGACTCATTGGTCTATAATTTCCTGGGCTATCTCTGCTTCCTTTATTGAATAAAGGAACAACATCCGCAACCCTCTAATCCTCTGGAATCTCTCCCATCCCCACTGATGATTCAAAGATCATCACCAAGGCCTCAGCAATCTCCTCCCTCGCCTCCGACAGTAGCCTGGGGTACATCTCATCCGGTCTTGGCGATTTATCCAACTTGATGCTTTCCAAAAGCTCCAGCGCATCCTTTTTCTTAATATCTACATGCTCAAGCATTTCAGTCTGCTGCAAGTCAGCACTACAATCACCAAGATCCTTTTCCATAGTGAATACTGAAGCAAAGTTTTCATTAAGTACCTCTGCTATTTCCTGTGGTTCCATACACACTTTCTCACTGTCACACTTGATAGGTCCTATTCTTTCACGTCTTATCTTCTTGCTCTTCACATGCTGGTAGAATACCTTGGGGTTTTCCTTAATACTGCCCACCAAGGCCTTCTCATGTCCCCTTCTGGCTCTCCTAATTTCATTTTTAAGCTCCTTCCCGTTCGCCTTATAATCTTCTAGACCCCTAACATTACCTAATTCTCTGAACCTTTTGTAAGCTTTTATTACCTAACTTTCTGAACCTTTTGTAAGCTTTCTTCAAATGAAGAAAATTGATGTACTTGATGGTCCAGTCAGAGTGCTGACCTCTACTTGATAGAACGTCTCTGGCAAGACTCTAGGATTGCCGTCCACTGCTGCTCCCCAACTAACCAGGCATAGCCTGAGCAATTTTGCAAGGAGGAATGGGGAGATCTTGCTCCATCCCATTGTGTAAAACTCAGAGACTTATTCTAAAAGACTACTGGCTGTAATACATGTGAGAGGTGGTTCAAATGGAGACAAATACTTCTGAACTTTTGACATTGCAGTTTTTGAATTTTTACTTTTTCATGCTTTACAAATTTCCCTGCTTTTTGGGTTCTACTGCGAAAAGTGGAGCATGAAATTCATAAATAAAACTTTTCAGTTAAGTTGATCGAAATCCCTAGTTGTATCCCTGATTTATGTGAACAAAGGATTGGGCGCTGAATACTTTTTCAAGGCACTGTATATGTTTATTAAGACTTGTTCAATTATGTAAATTATAGTAGCTTCATTTATTAAATATATTAAAACATACAGTAGTTTCATTACTATCCTGAAATTTTGTCTAATATGAGTACATTATTGTCATAGCAAAGGTACCTTCATTTCCTATGTTTCTAACATGTTTGTTTACTTTTAGTAAGAATCACAGGAGGAATCTATTGAGTGGATTATCCATAAAGGATGAAAAAGGGCAAAACAGTCAAAATGTGACATCTAACACAATTATAGTCTTATAGGCTTTATATGTGCAAACCCATTGTAAGCTAATGATTTCCATGTCTTCACATTCTTGGGACGGAGATCTCCCTCTAGATTTTCTACTATTTGTTTTAATTTTAAGTCCCTTCATTTTGACCTCTTAAGAAGTCTGCTTTCCCCATTTCCTCCGTCAATATCTAACATTGATTTTATACTCAAGAACATAAGAAATAATGGAAGTGGACCATTTGCCTCTTGCTGTTGTTCTGCTATTGAAGTAACTAGACTCAATGAGGGGCCTGTTTCTGTGCATAATCAAATGTTATCTTTAAGATCAAGGCTTATCTTCCACTCATCATTATCTTCCTGCACCCTCTCCAGATCCCTTCTTGTATCCTCTCTTTGGATCGGATTCCAGCCTAAAGGACCACCTGTTCTCCAGGTTCTTATTAAAAGTGAGCAAATTTCTTGTGATTATCTCCTTCCAATCCTTCATGTAACCTCTTGTAAACATCAAATTAGGTGAATCAATCCAATTAACAAATTTATGCAGACTTGAACTGATCTGCGTCCCTCTACATTAACTTTAATAATTCATAATTATTATTAACTTCATAATTATTTCCAGTAGTTTGCCCAATACAGTACAGAGATTAGATTAAGTTCCCCATTGTAGATTCATTCAGAAAGTCTGGAGGCATGGGATCCAGGGAAACATGGCTGCATGAATTCAGGTATGGCTTGCTCATGGAGGACAGAGGGTTGTGGTAGATGGAGTGCATTCTGCCTCGAGGTCCGGGACTGGTGCTGTTCCACAGGGACCTGTTCAGGAACCCTTGCTCTTTATGATCTTTAAAAACAACTTACGTAAGGAACTGAAAGGGTGGGTCCGTAAGTTTGCAGATGACATGAAGTTGTGGATAGTGTAGAAGTTTGTCATAAATTATAATGGGATGTTGACAGGATGCAAAGCTGGGCTGAGAAGTGGCAGATGCAGTTCAATCTAGAAAAGTGTAAAATAATGCATGTTGGAAGGTCAAGCTTGAAGGCAGAGTACAAGGCTAATGGGAAGATTTTTAAAAGTGTGGAGGAACAGTGGGATCTTGGGGTCCAAGTCCATAGGTCCCTCGTCGTGCCTTGCAGGATGATAGGGTGGTTAAGAAGACGCATAGTGTGCTAGTTACTAGTCAAGGGATTGTGTTCAAGAGCCACAAAGTAGTGATACAGCTCTATAAAACTTTGGTTAGAACACATGGTGTATTGTTCTCAGTTCTGGTTGCCTCATTATAAAAAGGATGTGAAAGCTTTAGAGAATGCAGAGAAAAGCTCTCCCAGGGTGCTTTCTGGACGAGAAACCATGTCTTATGAATAAAGGTTGAGCAACTTGGGATTTTCCCTTTGGAGCAGAGGAGGATCAAAGCTGATTTGATAAGGGGCGTATAAGATGATAATAGGCATAGATAGAGAGGATAGCCAGCAACTTTTTACCAGGGAGGCAATTGCTAATGTGGGAGGGTGGTTGGAAGGAGGATGTTAGGGGTAGGTTATTATACACAGAGGGTGGAATGCCGGGTGTGGTGGTGAAGGTAAATATATTCAGCCCATATGTGGTTCTTAGATAGGCAATGGATGAAAGAAAAATGGAGGGTGTGTGGGAGGGAAGGGTTAGATTGATCCTGAAGTTGGTTAAAGGGTCAGCACAAATTCATGGGCTAAAGGGCCTGAACTGTGCACTGTTTTATGTGCTATGTTTATCACTTAGTCTATGCCTACAAGTATCACATTATCCACTTCTGTTCCAAAAACAAAAAGGCAGATTATCTGCATGGTGATAGTGTGGGAAAGGCTGAGGTGCACCGAGACCTGGTTGTCCTTGTACACCAATTGCAGCAAGCATTTAGGAATGGAGGTGATTTGTTGCCCTTCATGGTGACAAGACTCAAGGACAGGAACGGGGAAGGTTTACTGCTATTGCACAGGACCTAGATAAGACTCCATTGGAGCTTTAGCCTTGTGGCATAGTGAACCTATGGCATTCTCCACTGCAGAAAACAAGGGAAGCTAAATTATTAAAAATATCAGGAAGGAGGTGGATTTTCTGGTGCTTCAGAGGTCAAGAACTGAAGTGGATGGCCAGCTATGATCAAATTGAACATTACTCAAGGACCTAAGGTTTTAATGGCCATTCTTTGCATTTTCCTCCCTTGATTCTCTTAGAAGTCTGCAGTACATTGCATCTGGGTCTGTTGATCACTGTGAAAACAATAATCTTCAAAATAGTACAAATAGTATAGAAGAAGGCAAATGAACTTTGGGTAGATTTTTGAAATTTTGAAATATTCCCGTTATACACTACAGATTTTCAAAATTTTCCTTACTTCAGGACTGAGATTAATTGTGTTCACCTTTCACTTCTCTTCATTTTAAGGTGCTAGTATAAAAAGATTTTGGCGTCAATCTGCATTCCAATTGCAATATGCTCATATTGTTCATAATGACCTGCAATAACTCACAGGCAACAAAGTGACAATCTCATTCGGAAAACAAAACTAGAGAACAAATCTGAACTTCCACATCAGGGCACAAACTAAGTGCTCTTTGCAGTTGAGACTGTTGTGACTGTGATTGAAGTGACCAGAGAGATACTGAAGCTGGTGATACATGTAGAAGTCTTTATCATCACAACAAGCAGGCATTCTTCTGGACACTCTCGCAATAGAGTCTCTTAAACTCAAAAGATCCTTTCAAATCAGTAGATGATACAATACAATTTCAAGAGTTAAAATGACATTGCTTACTTTACTATTTGGGGTTGACAATGCTTCCATCAAATTCCATCTCGACAGTGGGAGACACGTCTGAACGCTGGGACAAACTTATTGACATATATATTCCAAAATCTTCTAAAGACAAGGAGCCAGATGCCCAAGGTTAGTGTTTGTGTGAGCTGATTCTCTGAGTACACAATACATTAACTGTTGATTGCACCTGTACCTATGACCATGTTTGATATATTAAGTGACGGCATTAGCTGAGTCTGCCAGCTGGTAATCAAGTCACAATGGTGCCAATCATTTAGCCATGTAGTCTGGTTTGATGTAGGCCAACGAACACAACCCCATAGTCTTAATGTTTGGCGGATGCTTATGTGAGCACCTCATGGTCAGCATTTTCATAACCACATCTCTTAGTCTGGAGGCTAGCTGTGCTTTTGACATCAATTTATTGTTTGCAATTTACAATTTACTTTCTTTTCAAATCTTTTTATTATTATTATATTATTCAAAAATAACATGATTACATTGAAGTAAACAACACTTACAACGTCTCAAGGAAAAAAAACATTATTTTAAGGATTGAAAAATTTTGGTGATAATAAATAAAACCCTACTAAGCAGAAAAAGTGGGGGAAAACCATTAGGTGTTCAACCCCAGAGCCAGGCATCATACAAAAATAACAAAAAATTACAATTAGATCATGGAGGAAATCTATCAATTAACTCAAATGATAATAACGAGCATATGAACTCCATCTTTTCTCAAAATCAAATAAATGTTCAAAGGTTCGACTTCTAATTTTCTCCAAACTAAGACATAGCATCACTTAAGAGAACCTTTGTGACAAAGTGGGAGCTGATGTATCCTTCCACTTCAACAAAATGGCCCTCCTAGCTATCAATGTAACAAATGCAGTAATTTGTTGGTCAGACACAGAGATACCACAGATATTTTGAGGAATTATTCCAAAGAGCACAGTTAATTTGTTAGGTTGTAGATTAATTTTAAGTGCTTTAGAAATTGGAGGGGAAATAAGGAGGGGAGGAGAAGATGGTGGCGTGACACAGCACGCGTGGCTGCTCTGAATTGATATCATTTTTGTGAAATAGGGTCTGTGCACAATCCTAATTTGATGGAGATGGATGTGAGAAGCATGGAGGAACATCTGGAGAAACATCTGAAATCCCTGCTTCGCTGCCACTGCTACTGTGCGATCGATAATCTCCGGAAGGGAAGGCCCCAAATCCTCGGCTTTGCCTATTGCCTGTTGCCGGGGCTGGGGTCGAAATGCTCCATAGAGATGGTGCTCAGTGCTCGGTGTCGGAGGCTCGAAGTTTTCGGATGGACTCAGAGTCGGACTGTGGTCAGGTGCTTCCAGGACGCTGCATCTGCAAGTTTGTGGCGCTGGGAGCTCACGGCAGGGACAGTTTCTCCCTTCAACCATCTGCGTAAGATGATGGAACTTTTGAGAGACATTGAGACTTTTTTTTTACCATGCCCATGGTCTGTTCTTCATCAAATTATGGTATTGCTTTGCACTGTTGCAACTATATGTTATAATTATGTGGTTTTTGTCAGTTTTTTTTAGTCTTGGTTTGTCTTGTGTTTCTGCGATATCATTCTGGAGGAACAAATTGTATCATTGCTTAATGCATGCATTACTAAATGACAATAAAAGAGGACTGCGTGTCCTCATAATCTGAAAAAAATCTAAAATTGTCCAAAAAACTGACTTCCAGAACTGTTCCAATATAGAACAAGACCAAAACATGTGCGTCAATGTAGCTGTCTCAGCTTTACATCTATCACAATAATTATCAACATTAGGGAATATTTCAGACAATGCAATTTACAATAACTGTAAACTGTAAACTGTAAACATCAATAACTGAAGAGTAGTTCTTGTTTGGATTAATATCTGCTATATTCATGTTGAGTCCAGGATACTCCCAAACAAAGCCAAATGAGGTATAAAGTTTTTCTTTTTGTTCTTATTTATAGAGAAATTCTGTCTGTAATCTGAATGACTTTCTTGACATTATAGTGATGGTAAAACGATAAATGATGTGTTCTTTGTGTTTATTTGCTATCATTAAATAGAGTGAAACTCTGGGTGACACACCAGTGTGTGCCAACCAGTAAGCTACCATCGGTGCCATGGCAACATAGCAGTCAGCATGACATTATTACATCAGAGTTCAGAGTTCAATTCGGAATTCTCTTTATGAAGTCTCTGTTAGTTCATCCTCTGGAATGTGTGAGTTTTCCCTAGGTGCTCCAGATCCATCCCACAATTTAAAATGCACCAGGTAGATTAATTAGTCATGATAAATTGTCCTGTAAATAAGTTAGGGTTAAATCGCGATTTTCAGGGGTTACTCGGATGACGTGGCTCAAGGCTCTGAAGGTAGGGAAGTCATCTGGACCAGATGGACTACACCTGAGAGTTCTGAAGGAGGTTGCTGAGGAGATTGTAGAGGCATTAGTAATTATCTTTACAGAACCATTAGATTCTAGGATGGTTCCAGAGGATTGGAAAATTGCAGATGTCTCTGCACTCTTCAAGAAGGGAGGGAGAAGCTAGGAAATTATAGGCCAGTTAGCCCGACCTCGGTCATTGGGAAGATGTTTGAGTCGATAGTTAATGACGAGGTTTTAGGATACTTGGAGGCATGTGGTAAAGTAGGTCAAAGTCAGCAGGGTTTCCTTAAGGGAAAATCTTGCCTGACAAATGTATGGGAGTTCTTTGAAGAAATAGCAAGCAGGATAGAGAAAGGAGATTTGGTGGTGTTGTGTACTTGGATTTTCAAAAGGCCTTTGCCAAGGTGCCCCACATGAGTCTGCTTAACAAGATAGGAGCCCAGTGTATTGCAGGAATAATTTATACATTCTTTGATGATAAATATACTTTGACTTTGAGATACCAGCATGGAGGCAAAGAGTGGGAATAAAGGGAGCCTTTTCTGTTTTGCTGCCAGTGACTAATGGTGTTCCGCAGGGGTCGGTGTTCAGACATTTCTTTTTACGTTGTTACGTTGTTGATTTGGATGACAGAATTGATGGCTCTGTGGCCAAGTTTGCAGATGATATGAAGGTAGCTGGGAGGGCAGGTGTTTTGAGAAAGCAGGAAGGCTGCAGAAGGACAGACAGATTAGCAGAATGGGCAAAGAAGATATAACACAGTTTTGGGAAGTTTATAGTCATGCACTTTGGTCAAAGGAATAAAAGCCTAGACTATTCTCTAAATGGAGAAAAAATTCAAAAATCTGAGGTGCAAAGGGATTTGGGAGTCCTCATGCAGAATTCCCTGAAGGTTAACTTATAGGTTGAGTCAGTAATGAGGAAGGCAAATGAATGTTAGCATTCATTTTGAGAGGACTAGACTATAAAAACAAGACTTTGTAAGATACTGATGAGTTCTCACTGGGAGTATTGAGAGCAGTTTTGGGTCCCTTTTATAAAAGAGGTTGTGCTGACATTGGAAAGAGTTCAAAGGAGCTTCACAAAAATGATTCTGGGATTGAAAAGCTTATCATATGAGGACAATATGATGACTCTGGGTCTGTACTCATTGGAATGTAGAAAAATGAGGAGGTATCTCAGAGAAACCTATTGAATGTTGAAAGGGATAGATAGGGTGGATGTGGAGATGTTTACAATAGTGAGGGAGGGGATCTGGGACCAGAGGGAACAAACTCAGAATAGAGGAATGTCCATTTATAACGGAGATAAAGGAGGAATTTCTTTAGCTAGGGAATGATGAATCTGTGAAATTTGTTGCCGCAGCAGCTGTGGAGGCCAGGTCAATGAGTGTATTTTAGATAGATTTTGACAGATTCTTGATAAGTCAGGGCATTAAAGGTTATGGAGAGAAGGCAGGAGAATGGAGTTGAGGGAGAAATGGATCAGCCATGATCAAATAGCAGAGCAGACTTGATGGGCTGAATGGCCTAATTCTGTTCCATCTCATAGTTTTAATTTAATTAATGCAGCAAATTAAATTAGGCAAATAATTTGATCAACCTAATCCAATTACATAAGTATATATTTATCTATAGCAGAGCAGGAGATGTGCTGGTGCTGTGGCACGTGGGAGATTATGGACTCTTTTCTCCAAGTGACACCATTTGTAACAAATGTCTGCAACTCAAGAAGCTTCAGCTCAGTCTGAGCTGCAGACACTGTGTGACAGAAGGGAGAATAAAAGTTACTTGGCCATTAGCTGCAGGAAGCAGCCACTTCATAAACTACTAAACACTTTAGAATTGACACATGGAAACAAGAGGATGTGACGCTGAATGAGGGATTCACAGGGATCCAAACGCATTGATCCTGCAATAGTCCAATTGATCTTGCAGTCCTTGGGTATTACTGCAGAGAAGGCAAGCAGACTGACAGGGGTATCAGAAGACATGCTGGTTGGGGGAATAAAAAGGAAGATAATTGTAGTAGGAGACAGTGGGGTTAGAGAGATAGACGCTGTTCTGAAGTATGAGAGCTATCTTGCCAACTTGGTGCCAGAGTAAGGGGGTATCTACTTTGGGCTGAAGAGGAATTAGAATGGGGTCAACATAGGTAGCAATAACATAGATTGGATGAAGAAAGAAGTTTCATTCATATAACCATATAACAACTACAGCATGGAAACAGGCCATCTCGGCCCTTCTAGTCCGTGCCGAACTCTTACTCTCACCTAGTCACACCGACCTGCACTCAGCCCATAACCTTCCATTCCTTTCCTGTCCATATAGCTGTCCAATTTAACTTCAAATGACAACATCGAACCTGCCTCAACCACTTCTGCTGGAAGCTCATTCCACACAGCGACCACTCTCTGAGTAAAGAAGTTCCCCCTCATGTTACCCCTAAACTTTTGCCCTTTAACTCTCAACTCATGTCCTCTTGTTTGAATCTGCCCCACTCTCAATAGAAAAAATGCCTATCCATGTCAACTCCACCTATCCCCCTCATAATTTTAAATACATCTGTCGAGTTCCCCCTCGATCTTCTACGCTCCAAAGAATAAAGACCCAACTTGTTCAACCTTTCTCTGTAACTTAGGAGATGAAACCCAGGTAACATTCTAGTAAATCTTCTCTGTACTCTCTCAATTTTGTTGACATTTTTCCTAGTGTTTACATAGCCAGAGTAAAGTTAAAAAAGTAGAATCATGAAGTTAACAATCTCTGGATTATTACCTGAGCCATGAGCAAATGTACCCAGTGTAATCGTTAATAAAAACTTATTGTTTTATTTATTTTAATATTTTTATGTATTTAGTGTATATCATAAAAAGACAAAGATGGCACATCTCAGAAAACCTGGATGATGAAAGATGTTGCAAAGTTAGTCCGAAAACTAAAAGAAGCATATGAAATGTTTCAAATTGTGATGTCAGTCGGGCCTTCGACAAATATAAAGGAAGCAGGAAAAATGATCAATAGGGAAACAGGGGGATAAAAGGGGCCTTGAAATATTTCTGGTGGATAAAATTAAAGAGAATTCCCAGCCATCTTATAACATTCATTAAAAAACAAAGAGTAATTAGAGAGGTTAGGACTACTCAAGCACAAAAGAGGGAACGTATTCCTAGAACCAGAGAAAGTGGGCAAGGTACTAAATGAATACTTCACATCAGCATTCCCTAATGATGTAGAGGTAGCACAGTCAAGAAGGGCCTGATATATTTGGAGACTGTTATCAATGAGGATGAGGTGTAGAACTATCCCAGAACATCAAGTTAGCTGAAGTCCCCAGTGCCTGAAGGGAATTATCCCAGGTTATAGAGAGGTGGAAGAGAGAAGATAACTAGGGCCTTGGCAGTAACATTTGTATTCTCATTAGCCACAGAGGAGGCCTCAGAGGACAAGAGATTGCTGTTTCTTTGTTTAAGAAAGGCAATATAGATAAACTGTGAAATTACAGACTGGGATGCTTTACATCATTGAATTGGAATCAGACTTAATATCACCAGTATTTGTCGTGAAATTTGCTAACTTTACGACAGCAGTACAATGAAATACATGATAAATAAATATAGAGAAAAAACTGAATTACATTAAAATATACACACTCTCTCTCTTTCTCACACACACACACACACACACACACACGGTGATTGATAAGTTCCTGGCCTAAGGTAGGAGGAGTCAATTTTAGAAAACCCAGCACACTTATTTTTCAACATCGTCCCCTCCTACATTTATACACTTAGTCTAGTGGTCATGGAGCATACGAATCCCTTCTTTGTAGAAGTCAGCCTCTTGGACCTCCAGAAAGTGGTCCACAGCAGGGATGATTGATACGTTCGTGACCTAAGGCAGAAGGAGCTATTATTAACTTCATATTTTGTCTAATTCTAAAATTGACTGGAGTTGCTACTCGATTTCTTATAATCCTTGGTTCAGTTCACTGGGTTGGGAACATCAAATGCTGGTAATCTCCTCCTGGCCAAATTCCTATTAGCCACGAATTATGATGATGGAATATCTTGAATGACCCTCTTTGCAGCAAAAGAGACACAGGGCCACTAGAGGGCAGAACTGCCTGGAGGACTAGAAATTTTGTTACTGCTGAAATTTGCCAAGACTGGAATAAGTGAAAATTTTCAGTCTGAAGTAATAAGGAAAAAATGATTTATTATCTTCTTCCATCTCGGGGTTTTGTAGAATTTCATGTAGTTATTGTTCTCATAATACAAGGGGTGATTAATTAGTTTGTGGCCTAAGGTAGAAGGAGTCAATTTTAGAAAACCTAGCACATTTATTTTTCAACATAGTCCCCTCTTACATGTCCACACTTAGTCCAGCGGTCGTGGAGCATACGGATCCCTCCTTTTTAGAAGTGGTCCACAGCAGGGGTGACTGATAAGATCATGGCCTAAGACAGAAGGAGATGAGTTATTAATTTCAAACTTTCTGCATTATCACTGAAAGAGTTGAACTGCATGTGCAGGTAACGAGAGCATCTTAGACCTCCAGGTGGTCCACAGCAGGGGTGATTGAAAGTTTGTGGCCTAAGGAAGAAGGAGATGACTTATACAGCTCTTGTTACAACCACGTGCAGTTCAACTCTTTGAGTGAAAATGCAGATAGTTTGAAGTTTCTCCTCAGCTCCTTCTACTTTAATCACCCCTGCTGTGGACTACTTTCTGGAGGTCCAAGACGCTGACTTCTACAAAGAAGGGATCTGTATGCTCCAGGACCGCTAGACTAAGTGTGTAAATGTAGGAGGGGACTATGCTGAAAAATAAATGTGCTTGGTTTTCTAAAATTGACTCCTTCTTTCTTAGGCCACAAACTTATCAGTCACCCCTCGTATATATGTTAAGTTAAAACAAGTAGTGCAAATAAACAGAAATAAAATGTAGTGAGGTAGTGTTCATGGGTTTAATGTCCATTTAGCAATCGGATGCCAGAGGGGAAGAAGCTGTTCCTGAATCACTGAGTGTGGGCTATCAGGCTTCTGTACCTTCTTCCTGATGGTAAAAGTGTGAAGAGGGTATATCCTGGGTGGTGGGGGTCCTTAATGCTGGATGTTGTCTTCCTAAGGCATCACTCCTTAAAGATATCTTGGATAATACAGAGGCTGGTACCCATGATAGAGATGACTACTTCTACAAGTTTCTGTAACTTATTTCAATCAGCCAGTCAGAATGCTCTCCACGATACAGTTATAGAAGTTGCCGAGTGTTTTGTTTGACAAACCAAATCTCCTCAAAATCCTAATGAAATATAGTCACTGCTTTGCCGTCTTTATAGCTGCATCAATCTGTTGCGTGCAGGTTAGGTCCTCAGAGATATTGACACCCAAAAATTTGAAATTGTTCATTCTCTCCACTTCTGATCCCTCTATTGATAAGGAAATTGTCACCAAAGATTTTTAAGGATAAGAACTCTATATCTGGAAGAGCATAGACTTATTAGAAATGGCCAGCATGGCATTGTGTGGGAGAAGTCAGGTCTTAAAACTTGATTTTTTTTTAGGAGTTGACAAAGATGATTGATGCAGACAGGTCAGTGAAAATATTCTATAGACAGAGTTCAGTAAAGTGTTGAACAAGGTACCTCATAGTAATTTGGTTCAGAAGATTATGGTGCGTGTGATCTGTGGATACCTGCTAGACTGGATTCAAAATTAACTTGGCTGGGTTAGAGGGCACAAAGGAGAAGTTGCACAAATTTGGCTTGTTTTCTCCAAAGCATGGGAGACTGAGGAGTGACGTGATATACATATGTACAGGAGATACCTAATGAAGTGGCCACTTGAGGTATGTTTGTGGTCTTCCACTGCTGTCACCCATCCACTTCCAGGTTCAACATGCTGTGCATTCAGAGATACTCCTCTGCAAACCACTGTTTTAACACATGGTTATTTGAATTACTGTCACCTTCCTGTCAGCTTGAACCAGCCTGGCTATTTTCCTCTGATCTCTCTCATTAACAAGGCGTTTTCACCCACAGAACTGCCGCTCAATGAATTTTTTTTTGTTTGTTTTTCACACCATTCTCTGTAAAATCCAGATTCTTTGAAAATTCCAGGAGATTTGTTTGTGCGTGGGAGGGGGAGGGGCAGCTGGGGGGGCTTTGGGGTTCTAATGTTTAACTGTCATTCATTCTTTGGGTAACTCCTCTGTTTTCATAGATGTTTGTGAAGAAAAAGAATTTCAGGATGTATATTGTATACATTTCTCTGACATTAAATGTACCTATTGAAACCTATTGAGATCACCAGTTTCTGAGATACTCAAACAACCCCGTCTGGTATCAGCAATTGTTCCACAGTCAATAATTTAGAACAAGACTGAATCTCATGACCATGTCTGCATGCTTTATGCATTGAGTCGCTACCACATCATTGGTTGATTAAATATTTGCTTTAATGCGAAGATGCACAGGTACACTTAATAAAGTGGCCACTGAGTGTACAATGATTAGGGACATAGATAGGGTAGGTAGTTTGGATGGAAATGTAAAAGCCTAAAGGGCAAAGACTTCAGGGGAGGAGGGGAAAGTTTAAACAAGATTTACACAGCATTGTTTTATATACAGAGAGAGGTAGGTGCTTGAGATGCTTTGCTGGGGAAATGGTGGAAGCAGATACGATAGTAATGTGGATACCCTAAAGGTTAACCTCCAGGTTGAGTTGGTGGTGAAGAAGGCGAATGCAATGTTGGCATTCATTTCCATGGGTATAGAATATAGGAGCAGGGATGTGATGTTGAGGCTCTATAAGGCACTCGTGAGACCACACTTGGAGTATTGTGTGCAGTTTTGGGCTCCTTATTTTAGAAAGGATATACTGACATTGGAGAGGGTTCAGAGAAGATTCACGAGAATGATTCCAGGAATGAAAGGGTTACCGTATGAGGAACGCCTGGCAGCTCATGGGCTATATTCCCTGGAGCTCAGGAGAATGAGGGGGGATCTCACAGAAACATTTTGAATGTTAAAAGGCCTGAACAGATTAGATATGGCGAAGTTATTTCCCATGATAGAGGAGTCTAGGACAAAAGGGCACAACTTCAGGATTGAAGGACGTCCATTTAGAATAGAGATGCGGAGAAATTACTTTAGTCAGAGGGTGGTAAATCTGTGGATTTTTTTGCCAAGATCGGCTGTGGAGGCCAAGTCATTGGGTGAAATTAAGGCAGAGGTAGATAGATTGCCAGGGCATCAAAGGGTATGGAGAGAAGGCAGGGGAGTGGGGATGACTGGAAGAATTGGATCAGCTCATGACTGAATGGCGGAGCAGACTCGATGGGCCAAATGGCCTACTTCTGCTCCTATATCTTATAGTCTTATGGAGACATTTAGAAAAGCACGTGAACAGGCAGGGAATGGAGGGTTATAGAACATGTGCATACAGATAGGGCTAGTTAAAACTGGCATCATGATCAGCAGAGACATGGGTGAAAGGACATATCCCTGTGCTGTACTCTTCTAATGGAAGGTGATCTAGGGTAAGATAAACTGCATCAGAACAGTACAATAATTCCATGAACAAATAGCATCTGTGGCAGAAAATAGTGATCTCAAGGCAAAAAAGAACCATTGCAGAAAATAATTTTGAGATGTGTAAAAAAGGAAGAAAAATAAAGGATGCTGTATATGAATGCATCAAGGATTTGAAATGAAGTTGAAGAACTAACAACAATGACAGGTTATCCTGGCAAAATCCTTCTAACTTTTCTCTGTACTTTTTCAAGCTTATTGATATATTTTCTGTAGTAGGTGATGCAATACTTCAGACTCAGCCTTACCAACATCAGGAACTTCAACATAACATCCCAACTGCTGTACTCATTGTTGTGATTTATGAAGGACAATGTGCTAAAAGCTTTCTGTATGACTCTATCTACCTCTGATGCCACTTTCAGGGAATTATGGACTTATGGATCAGAATTTATTCTACCACATACCTCACTGCCCTACAATTCAGTCTGTAAGCCTTTGTCTGGTTTGTCTTCCCGAAGTGCAACACTTCACACTTGTCTGCATTGAATTCCATCTGCCATTTTTCAGCCTATTTTCCCAGCTGGTCAAGGTGCCACTACAAGCCCTGATAGTCTTCCTCTCTGTCCACTAAGCCCCAATCTTGGTGTCAGCTGAAAATCTGCTGATCTAGTTTTCCACATTATCATCTAAATCGTTAATATAGATGATAAAGAACAATGGACCCAGGACTGATCTCTGTGGCACATCACTAATCACCAGTCTCCAGTTAGAGAGGCAACCATCTACTACTACTCTCTGGCTTACACCGCTAAACCAGTGTTAAATCCAATTACCTACTTCATTCTGAATGCCAAGCAATTTAACTTTCTGGCTAGTCAGGAAAGGTAACCACAAAATCAGCAATGTATTTTAAAAGCCCAGCTGCTTCACTAATCCTCTTCAGAAAACCCTTACCCAAACCGCTGGTGTGTGACTTCAGCCCCATCAGTGTAGTGGATGTTCTAAATGGCTACTGTCAGGGCAAGAAGTATGGATAATTAATGTTACAATTGAACATATAAATGCTATAATCTGTGCAATGTGGGGGCAACTTTACCCTGCCTGTGTCTCATTACTCACCCAAGAGTCAGTGGTGAATACAACCTAACATTACCGAACCGGTAGTGCGCTTCTCGTCAGTTCTGTCAAACCCCGTTGATGATATTAAATTACCGAAAGCTCCTTTTCACACTCCCTCGATTTACCACACTCACCCTCCCTAACCCCATCTGATGCCCTCACTGCTTTCCTCCACCGAAACCCAATATGTCCAATCACTCCTTCATCTTTCATAGTCCTAATTTTCTCAGCCCGCCCTCCATAGAGCCCGATACTCAACTTTTGGAGCGCTCAGCGTTTGAACGCTACATTTCCGCCAGTGCAGGAAGTGTTGTGACTCAGCCCTTCGCAACGCCGCACGCTTACGCACTTACCTAGTCCTCACCCTAAACCATTGTTTATTAGTCATTTCCTACTGTACTGTGCTTGCTTTTTTTAAAAAATTATTAAACGAAATGACTTGACAAAGTGCAACAGAAACGCCTGACGCGTGCCCCGGGGGAGGGAAGCCCGGAGCAAAGCCGTCACAGCCGACAGCTTCGCCCCCGCTCTCCCGCTTCCTGCGGCTGCGGCTCCCAGCCGGTGGTGGTTGGAGTAAGCCCCATTTTGGAGAAAGTGACTGTTTTTGACGTGGAATTGCTCATTTCACTTTGTTTTACGCTCTGCAGTCATAGGTCAGGAGTGTTTCAACCGGCGATTTCTTTTTGAGATAGTTCATCATTCCATGAGTCGAGTTTAAGATACAATCTTTTTCCCTTTTGAATGCAGCAAAGTGTACTTAGGAGTGACTGCGATACGTGTTCACGTGGGCACGAGACCTATTGGGAAAATAGTGAAACCAAAATCTAGCAATTAAGGACACAAATATAAGCAACAACAGATGTGGAGCATTTATTTAACCTTTGTTAAGTTGAAATGATACGCAAGGCATATAGAGTCACAGAGCACGGAAACTCGTCTTTCAACTCACAAATAAGCGGAAGCGTCTCGGCCCGAAACGTCGGCTGTACTTTATTCCATAGATGTTGCCTACCTGCTGAGTCCCTCCAGCATTTTGTGTGTGTGTTGCTTTAAACTCAGTGTCCGCACAGACCATAAAACACTCATTTACATCAATCCTATTTGATTCTCACGTTCCCACATGTTTCACCAGATTATCCCCCTCAGTTACACACGATAATATTATTACGGGGCCTTATTTCCTCCAGTTCTACTCCCAACTCCTCTTCACACTCACTATTCATGCTCTCTTTTTGCACTAATTCAATTATATAATATAAATTATGATTATATAATTAATTGTATGATAAATCACATAATTATAATTATAGGCATTTTAGGTATTACTCTGCACTGTTGCCACAAGACAACAAATTTTTACAACATACATCGGTGATGATAAACCTGATTCTGATTCTGATCCAGAATCAGAATAGGATTTCCTCTGCCCTCTGCTTTCCACCTTTTTAGCTCCATGGTGCAAAAGTTCACCCTTCTCGATTTCTGGCATGTTCAGCGGAACTTTACCGTTAGCATCATCTTGCCATCTTCTCCGTTTTCAGACTTCTGATCGAACAATGCTCAGGGAATGTTTTGATTCACTTCCATCTCAACTGTTAACCTTTCCACAGCACTTCACTAGGGCACCAAAGGGCACCTGTATTTGAATGGAAAACGGCTGCCTGAAACAAGTGACATGGACACACAGACTTGAAATATACGGAAACAGGTCCTTTGGTCCAATTTGTCCATGCCGACCAGGTTGTCTACCTGAGCTAGTTCCACTGGCCTGAGGCTGGCTCATATCCCACAAGACCTTATAAAGTTAAATCAAGCAACATCGGCGACAATAGGGCTTCGCTTCCAGATGAGCTCGACGCCTTCTATCCTTGCTTTGACCATCAGGTCCCTAACTCCCACAGCCCCTGATGATCCTGTGATTTCAATCTCTGAGGCTGATGCACAGGCAGCCTTTGGCAGGGCGAACCCACGAAAAGCATCCAGCCCAGGCGGGGTAGCTGGCCAAGAACTGAGGACCTGTGCTGCTCAGCTGGCTGGAGTGCTCACTGAGTTCTTTAACCTCTCGCTTCAGTAGGCTGATGTATCTACCTGCATCAAGCAGGCTTCGTTTATACCAATGCCCAAGAAGATCATGGTGACCTGTCTCAATGGCTATTGCCCAGTAGCAATAACACCTACGGTTTTGAAGTGTTTAGAGAGGTTTCCTGAGAATTAACTTACATCCGCTGCAATTTCCCTACCTGGGCAACAGCTCCACAGCAGATGCCATCTCATTGGCTCTTCACTCAACCCTGGAACATTTGGACAGCAAAGATGCCTATGTCAGGCTGCTCTTTGTCGACTACAGCTTGGCTTTCATTACCATCCCCTCGTAACTAATCAATAAGCATCAAGACCTGGGCCTCAATTGTACCTTGTTGTACAATTGGATCATTGATTTCTTCAATTGGAGACCCCAGTTAGTTCAAAGTTCAAAGTGCATTAATTGTTAAAGTATGTAAACATTACACAACTCTGAGATTCCTCTCCCTACAGGTAACCACACAACAAAGAAACTCAAACAAACCCATATAAAAGGAGGGGAGGGAACGTTGACTCAGACCACGAGAAGCCTGCACTGGGCATTTTCATGCCTTACAAGGCACAGATTGGAGGTCTGTGTGGGGCGCCACTCCTTGCACAGACACTAGGGCAATGTGTGATTAAGTGCCTTGTTCAAGGGCACAAACACGCTGTCACAGCTGTGGCTCGAACTAGCGACCTTGAGATAACTAGGCGAACACCTTAACCACTTGGCCACGTGCCCAACCCATATAAAAAGAGACCGTCAAACACCCAATATGTAGAGAGAGAGAAAAAATCATGCAAACAACAAAAGTAAACAAACAGCATTCAGAACAAAAGTGAGTACACTGACACGAAGGCTGGAGAAACTGGAGCAGACCACAGCTTCAGTCTCAGTTCAGCACAGAACCCAGTAAACATCACTGAGCCTGGGGCAGGCCACAGCCTCAACCTCAGTTCAGGGCAGAGCTGAGTAATTATCTCAAAACAGTGAGCAGAACGAATTAGAAACAGCATCTCCTCCATGATCTCCATCGGTACAGGTGCACCTTAAGGCTGTGTGCTTAGCCCCCTGCTTTACCCAACTTACACTTATGAGCATATGGTAAGCACAGCTCCAATGCCATATTCAAGTTTGCTGATGACACCACTGTCGTAGACCGAATCAAAGGTGGTGATGAATCAGCATATAAGAGGGAGATGGAAATCTGGCTGAGTGGTGCCACAACAACAACCTCTTACTCAATATCAGCAAGACCAAGGAGCTGATTATTGACTTCAGGAGGAGGAAAACAAAGGTCCTTAAGCCAGTCCTCATTAAGCCAGTTCAGAGGTGGAGAGGGATACCAACTTTAAATTCCTTCGTGTTATTATTTCAGAGGGCCTGCCCTGAGCCCATTGTGTAAGTACAATTGAAAAGAAATCACGGCAGTACCTCTATTTCTTCAGGAGTTTGTGAGTATTCAGTTTGACAGCTAAAACTCTGACAAATATAGATGTCCGGGTCAATGGGAGTAAGCAATTTAAATTGTTGAACGTGGGCTAGATTGGCTGAAGGGTCTGTGCTGTATTTTTCTATGACTCTGTGCCTCTATGAAATGCATTGTCTTTCATCAAATCAGCAAGGATTGAGCAGGGTGGCCTGCAAGTATCGCCATACCTCCAGCACCATCATGGCATATCCTTAACTCACCAACCCTAATTTTACACCTTTGGAATACGGGAGGAAGCTGGAGCACCCAGAGGAGCCCCACGCAGTCACGGGCAGAACATGCAAACTCCTTATAGGGAGAGCTGGAACTGAACCCCAATAGGTGATCTTTGGCACTGTAAAGTGATGCGCTAACCACTATACTACTGTGTTCCTCCACCAGCAGCAAGTCTCATCAGCCAGCTAAATCATACTTCCCATATCCTTCAAAAAGGACATATAAGATTGTGGACCTAACTGCTGGTTAATCCTGCTGAGGATACCTGTTTGTCACAAATAATTGTGTAAATTTGTTCACATGCAATTGTCCTTCAACCATGCATGAATGCCCACGAAGACAGCCAAACCAAACAGTATTACTCTGGGGTCATAGAGCAAAACATAATACCAACAGTCATACACCGCACAAGTCACATAAAATGCTGCAGGAACTCAGCAGGTCAGGCAGCATCTATAGAGAGGAATAAAGAGTTAACATGTTGAGCTAATGAAGGGTCTCAGCCTAAAATGTCGACCGTTTATTCCTTTCCATCGATGCTGCCTGACCTGCTGAGTTTCTCCAGCATTTTGTGTGTTGCTCTGGATTTTCAACATCTGCAGAATCTCTTGTGTTTATGTACTTAATATTCTTAATCAAATACATTAAAAGAATAAAAAATAAAAATAAATATGACTGCAAAGGAGGTGGGTGAATTCAAAGTTAGATTAGGTACAAAAACAGAAATAGAAAGAAGGAAAGAAAGATTGGATCAAAGTAAGAAACAAGGGAAAAATAAGAATAAAGAGAGTATTTTGAAAATGAGCAAAATATTCACTATCTGAAGTAATGGGACATCACCGTTATATTTTTCAATTATTAGGCCAGAAAAATTGATAACATTTTGCAGGTGGCTCCTTATTTATTGTTGAATTTAACTTCTGATGAAGAAATAGAATGAAATTCTCATGGAAATTAGTAGGCTAGAATCTTCTTTCAATGATATCTACCTGAACATATTCATTTTATTGTTGCAAACCCTTTTCATGTTTTATTTTTGTTAAAGATATTGATGGCTAAAACACTTTCAACACAGCATTCAATATCATCATCCCCTCAAAACTAATCAGTAAGCTCCAAGACCTTGACCTCAATACATCCTTATGCAGTTGGATCCTCGATTTCCTCACTCGTAGAGCCCAGTCAGTTCAGATTGGCAAAATCATCTCCTCCACAATCTCCATCAGGGGCACCACAGTGCTGTGTGCTTAGCCCCCTGTTCTACACACCTTACAACTATGAATCTGTGGCTAGGTTTGTTGGTGACACTGCTGTTGTGGGCCAAATCAAAAGTGGTGATGAATCAGCATACAGGAGGGAGATTGAAAATCTGGCTGAGTGGTGTCATAAAACAACCTCTCACTCAACGTCAGCAAGACCAAGGAACTGATTGTAGACTTCAGGGGAGGAAAACCAGAGGTCCACGAGCCAGTCCTCATTGGAGGATCAGAGTGGAGATGGTCAGGAAATTTAAACTCCTGGGTGTTAATATTCCAGAGGACCTGTCTTGAACTCAGCATGTAAATGCAATTGTGAGGAAAGCTCGGCAATGCCTCCACTGTCTTAGGAGTCTGCAAAGATTTGGCATGACATCACTCAAAAACCCTCAAAAATTTCTATAGATGTACTATGGAGAGCATTCTGACAGGCTGCATCACTGTCCGGTATGGGGAGGGTGGGGGGGGTGTTGTGCTACTGCACAGGACCAAAAGAAGCCGCAGAATGTTGTAAATCTAGTCAGCTCCATCTTGGGTACTAGCCTACAAAGTACCCAGGACATCTTCAGGGAGCGGTGTCTCAGAATGGCAGCGTCCATTATTAAGGATCTCCAGCACTCACAGCATGCCCTTTTCTCACTGTTACCATCTGGTAGGAGATACAGAAGACTGAAGGCACACACTCAGCGATTCAGGAACAGCTTCTTCCCCTCTGCCGTCCGATTCTTAAATGGAGATTGAACCCTTGGACACTACCTCACTTTTTAAATACACACTATTTCTGTTTTTTGCACAATTTTAATGTATTCAATATAAGTATACTGTAATTGATTTACTTATATATTTATTATTGTTTTTATTTATTTATTTTCTTCTATATTATGTATTGCATTGAACTGCTGCTGCTAAGTTAACAAATTTCACATCATATGCCCATGATAATGAACCTGATTCTGATTCTGACATTTAAAACTTTGACAATCTTCTTTAGATGTGGAGTGGAGAGTGTATTGACTGGCTGAATTACGGCCTGGTATGGAAACACCAATGCCGTTGGATGGAAATTCCTACCAAAGGTATTGGATTCAGCCCAGTGCATCATGGGTAAAGCCCTAACAGCCACTGAGCATATCTACATGAAACACTGCCACAGGAAAGCAGCATCCAACATCAGAGACCCCCACTACATAGGCCATGCTCTTTTCTCAGTGCTGCCATCAGGTAGAAGTTACAAGAGCCTCAGGACTCTCACCACCAGGTTCAAGAACAATTACCACCACTCAGCCATCAGGCTCTTGAACAAAAGGGGATAACTACACTCACTTGCCCATTCATTGAGATGTTCCTACAACCAATAGTCTCACCTCAAGAACTCTTTACCTTGTTATCTCATGTTCTCATTATTTATTGCTATTTATTTATATTTGCACTTGCACAGTTTGCTGTCTTCTGCACTCTGGTTGATCTTTCCTTGATCCTCTTGTAGTTACTGTTCTATAGATTTGCTGAGTATCCGTGCAGGAAAATGAATCTCAGGGTCATATCTGGAGACATATATGCACAGTACTTTGATAATAAAATTTCTATTGAACTTTAGACTTTGAAATTTGAAATGTTTTGATGTTATATATTCTGAACTGGTTCTCTTGAGTAAGAAATAATGGCTACGTAAAAGTGACTAACCAGTAAAATAAGATACACACATCAAAGTTGCTGGTGAACGCAGCAGGCCAGGCAGCATCTCTAGGAAGAGGTACAGTCGACGTTTCAGGCCGAGTCTAGTCCTGACGAAGGGTCTCGGCCTGAAACGTCGGCTGCACCTCTTCCTACAGATGCTGCCTGGCCTGCTGCGTTCACCAGCAACTTTGATGTGTGTTGCTTGAATTTCCAGCATCTGCAGAATTCCTGTTGTTTGCAGTAAAATAAGATCTCTGGTTTCAAATTGTCATTATAATTTTGGAAATATTGCTTTTGTAATTTAAGGCATAACTCTTTTAAGTTACTGTAAGTTGCTTAACAACATTTGTTTGGGACAGTCCCAAAGATTTACCTCTATTACACATAGTTACAGTGTCAAGAGGATCCTGGAATTGACATGCTAAGAAAAGAGATTCATGGCACAAGATGTAGCTTGTCTACTGAATTCTTTACACCCTCTGACCTCTCTCCAATTTAAAACATACTTTTCCGGCTCCAGCGCTGGGTCATAGCCTTGAAACCAGCGCTGTTTCTCTGTCTGCTGATGTTGCCTGACCTGTTGAAAGCTTCCAGCATTTTCTGATTTTGTTTGAGTTTCAGCATCTGCAGTATTTTGCTTCAAGTGCTGAGCAAGGTATGGGAGGAATACTTTAATATGACCAAGTCAATGACATTGCTTACATGATATTTATGAAAAAGAGCATTTATATTCTTGGAATTTATTTTACTTATTAATTCACTCACAGACTGTATGCCTTTATTTTTGTAAATTGAGCAGGTTGCTAAGATAGCTTAAAGGCCATTGAAGAGTCAATTACCTTGCTATGAGCCTGGGGAAATAATTATATTTTATTTCCTGTTGCCAAGAAGACTCTAGGACTTGTACGATTTTGAGAGGTATTCAAAGAAATGGGAAAGGAAAATATGAGAGAATTTTTAAAAAAAAACAGACTGTGAAAACCATAGATATGATAAAAAGAAAAGGTTCCCTCGGGTGAATGTGTGTTTTCTATGTTCTAAGACAAGAAATGACCGAGCAATACAAGGGCTCAAAGAAACTACCAAAGTTAACTGGAGAAATCAATGGGTGAGATGACCTTGATGACCTGAATCCTAGGATTTTAAAGAAGATAGTGATGGAGAATTGTGGATGTAGCTTCCAAAATTTTATAGATTCGAAAATGGTTCCTACAACATATAACAACATATATTGCCATGGTAACGTAGCAGTGAGTGCAACCTTATTACGGCTCTTCTCAAATTCCTAATGAAATATCTTCTCAAACTCCTTACGAAAGATAGCAGCTGCCTTGTCTTCTTTATAGCTGCATGAATATGTTGCATCCAATTAGGTCATCAGAGATATTGACACCCAAGATCTTGAAATTTATCACTCTTTCCACTTCTGATCCCTCGATGAAGATTTGTTTGTGTTCCCGTATCTTACTTTTTCTGACGTCCACAATCAGCTCTTCGGTCTTGCTGACACTGAGTGCAAGATTGTTGCTGTGACACCACTGAACTAACCACTCCTATACACCCCTTCATCACCATCTGAAATTCTGCCAGCAATGGTTGTATCGTCAGCAAATTTACAGCTGGTATTTGAGCTGTGCCTTGCCACACAGTCATGGGTGTAGAGAGAGTAGAGCAGTGGGCTACGCACACACCCCTGTGGTGCACCAGCGTTGAAGATGTTATTTCCAATCTGCACAGACTGTGGTCTCCCGATTAGGACATCCAGGATCCATCTGCAGAGGGAGATACAAAGGCCCAGTTTATGTAACTTTTCTATCAGGACTGTAGGAATGATGGTGTCAAATGCATAGTTATGGTTAATGAACATTATCCTACATAGGTAGTTGCATTGTCCAGGAGATCCAAGCCTGCATGGAGAGCCATTCAGATCATGTCTTTGTCACGGATGACAAATCTTTTAGAATGTTTTGTGGTTGTAATTAGAAGAACAGAAAGCAGTTGTTTCAATATAGTTGGACTTCTGAAAGGTTTTTGCTAACATGGCATACAAAGCATTTTTAAACAAAATTAGGGCACCCAGAATGATGGATAATACATAGGTGTTGACAAAGGATTGGTTAAGGAAGTTAGTATAGTCAGAATATGCAGATAATTTTCCCGCTGGGAGGTTATGACTAGTGGGTGGGTGCTTCAAGGACTGGAGCTGGGGTCCCAGTATCAGTGATACTCTATATCAGTGATTTGGATGAGGGCTTTAATTGTGGTATTCTACATCTGGATCATTGTGTACAGCTCAGATCTGCCTACCTAAGGGAGTACATACTGTACTTGTGACAAAGAAATTGCATCAACAATTCATCTGATTGATTCTAGGAATGAGAATTTTGCCTATGAGTAGATATTAAAAAGATCTGGCATAGTGCTTTAGATCAGAAGACCATAAGACATAAGAGTAGAATTAGGCCATTCAGCCTATCGAGTCTGCTCCACCATTCCATCAAGGGAAGACAAGGAGGAAGAAGTGTTAGGCCCCTTAATGAGTATTAAGGTGGATAAATCCTCAGGGCTAATCCTCAGGGCCTGAAGGGATTTACCCCACGGTTACTGAAGAAGGCAAGAGACAAGATTGCTGGGTCCTTGAGCATTATCTTTGTGACTTCTCTAGACACAGGTGAGGTTCCCGAAGACTGGCAAGTGGCTGATGTTATGTCTCTATTTAAGAAGGGAACAAGGGAAAATCCTGGGAACTATAGACCAGTGAGTCTCATGTTAGTTGTTGGGAAATTGCTGGAGGAAATTCTTAGGGATAGGGTATATGAGCATTTGGAAACCCATGGCCTAATTAGGGAGAGGCAGCATAGCTTTGTGTGTGGCAAGTCGTGCCTTACCAACTTGATTGAGTTTTTTGACAAGGTTGTGAGAGAGACTGATGAGAGTAGAGCAGTGGATGTTGTTTATATGGATTTTAGTAAGACATTTGAAAGAGTCTCTCATGGGAGACTAATCCAGAAGATTAAAATGCATGTGGTCCATGAAAAATTGGCTGTTCAGTTTCAGAAGTGGCTTGCGCATAGAGGACAGGGTAGGGGCTGAAGGAACTTATTTGAGCTGGAGGTTTGAAATTACTGGTGTTCCGCAGGGATCTGTGCTTGGACCTGTGCTGTTTGTGATGTATATAAATGACCTGGATGAAACTGTAGATGGAAAGGTTCATAATTTTGTGGATTATAAAAAAGATTGGTGGAGTTATGGATAGTATAGAAGACTAACAAAGAATTCGGTGCGATATAGATCAATTGTAGGTATGGGCAGAGTAATGGCAGATACAGTTTAACCCAAATAAATGTGACTTGTTACACCTTGGTAGGCCAAGTGCAAGGAGACAGTACACTGTTAAGGACAAGGCCCATAACAGTGTTGCTGAGCAGAGAGATCTTGGCATCCAAGTTCATAGGTCCATGAAAGGAGCTACACAGGTCGATAAGGTAGTTAAGAAGGCCTATGGAATGCTTGTTTTTATTAGTCAAGGCATTGAGTTCAAAAGTCAAGAGGTTATGTTGCAAGTTTATAAAACTCTGGTTAGGCCACATCTGGACTATTGCATACAGTTCTGGACTACCCCACGATAGGAAGAACGTTGAGGATTTGGAGAGGTTGCAGAAGAGGTTTACCAGGATGCTGCCAGGTTTATCATCTACTACGTCGACTCAGGCCTAGGGGGCCGGCGTCGGGCAGGATGACGGACTCTCCACTTCTCCCTCTCCCTCATCAGTGTGTTCAGATCATCTACATTAGCCGTGCCGCTGTCTTCTAGGAGCATGTTGACCATAGTCTTGGGAGGGCACCCAGGGTTCATCCTCCCGTGCTTGGGCTCCCATATGACGACTAGGTTGGCAGGTAGCTCAGGGTGGCATAGACAGTGCCCCGCTAGTTGCAGTCTTCTCGCCTTGATTTTAGTGGAGAGCATCGGTAGGTTGTTATAGAGCTCAATGTTCGTCATGTGCTGTTGCCAACTCACGTCAAGAGCTATCCGGAGCATTTATGTATAGCAACCATCTAGAGACTTTCGCATCGTCTTGGTGAGTGTCCACGTCTCGCATCTATACGTGAGAATGGACTCTATGACTGCTATGAAAATCCTCTTTTTAAGCCCTCTAGTCAGGTTCGACTTCCAGATTTCCTTCATGTCATTCATAGCCCTCCATGCCAGCGCCTTCCGTATCTTTATGTCCTTCTCTGAACTCATCATTCTTGACTTGAGGTACTTGTAGTCAAAGACTTTCTTAATGGTATCATTCTCTACGGTCTTGAGAGTACCTTCATCGCAGTTAAACGCCATGTACTCTGTCTTTTTAGTGTTTAGGTGAAGTCCAACTTTGTTGCATTCTATGTGTTATCATGAGAGGCTAGATAAACTTGGGTTGATTTCTCTGGAGCAGTGGAAGCTGAGGGGAGATCTGATAGAGTTTTATAAATTATGAGAGGCATATTGTAGATAGAGAAGTTAGAAAGTATCTGTTTTCCAGGATTGAATTATTTAATACGAGAGGGCATACACTGAAGGTGAGAAGGGGTAGATTCAAGGGGGAATGTGAGGGGTAATTTTTTTACTCAGAGAGTGGTGGATGCCCGGAATATTCTGCCTGGTATGGTGGTAGAGGCAAATACATTAGAGGCATTTAAGAGACGTTTGGATAGGCACATGGACATAAGGAAGATGGAGGGATATGGACATGGTGTGGGTAGGAAGGATTAGTGTTCGGGTGTTTTTGATTTGCTTTTTAGCTGGTTCAGCACAGCATTGTGGGCCGAATGGCCTGCTCCTGCGCTGTATTGTTCTGTGTTCTATGTTCTAATTGATAACTTCCTTGTGGGTAAGTAAGCAGAACTTTACGCTATAATCCAAATTTAGCCTCACAAACTCTTATACAACTTCAACATCCCAGCTTCTGTTTTACTACCCTGATTTATGAAGGCCAAGGTGCCAACACTCTCGGTCTGACTCTATCTGCTTGTGATGTCACTTTCAAGGAATTATGGATCTGTCCTCAGGCTCCTTTGTTCTGTTACACACCTCAGTGCCGGATTTCTGTAGGCATACTGTGCCCATGATCGCTGCAGGTATTTGTGAGACACCAGTCAAGATAATCAGCAATTTTTTCCTAGAAGTGAAAGTTTACAAGAAGAGGAAGGATGAAGAGCCCTTCTGCAAATATGAGAAATATCTGGCCTGTTGCCTCTAAATAGAAGAGATAAATAGATATTCTGCCAATAGCTTCTAGTGTTTTCTTGCTGCAAACGCGAGGAAATCTGCAGATGCTGGAAATTCAAGCAAAACACACAAAAGATGCTGGTGAATGCAGCAGGCCAGGCAACATCTATAGGAAGAGGTACAGCCGACGTTTTGGGCCGAGACCCTTCATCAGGACTAACTGAAAGAAGAGATAGTAAGTGATTTGAAAGCGGGAGGGGGAGGGGGAGATCAGAAATGATAGAAGAAGACAGGAGAGGGAGGGATGGAGCTAGGAGCTGGAAAGTTGATTGGCAAAAGGGATACGAGGCTGGAGAAGGGAGAGGATCATGGAACGGGAGTCCTAGCGAGAGAGAAAGGGGGAGGGGGGAAAAACCCAGAGGATGGGCAAGGATTTATAGTGAGAGGGACAGAGGGAGAAAAAAGAGAGAAAAAAGGGGGAAAGAAGGAAAAAATAAATAAATACATAAGGAATGGGGTATGAAGGGGAGGTGGGGCACTAACGGAAGTTAGAGAAGTCAATGTTCTTGCCATCAGGTTGGAGGCTACTCAGACGGAATATAAGGTGTTTTTCCTCCAACCTGAGTGTGGCTTCATTTTGACAGTAGAGGAGGCCGTGGATAGACATATCATAATGTCCCATCAGGATGTTGGTAAATGCAACTGGAAAGTTGGCACTATTGCCCACTATTGCCCCATTGGCCCATGTGTGGCCCCACCTAACCTTTAAATTCTGGTGCTAAATTCTTGTGCTTGTGGTCTCCCCTTGTGTAGCGCATTCCAGTTGTGCACCATTACTAGAACTAGGGGAGATAGCCTCAAGATTTGGGGGAGTAGATTTAGGAAGGAGATGAGGAAGAACTACTTTTCCCAAAGAGTGGTGAATCTGTGGAATTCTCTGCCTGATGAAGCAGTGGAGGCTACCTCAGGAAATTTACTTAAGACAAGGTTGGATCGACTTTTAAATAGTAGGGGAATGAAGGGTTATGGGGAAAAAGCAGGCAGGCAGAGATGTGTCCATGGCCAGATCAGCCATGACCTTATTGAATGCCAGATGGCCTACTCCTGCTCCTGTTTCTGATGTTCTTATGCTCTTATTCTCATTTGCTCTGTTCTTCTTATTCATTTATCTTCAAAGATTCCTTTCACTCGTCTAGTATTTGAATAAGCAGTGATAAAGCATTGAAGTCCATTGCAAATGAGAGTGATGTGAGCATATGGAACTTGGAGCAAGAATTGCTTTGGTTGATTAAGAAGAAGAAATAATAATCATTTGTCAGGAATTAGAGTTGCCGCATGCTTCTAGGTGAATCAACCTAACAATATTTGTTTGATGAGAATGGTTCCACACAAACTTACCTCCCAGGAGGGGGGAGAAGATGGCGGCGCGACGGCAGTGCACGCGGCCACTTCAGTGATGAATATCTGTTATTGGTCAAGTAGGGGACTGCACAATTCTGATTTGATGGAGACAGACGTGAGAGCACAGCAGAACATCTGGAAAACTTCTGAAATGCCCACTTGGCTGCCGCTGCTACTGAGTGGTAACCGGAATCTCCGGAGCTGAAGGCCTCAAAATCCTCGGCTTTGTGTGTTTCAGCAGCCGGGGAGAGGTCGAAGGCGCCCGGCAGAGAATGGCGCTCAGGAGGCTGTATCAGAGAAGCTGGTTGGAAGCTCAAAGTTTTCGGACGGATGGACTCAGTGTCGGCTGTGGTCGGCTGCAACCAAGGCATCGGCAAGTTGACGGTGCCTGGAGGTTTATGGCAGGGAGTTTTTCCCTTTTGCCGCCTACTATCGGGGACTCGGGAGTCGATCAACTCAGGACTTTGAGACTTTTTTTTTACTGTGCCCACTGTCTATTCTTTATCAAATTATGGTATTGCTTTGTACTGCTGAAACTATATGTTATAATTATGTGGTTCTGTCAGTGTTAGTCTTTGGTTTGTCCTGTTTTCTGTGATATCACTCCGGGGAAACGTTGTATCATTTCTTAATGCATGTATGCATTTCTAAATGACAATAAAAGAGGACTGAGTGTTCTCATAATCTAATCTAAAAAAAACTTGCCTGTAAGTGAATGAACTGTTTCGGTTCAATTGGGCCACCTACACACAGAAGGCTCTCTCTTTCCGCACAGGCTTTTGAATGAGTATGTGTTTTTGACTCAGCAGGCCAGGTTTGTAGCTCCCACATTTTAAGTTGCCCAGTGTGCATCATTACTATCATGACTTGGTAAGAATGTTTTATCATACTACTCCGTTGTCATTCTAGCTCCGTGCATATGTAACATTTGGCGACAAGGATCAAAACAAGAATATCCACTCTATTCCAAGCACCCAATCCACTTGAAAATCACATTTGTCCCAGGACAAAGCATGCTCTACAGCTCACCACCAAGAGGCAGTCAAGAGAGGCCTAATGCAGATTTAGCCACCCACATCACCACTGATTCAGGCAGTACTAGGGCAAGAGCCCTCCCCTGAAAATGTCAATGTCTGCTAGCAGAAACTGACCCACAGCCTGCACTCCACAGAGATCAAATAAACTTCTACAGAAGTGCCATCGCTATGGGGAAAGTCATACCTGATAGTCTGACTGGAAGCATCAAAAGACGGTCCGTCGGAAGGTAGGTCACCTCGCGAAGGGGTGCTTCATGAGGCAGTGCATCGTTAGAAAACAGCAGTATTCAATTATCAGCTCCATGGCCGGAGTGAAGAAGTGAGCACTATTTTCAAAACCCATGACACGGTCCATCAAAACCAGCATCCTTATGTGTTTACACTCCCATGGAATTTGAGTTGGATACTAAGTCAACTGTCAGTTTTGTTATCAATTTATCCTTACGCCAGATTCCAAAATCATGACCTCTAAATTCAGTATTCTGCAGCTGCTAGGCATAGTGTGGTGTCTTTGTGGCAGTGGTTCACCAGGGGGCCCTATTTCACTTACCCATGCATGTGGTCTGGGGAGGTCAATGGCCTCGTTTGCTGGGCTTAAATTGAATTAAAACAATACCTTTAGTGTTTGGGGGAACCCTGCATCGAATTCTCTATTACAAAAGGACCAGTGGGTTTTCTGAGTGACACTTCGGCTCAATACCGTGGTCTGGCGGCTAAGTTCAAGTGTAGGCTGAACTGCCAGTGAATACAAGGTAGGCGTGCAGAGGACTTAACTGACTGCAGAGAGCAGATCTGATACAGCTGGCCTTCATAAGTGCTGAATTCAAAGAATTTGAGGAGAAGAATGGTGTTAGGCACCTGTCAACATCTCTATATCACACAGCGTCAAATGGTCTGGCAGAGCGAGTAGTGCACAGAGTGAAATGATGCCTTTCCAAATAAACTCAGAGCGACTTGATGGCAAAATTAAGCCATTTCTTTTTCCATTACTGGGTTATCCCAGATGAACTTACAGTTGCATCAGCCACTGAATTAATCTTTAAACAGATTGTACTCAAGATTAATCTCCTACAGCCTGCCACCCAGGAGTAAATGTGGCAGCAAGAAGCCATGAAACAAAAATATGATATACACACCAGACCATGAATGTTTGGTGCCAGAAAGAAAGCCTTAGAAATGCATCTCACAGGAGGAAAACTGGCTATCAGCTGTAGACCAGCACTGTCACAGTCATGTAGCTGACAGATGGACGAATTGTTAGGCCACATTTGGATGATATACGTAGCAAACTGACAGGGGACTCAGGAAGGCTACAGAAGCTTTCTCTGCTGAAGAAACCAGCATCCCAGCAGATGGAAGAGTCGAAGAGATTGCAGCCTTCCTTGTGTCCTCATGGTTTCCATGCGTCTGCAGGATCCTCAGGTATTTTGTAACAGTTCTGTACAACTGGAAGGCGGCCTTCAGGTAACTTGACTCTTTCGGTCCCGATGGAGGTTCTTGGCCCAAAACGTTGACAGTGCTGACAACTACTACATACATATCCACAGCATACTACATTTTTAAATTGTCCCATTCAAGACTAAGCATTGAATCACTGTGGGAAATTTCTTACTCTTGCAGGATAATATCTTTCCTGATAAGGGGATCACTCTACTTGGCAGGAGAGACTTGTGGCTGTGAAACTATCTCAGGTTCTGGGGCCTTCTCCGTGGTGGTGTAGGAGTTGACTCTGGGACTGTAGGAAGCTCAGGTCGTGACAGCTCAGGGCACCTTTCTTCTGGAAGTGTTGGCATCCTGAACAGAGTACGGTAAGCTTCAGTAGACAATGTGGATCTGTATTTACTCAGGAGATGGACACTGAGTCTATAGAAGGAAGGCAAAATGGCATCAACTTCATAGGCTCTATACAGATTAAAGAGGAGGAGGTGTTTGCTATCTTGAGGCAAATTAGGGTGAGTAAATCCCCAGAGCCTGACATGCTGTTCCCTCAGACGCTACGGGAGGCAAGTGCAGAAATTGCAGGGGCTCCAGCACAGATAGTTAAATCATCCTGAGTGACAGGTGAGGTGCCAGAGGATTGGAGGATAGCTAATGCTGTTCCACTGTTTAAGAAAGGCTCTAAATATAAACAAGGAAATCGTAGGCCAGTGAGCCTGACATCAGTAGAGGGAAAGTTATTGGAAGGTATTCTATGTGTTACGATACGCACCCAACTGCACCATCTTCTGGGGCTTAGGTGCTCTAACTCTCCAGAATATGGATAGTTGGCAAGCCCCTTTAAGGATTAAAGACCTTCCCTTTAATTGGCAGTCATGTTTTGGCACGAGGATTTCAATATTTAAGGAGCACCTAAATGGATGCCCAGAACTCAGTTGTCAGGTCTGTCTGGATTATCGTCTAGTTTAGTATTTTGTTCTTGCTTCAGTCTCGCATTGTGTCTCAGTTCCAGCCTCGGATACTCCAGCAACTGGGTCCAAACCATTCCTGCCTGGGTCTCTCGTCATAGTATGACTGAGCCAGACATGGACCCAGCGGGGTATCAGATCCTGTCCGCTGTGGCCAGACACAGTGAGACGATTTCTAAAGAGTGCCTGGAGATACATGATCTCCTGGTCGCCATGTGCCAGCTTTCACAAGGGGTAAGCCCGAGTTGCTCAGGTGAGGCTGTCGACCGCTCTGTGGAGCCAGTACCTCTTCTGACCCCGGAGAGATTAGACAGTGACCAGGCTCTTGCCAGGGCTTCCTCACTCACTGCTCATTAGTGTTCGAACTCCAGCTGTCACAGTTCCCTTTGGAGTGCTGAAAGGTGGCCTTCATCATCTGCCTCCTGACCGGGAGACCCCTGGCCTGGGCCACCACTCGTTGGGAACGAAGGTCGGAGATTTGCTCAGATTTAGAGGAACTCATGGCTGCCATGAAGAAGGTGTTCCATAATCCCACCAGAGCCAGCTGAACCTTAGACCACCTGATAAATGTGCGTCAGGGCAGACGATTAGCGTCCCACTGTGCTTTGAGTTTCCAACTTTGGCCCAAGAGAGTGGCTGGAACGGGGAGGCCTTGGCCTCTCTATACTGCCTGGACTCTCAGATGAATTAAAGGATACTCTCGCCTTGGGAGAGCCAGCAGAGGACTTAGAGGTTCTAATCGACCAATCCATTCATCTCGATAATCACCTGGCAGAGAGAAAGTGAGACTACTTCAATAAGTCAAAGAGGGCTAGCCCAAGCCCAACCTCAGTGCATCTCATTTCCACTCTCCAATCTTGGACAATGACCAGTCTGTGTCCTGCTCATGATTGTGTTGAGTCCATACAGATCAGCTGCACAATGAGAGGTCCCAGTGCCGAAGTCCAGTTGCTGCTACTACTGCGGGGAAGCAGGTCATCTGCAGGACACTTATCCGAAGCTGCAGCCATCGGGAAACTGCTAACACCATCCACTGTCAGGAGGACTGTGATGGTAGCAGCCACTACTCCCAACCCCATAGATTCTGATGTCATGCTGAAGGCGGAGATCTCCTGAGGTAAGAACTGAAGAGAGCTGGATGCTTTGGTGGACTCTAGGGCAACAGTTAATTTCCTGTACTTGGGGACTGCCTGTTGGCTCAACATACTGCTGTTGGAGTTGAGGCAGACCATGTCCCAGACGGTCGTCTGCTTGCTTCCAGGCAGATCCAACAGCAGTCGGCGGTTTTGCAGATGAGGATTGAGGATTGTGTGGAGGACATTAGTTTCTATATCATCCATTTTCCTCTCATACCCCTGAACCTTGGGCGCCCTTAGCTGTCCCAGCTTAACCCTTCCGTGAACTGGAAGGGAGGGAGGATGACTGCTTAGTCCAGTCATTACGAGGACATGTTTTCAGCATGTTCTGATCCTCAGACTTCCCCGAGACCAACTGCTGACTAGGAACAGACTTTGGTTTCGGGTTACCTGAAGCCTTCTGGAGGCCCAGTCCTGCCCTCAAGGACAGACAAGTCAGCTCATGCCGACAGGTCTGTACAAATCTTGAGCCTTTCTAGTTGGGGACGTGCTGGAACTTGAGAGAAGAGATCTCTAGTTCAGGAGCAAAGCAAGGAGGTGCCTGAGCAGGCTGGAGCTCTAGCAGTTAAGCCTAAGGGATCCATCTGCCAGGTCCCGACTGAAGGAAAGACTCCTAAACACAGAGTTGGTGTCCAGTCCAGAGGGCGCAAGACCCATTTGTTATGCCTCGTTTCCATCATCTCAGGATATGGATGAGGACTTGGACTCTGATTTGGCTACTGTTTCACTGCAAATGTCTCGCTGCACTTCAATAAATAGGTAGTCATCTCAGTGTCATTGAAGAAAATTCCTTGCTGCCACTGTTAATTTTTTTAACTCCAAAACATAAAAACTAATTGAAAAGAAATCGAGAGAGACAGGAATGCAAGTTTATTTACCTCTCTTCTAACTAAGCACCTGAACTCACTTTGTAGGACCTCGTCACCATTCCTACCCATGTCATTGGTACTGACGTGGACCATGACTTCCGGCTTCTCAACCTCAACCACTAAAGAATGCTGTGGACTTGATTTGAGATGGCCCTGACCATAGCACCTGGGAGACAACATAGCATCCAGGAATCTTGTTTTCACCCACAGAACCTCTTGTCTGTTCTCCTAACCATTGAATCAGCTTGTAACTTCTCTCACCTTCCCTTCTGTGTTGCAGAGTTGCACCTAGTGCTAGAGAACTGACCACTGGGACTTCCCCCTGTCAGATCATCCCCCCAACAGGATCCACAGTGCTTTACCTGTTGTTGAGGGGATGGCCACAGGGGTACTCTGTACTAGTTGCCTATTCCCTTCCCCTTCTGACCTTCACCCATTTACCTGTGCCCTGCACCCTGGGTGTACCTACCTCCCTGTATGTCCTACCTATCAAACCCACTGCCTCTTGAATATTCTGGAGTTCATCCATTTCCAGCTCCAGTTCCTTAATGAGGTCTGAAAGAAGCTGCAGCTAGATGCACTTCTTGCAAGTGTACTCATCAGAGACACTGGAGGTCTCCCTGCCTTCCCACATCCTGCAAGAGGAACATCACGCTATCCTGCCTGGCATTCCCACTTCTCTAACGGTGCAATGAAAAAGAATGAAAGAAACATGAAACAAAAAAAAGTGACTGCCTCACCTTGCCAAAACCTTTAGGAAACAAAGCCTGAACTTCCCAGTCTAACACTGGCCCACTCGCACAATGGCTGCTCCACTTAAACCTAATTTATTTTATTTACACTTGCCAGGTACCTAATTGTGCACAATCCAACATCTCCTCAGAAACTGTGGCACACAACAGCATGTCTTGACTGCTCCTGCTCACTTCTTTTGAACTCTCTCTCTCCCAGTATGCAATCCAGCATCTCCTCAGGGTGTGTAGTGTGCAGAATGTCCCAACTGCCTCCAGCCACTTCTTTTGAATTCCCTCTCCTGATACACAATCCAATAACTCCTTGGGAACTGAAGTGAAAATGAATTTGTGGAATACTCTCTGGTGAAATAGAGACAGCAAATATTCTGAAATCTTTGGGAACCAAATGGATGTTGCAATGGTCAAATGATACATTCTCTCATGTATATACTGGAGAGCTGAGAATGATCTCAAACCCCAATGAAAGAAGTTGATGTTGGCGTTGTGAATGAAGTAGAGTCTGAAGGAAAATAGGTTCAGTGTGAAGTTTTCTGGGCTCCTGGAACAGCTGGTTGTCCACCAGGTTCTCATTCTCACTTTACAAAATGAAAAGTATGACTAATTAATTCAACTCCATTTCACCAAGTATATAAGCACCACAGAGGCATTAATTTGCTTTCAAAATGATAAATAATGCGTATTTATTTATTTATTTATTTATTTATTGAGATACATCATGAAGTAGGACCTTCTGGCCCTTCGAGCTGTGCCGCTAACAACCCCCAAGTTAACACTCGCCTAATCATGGGGCAATTTAAAATGACTAATTAACCTACTAGCTGGTACGCCTTTGGACTGTGAGAGGAAGCCAGAGCACCTGGAGGAAACCCATGTGGTCACAGGCAGAGCGTACACACTTTTTACAGGTAGTGGAGGGAATTGAATCTGGGTTGTGAGTACTGTAAAGCAGGAGTCCCCAATCTTTTTCGCACCACGGACCGGTTTAATATTGACAACATTCTTGCGGACCGGCCAACCAGTGGGGGGGGGGGGTGGGGGGGGGTGTTCAAGTAGGGTTAAACTCACCTCAAAATGTCTTTTACAGTTAGCATTCCCAACTTTCTCACTCCCTAATAAGGGACAAAAGTAGCAGTCAAATACAGGACACTTGGGTTTACTCCGAGAAAGACCACCATGACCATGAAGCCTTGCACGGGCACCTCTGTGCACATGTGCATATGTGACGTGCGCATGTGTGTACATGCCCATTTTTTTTCCCACAAGTCGGTTTTACCTTCATCTTCCCAACTATACTGTACATACATTATTTCTACTTGATATAGGCTGTGTATTTATCTTATCATTCCTGCTTTTACTATATGTTAGTGATATTTTACATTTTGTGTGTTATTTGGTATGATTTGGTAGGTTATTTTTAGTGTCTGGGAACGCTCAAAAATTTTTCCCATATAAGTTAATGGTAATTGCTTCTGCGCTTTATGCCATTTCAGCATGAAAGGTTTCATAGGAACGCTCTACCTTCGTGGGGGAAATACAGGACAAGGGCGGTCCCGTATGGGACAAACCAATTTAGCCCAAAATACGGGACAGTTGGCAACCCTATGTTCAAGTTCAACAGTGCGTGACAGGGAATGGGGAAAAGTGCAGCTGACTCATATCATTTCTTCACGTCCCGGTAGCACATGCTTTGCGGCCCGGTGGTTGGGGATCACTGCTGTAAAGTGTCATGCTAACCATCACGCTATCCTGCCTCCCATGTGCACACTTGTGGTCGAGATAGCGCCATATTCGCAAAATACTGTGCATATCTCATAAATACCCACTGACAACATGCAGAAGAAGGCAGGTCCCAAATGCAGTCAGCAATCTACTGCCAATGCATTCAAATTAGAATCAAGAACTCCAGTGCAGCAAGAAGAACCTACGCCATACAATCAGCCTAAGATTTTGCAACTACAAATGTCCATTTGGGTTCTTTTCTTTTCTTTTTAAATTTTTTATTAATTTTTCAAAATTATAAACTCAATAACAAAGTTAGTACAAAGAGATTGGAATAATGTTCATCAGCATATATAAAATGAATTTTAAGTAACATAGATATAAAAGACTTCCAAACTCATAATGAAATTAATCATTAAAAAAAGAAATAAAAATAAAAAAAATAAAAAATGAAAAAATAAATAAACCAAAAAAAAAACCCCAAAAGAAAAAAAGAACCTCCCCACCAAAAAGAAAAGGAAAACAGGGCTAGACCAACAGCTTGTATCAGATACGTTCAATAATGTTGTTAACTCCGCTCCTCTCATCATATAATTTAAGTTTAGAAAAAAGATTCGGAAAGGTCAGATTACATCATATGAAAATGTTGCATAAAAGGTTCCCAAGTTTCTTCAAATTTAATCGAAGGGTCAAAAATATCAATTCTAATTTTTTCCAAATTTAAACTTAATATGGTTTGAGAAAACAATTGGAATGTAGTTGGAGGATTAGTTTCCTTCCAGTTCAACAAAATAGATCTTCTCGCCATTAAAGTAACAAATGTTATCATTCGACAGGCTGAAGAAGACAAAGATCTATGTTCTACCATTGGCAATCCAAAGATTGCCGTAATAGGATGGGGTTTTAAATTGAAGCGTAGAACTGTTGAAATAATATCAAAAATGTCTTTCCAATATTTTTCCAAAAGAGGACAGGACCAAAACATATGAGTTAAAGAAGCCACTTCAGAGTGACATCTATCACAAGTAGGGTTTATATGGGAATAAAAATGAGCTAGTTTATCTTTGGACATATGGGCTCTGTGTACTACTTTAAATTGTATTAAAGTATGTTTAGCACACATAGAAGAAGTACTAACTAATTGAAATTTTTTTTCCCATTTCTCTATAGATAGGGAAAGTTGAAGTTCCCTTTCCCATTCATTTTTGATTTTATCAGATATATCTGGCTGTAATTTCATAATTGTATCATAAATTATTGCTATTAATCCCTTCTGCAAAGGATTAAAACCTAAAATTTTATCAATAATGCAAGTAGGATTTGAAGTCGGAAAGGTAGGCAACATAGTATTTAAAAAATTTCTTATTTGTAGGTATCTAAAAAAATGGGATCTAGGCAAATCAAATTTCTCAGATAACTGCTCAAAAGACATAAAGCAGTTATCCAGAAATAGATCACAAAAACATATTATACCTTTTGTTTTCCATATCAAAAAGGCTTGGTCCATTACCGAGGGCTGGAAAAAGAAATTGGATAAAATAGGGCTTGATAACATAAATTCATTCAGGCCAAAAAATTTACGAAATTGAAACCATATTTGCAATGTATGTTCAACTATAGGGTTGAAAATTTGTTTATTCAATTTAGATAGTGCAAAAGGCAGTGAAGTTCTAAAATGGAAGCTAAAGAAAACCCTTGTACAGAATGGCCTTCAAGGTTTACCCAATATGGGCTTAGAGTTGGGTTCTGTACACATTTAAGTACATTCTCCATTAAAACAATTATTATTTTGGAATTCCCAAGACAGCACTGGCGTATATTGGTGACTCTCTGCGGGCTGAAGAAAATTGTTTGCAGTTTTCCTGTTAAATATACTTGTTCTGAATTATTTTCAGTGCAATTTGCAGCATGTAAATCTCCTCTTAACAATAGACTGTGAAATTACATCAATGATCTTCAGATTTTACAATCAACAATCAAATGTGGAGCAGAAGTCATGAGTTCCTGCAGAGCAGTTAAATGTGACGCCTTAAAGGGTCAATGCCATGGCCAGAAATGTGGTGGGAGAGGCGGAATTCAAATCAGGCTGAAACAGAGGAATGAGGCCTCCTCTACCCAGCATATTGCTGGTGAATGTGCAGTCGCTGAAAAATGAAACTGACAATCTCAGGGCAAGGCTCCTGAATCAGAGGCAGATGAGTCAGATCTCAATTGTTTGCTGCATCAAGACTTGGTTAGCAGCAAACATGCCGGATGCAGCGATCCGAACAGAAGATTTTACAATTTTTCAAAATGGATTGAACCGCAAACTCAGGTAAGGAAAAAGTGTGGCGGCGTGTGCTTTTCAGTCAATTCTCATAGGTGTTCGGATGTGGCGGTTACGGCGTCCTCTTGTTCCCCGGACATAGAACACCTAACGATCAAATGTAGTGTGTTCAATTTGCCTCAAGTATACTCATCCGTGATCCTGACCACAGTTAATACACCACCATTGGCCGATTATAAGCAAGCACTCATGAAACTGCACGATGTCATCTGCAGCAAGAAACAGCCCATCCCAATACATTTTAAGTTATGGTTGGTGACTTTAACCGGGCCTGTTTAAAGAAAGCTCTGCCCAATTGTCATCAGAACATAACCTGTTTCACCAGAGGTTCCAACACACTAGACCACTGCTACCCTACGATAAAGAAAGGCTATCATTCCTTCCCGAGACCACATTTTGGCAAATCAGACCATTTTGCTGTACCTGCGTATAGACGGAGCCTAAAGAGCTAGGCTCCAGAGATCAAGGCAGCTAAGAGGTGGTCGCGGGAGGCAGAGAAACAGTTACAGGATTGCCTTCAGTCAGTAGACTCGGCCAGGTTCAAGAACTCATCCGAGGATCTGAACGTCCATACCAGCGTGTAACAGAATTTATTAAAACAGCTGTGGATGTGTGTGTCCCCATGAAATCGTTCAGCGTTTACTCCAATCAGAAGCCCTGGATATATCATGAAATCTGGAACTTGCTGAGGTCCAGATCAGAGGCATTCAAGTCTGGAGATGAAGAATGCTACAAGTGGTGCAGGTATGTTCTCTGGAAAGCCACCTCACGGGCAAAGTGGAATTCCAGACTAGACTGGAATCTACGCTGGATGCTCAACAGCTGTGGCACATTTTGAATACCATAACCTCTAGAATGTAAAATCTAGTGACATGGTGGACAGCAGAGCTTTGCTTCCAGGTGAGCTCAATGCCTTCTATGCTCACTCTGACCACCAGAACAGGGAGGAACCATCGCGCACCCCCGTGTCTCCCGATGATCCTTTGGTCTTGGCTGCCTGCAAGAGAGAGGATGCAAGGAAAGCACCCAGTCTGGGTGAAGTACCCAGCTGAGTGCTGAAGACCTGTGCTGACCTGCTTTCTGGTGTGTTCACAGATATCTTCAACCACTTGCTCCAGCAGTGTATGGTACCCTCCTGCTTCAAGCAGGCTTCAGTCATACTGGTGCCTCAATGACTATCGCCCAGTGGCACTCACATCCACAGCGATGAATTGTTTCGAGAGGCTGCTGTTGAAGCTTATCAGCTCCTGCCTGAGTGGCGGCTTGGATCTACCCCAGTTTGCCCACCAAAGCAGCAAGTTCACAGCAGATACCATCTCATTGGCTCTTCACACAACTCTGGAGCATCTGAACAGCAAAGATGCTTTCATCAGGATGCTTCTTATCAAGTACAGCTCAGAATTTATATCATCCCCTCAAAACTAATCAATAAGCTCCAAGACCTGGGCCCCTTGAGCAACTAGATCCTGAATTTCCCCACTTGTAGACCCCAGTCAGTTCAGATTGGCAAAACATCTCCATAATCTCCATCAGCACAGGGGCATCACAGAGGTGAGTACTTAGCCCCCTGCTCCACTCGCTTTACGCCTATGACTGTGTGGCTAAATACAGCTCCAACATCACATACAAGTTTGCTGATGACACCGCTGTTGTGGGTCATATCAAAAGTGATGATGAATCAGCATACAGGAGGGAGACTGAAAAAATTGGCATCAACTCTGGCAGGGTTTACAAGACATTACTTCCTACAAAGCGAAACACAATAGCATGAATGGCAGCGAGCTTCACTATCAGATGAGATCAGTGCCTTATCAGTCCATTTTGAAAGGGAGAATGTAACTACAGTTGTGAAGATCCCTGCTGCACCTGATGACCCTGTCACTGGAGGCTGGTGTCAGGCTGTCTTTCAGGAGGGTGAACCCTCGTAAGGAGGCAGGCCCCGATGGAGTACCAGTTAAGACCCTGAAAACTTGTGCAAACCAGTTGGCGGGTGTATTCAAGGCCATTTTCAACCTCTCATTGCCACAGTCGGAAGTTTTCACATGCTTCAAAAAGGGAACGGTTATATCAGTGATCAAGATGAGCAGTGTGAGCTGCCTTAATGGTTATCATTCAGTAGCACTCATATTTGCTTTGAGAGGTCGGTCATGGCTAGAATGAATTCCTGTCTCAGCAAGGACCTGGGCACACTGCAATTTGTCTATCGCCACAACAGGTCTAATCTCAGTGGCTGTTCACACAGCCTTAGGTCACCTGTACAAAACAAACATCTATGTCAGGATGCTGCTTGTTGACTATAGCTTTGCATTTAACTCCATCATTCCCACAGTCCTGATCGATAAGCTACAGAACCTAGGCCTCTGTACCTCCTTCTGAAATTGGATCCTCGACTTCCTAAGCAGAAGACCACAGTCTGTGTGTGTTGCTAATAATATCTTCTCCTCAATGACAATTAACATTGGTGCACCTCAAGGGTGTGTGCTCAACTCTCTCTATACCCATGACTACGTGACTAGGCATAGCTCAAATGCCACCTTTAAATTTGCTGATTATACAACCATTGTTGGCAGAATCTTAGATGAAGGCGACAGGACAGGAGCAAAATATACCAGTAGTAGAGTGATATCGCAGCAGCAACCTTGCACTCAACATCAGTGAGACCAAAACGTTGATTCAGAAATGGTCGGATGAGAGAACACAAACCCATCCTTATAAAGGGATCGGAATTGGAGAGAGTGACCAATTACAAGTTCCTGAGTATCAAGATCTCTGAGGATCTAACCTGGTCCCAACATATCAATGCAACTATAAAGAAGTTAAGTCAGCAGCTATATTTCATTAGGAGTTTGAGGAAATTTAGTTTGTCACCTAAGACACTCGAAAACGTCTGCAGATGTACTGTCGAGGGCATTCTGACTGGCTGCATCACTGTCTGGTATCGGGGGGTGGTGTGGGAGTGTACTCTACAGGATTGAAGGAAGCTACAGAAAGTTGTAAAGTTAGTCGGCTCCATCTTATGTACTAGCCTCTGTAGTATCCAAGACATCTCAAGGAATGGTGCCTCAGAAAGGCGACGCCCATTATTATGGACTCCCATCCCTCAGGACATGCCCTCTTCTCATTGTTACCATCAGGTAGGAGGTACAGAAGCCTGAAGGCACACACTTAGTGATTCAGGAACAGCTTCTTCCCCTCTGCCATCGATTCCAAAATGGACATTGAATCCATGAACACTACCTCACTACTCTTTTCTTATTTCTGTTTTTGCACTATTTTTAATTTAACTCTTTAATATACATATATAGACTTACTGTAATTTATTTACTTATTTATTGTTTTCTACATTATCAAGTATTGCATTGAACTGCTGCTGCTAAGTTAACAAATTTCACGACACATGCCGGTGATAATAAAATTGATTCTGATTCTGATGTCATAACAACAGCCTCTCACTCCATGTCAGTAAGACCAAGGAATTGATTGTAGCCTTCAGGAGAGACAAACCAAAGGTCCGTGAACCAGTCCTCTCCTAAGAATCAGAGATGGAGAGTGTCAGTAACTTATATTCCTGGATGTCATTATCTCAGAGGGTCTGGCCTGAGTACATCATATAAGTGTAATTGCAAAGAAATTATAGATGTGTGGGGGGAAGTGTGCTGAAGGCTTGCAATGGGAACACCAAAGCCCTTGAGCAGAAAATCCTACAGGTAACGGCAAGATGGCCTAGCTTACCTGGGCGGAGGCAAGGGACATGAAGGGAGCTAGGTACAGGGTGGCTCCATGACAAACTGCAGATGAGATGAGGCGAAATTTACCAGCAAGACAAGGCAAGGCTTCAGGCAATGCAAGGCGAGACGAGAACTTCAGGTGAAGCGAGAGTTACCGGCAAGACAAGGCAGGGCTTCAGGTGAGGAAATAGAAGGCAGGGGAAGGGATACAAGGAGTAAGGACAAGAACAATCCAGTAGCCACACCCTGCTCTCTGAAGGTATTTATGCAGCCAGCCCCTACGAGCATCAGCTGCCTCAATTAGAGCTCAGCAAGAACAGAAACAGGGTAGACAGGAAAACCTGGAGCAAGGGTCAATGGACCGGACCGTGAACCAGAATACGGACTTCACGGACCGGACCATGACAGTATAATGCGTTTAATTGCATATCAGTGCTGATGCTTTGCAATAGTTCAACTCAGTTAAAATGTTTTCTCAATGATTTTCATTTGTACTCAGTGTCTAAGGCTTCTCGCTGTTTTTGGTTATGTGCCCAACAATAATCAGCCAGCATTGATGGATTTCAGTTGCCCTGATACTATTTTCGCATGACCGCAATATCCTGGTGAAACTTTTCACCGTGCCTGTCACCGACAGCACCAAGGATTGCAGGGAAGAAGTCAAAACGGAAATGCGGAAAATGAGTGTTCAGTGACATGTTGCATTTCATGATTTTGTATGCTTGAAGCATGTTGTCAACCAGCTGCATGTGGTTTGCTGCTCTGTACTTGCCAAGAAATTTTTCAACACCATCGCAAAATGCCTTCTTTATTTTTTTCTTTGGTCCCACTAGAAGTTCTTGGAATTGCCTGTCATTGATGACCTGTTTGATTTGTGGACCAAAAAAAATGCCTCCTTTAATCTTGGTACCAGTTTTCCTGGAAAACATCTGTCTCAAATGTGAAAATCACTCCACTTCCTTATTCATCTCTTTCACAAAATTTTTCATAAACCCAAGTTTTATATGAAGATGAGGCAAAAGTATTTTGGTGGGTCTATAAGTGGCTTATGTGCTGTACAATTCTGCCCTGGAACCAAGTGTTTATGGAGTGGCCAATCCTTTTTAATATAATGATATTCTTTAGCACAGCTGTCCAATTTTCAAATGAAACAATAGTACTTGGTGTCTCTGGCTGCAATCCTAATAGCTGTCTTTCTAAAACTGTCCAGTCATGCTGCAACTGCCCTGCCTAAAAACTTATCATTTTACAATTTGGACAACATTTTAAATGACGTGAATGATGAATTAAAATAACAAGTACAGGCAATCTAACAAAATAATGCGTAATGGAGAAATTTCACGGCGATTTTCATGATCAGTAGCCCAAAATCCATAAGATACACTCAAAAATATTTAGGAAGCAAGATCTTTGTTGTCCACTCTTATCCACTTCAAATTAATCTGTGGAGAATTTGTTTTTAAATTTTGTGAAACGTATCAGTGTAGTTAGTTATTAGTCAGAGATCTAATCTAAACAGGGATCTTGAATGATGAAGGATTTTCGCCAGGAAATTGCATTAACTTTTCTACAATCCCTGTCATGAGAAAATTTTTTTCCCATGTGAAAAACTTGTCAAATTTTATCAGATCATTTCACAACCTTTGCATCCTTCTCTTTCCTTTCCAGTCTCGCTGAAGGGTCTCGACACAAAATGTTAACTGTTTATTCTTAGATGCTGTCTGCCTGCCGAGTTCCTCCGCATTTTGTGTGTGTTATTCTGGGTTTCCAGCACCTCCAACACCTCCTGTATTTTAAAACATTACTCTTCTCTAGTATAACTAAGAGCTTGGTACAATCATAAATGATCAAGTTAAGAATAAACTATTGAGTACAGTTCATGAACCAAAACATTTTGGGAGAGAAATTTGCTGAACACGTAGACATGGACGTGACTTAGACATCGGATGAAGGAGACCATGCCTGAAAGGTCAGTGACATGGATGGGCGATGAAGGAAATCTAGAGCCTAGGCCTCCCCTCCACACCTGAAGATCAATGACGTGGACATGTAACAGAGCAAATCTGTGGATGTCGGGCTGTCTTATGTCGGTGGTGTATTTAATATTTCAGTAATATTGTAAATATGTTGTGATTAAGCATCTTTGTTTTAATAATTCAGTATAGTTTATATGTAAAAATATGTGAATTCCATGTGTCATGACTCTAGCACGTGACAAGTGTGCACCTTACTGAAAAGTGACTAACACATTTAAAATTTAAAACATCCTTTAGCCATGCATGAGGTGCTGGAGGATTGGAGGATAGTTAATATTGTTCCTTTGTTTAAGAAAGGCTCTCAGAATAAGTCAGGAAATTATAGACTGGTGAGCCTCACATCAGAAGTGGGTAAGTTATTGGAAAATATTTTAAGGGAGCGGATATACTGTATAAGTATTTCAATAAACAGAGACTGATTAGGGATGGTCAAGATGGCTTTGTGCCTGGTAGGTTGTGTCTAACTTCCTGAGTTTTTTGAGTAACCTATGAGGAAAGTTGATGAAGGCAAGTAAGTGAACTCGGTTAGACATTGTCTTCATGGGAGAAGTCAGAGATTGTTGTCTCCCTGACTGAAGGCCTGAGACTAGTGATGTGCCGCAGGGGTTGGTGCTGGGACCTCTGCTGTTTATCATCTATATCAATGATCTGGATGATAACGTGATAAACTGGATCAGCAAATTGGGTGACACCAAGATGGGAGGTATGGTGGACTTCAAGGAAGCCTATTGAGGTTCAAAGACCCTCGGTCAGAATGTATGCAGGAGGGGGTGCCAAAATATAGGGATATATGTTATACAGAGGCATTAGTGATGATCTTTCAAAAGTCGATAGATTCTGGCATGGTTCCGGAGGACTGGAAGATTGCAAATGTCACTCCGCTATTTAAGAAGGGGGCAAGGAAACAAAAAGGAAATTATAGATCTGTTAGCTTGACACAGGTGGTTGGGAAGTTGTTGGAGTCGATTGTCAAGGATGAGGTTACAGAGTACCTGGAGGCATATGACAAGATAGGCAGAACTCACCGTGGATTCCTTAAAGGAAAATCCTGCCTGACAAGCCTATTACAATTTTTTGAGGAAATTACAAGTAGGCTAGACAAGGGAGATGCAGTGGATGTTGTATATTTGGATTTTCAGAAGGCCTTTGACAAGGTGCCACACATGAGGCTACTTAATAAGATAAGAGCCCATGGAATTACAGGAAAGTTACATACGTGGATAGAGCATTGGCTGATTGGCAGGAAACAGGGAGTGGAAATAAAGGGATCCTATTCTGGTTGGCTGCCGTTTACCAGTGGTGTTCCACAGGGATCCTTGTTGGGGCCGCTTCTTTTTACATTGTACATCAACGATTTGGATTATGGAATAGATGGCTTTGTGGTTAAGTTTGCTGATGATATGAAGATAGGTGGAGGGACCAGTAGTGCTGAGGAAATGGAGAGTCTGCAGAGAGACTTGGATAGATTGGAAGAATGGGCAAAAAAGTGGCAAATGAAATATAATGTTGGAAAGTGTATGGTTATGCACTTTGGCAGAAGAAATAAACGGGCAGACTATTATATAAATGGGGAAAGAATTCAAAGTTCTGAGATGCAACGGGACTTGGGAGTCCTTGTAGAGAAGATCTTAAGGTCCTTAAGGTTAACCTCCAGGTTGAGTCGGTAGTGAAGAAGGCGAATGCAATGTTGGAATTCATTTCTAGAGGAATAGAGTATAGGAGCAGGGATGTGATGTTGAGGCTCTATAAGGTGCTGGTGAGACCTCACTTGGAGTACTATGGGCAGTTTTGGTCTCCTTATTTAAGAAAGGATGTGCTGACGTTGGAGAGGGTACAGAGAAGATTCACTAGAATGATTCCAGGAATGAGAGGGTTAACATATGAGGAACGTTTGTCTGCTCTTGGACTGTATTCCTTGGAGTTTAGAAGAATGAGGGGAGACCTCACAGAAACATTTCGAATGTTGAAAGGTATGGACAGAGTGGATGTGGCAAAGTTATTTCCCATGATGGGGGAGTCTAGTACGAGAGGGCATGGCTTAAGGATTGAAGGGCGCCCATTCAGAACAGAAATGCGAAGAAATTTTTTTAGTCAGAGGGTGGTGCATCTATGGAATTTGTTGCCACGGGCAGCAGTGGAGGCCAAGTCATTGGGTGTATTTAAGGCAGAGATTGATAGGCATCTGAGTAGCCAGGGCATCAAAGGTTATGGTGAGCAGGTGGGGGAGTGGGACTAAATAGGAGAATGGATCAGCTCATGATAAAATGGTGGAGCAGACTCGATGGGCCGAATGGTCGACTTCTGCTCCTTTGTCTTATGGTCTTATGGTCTTATATGGAACTTTGGACTGCTGTGATGGTTGTGGTCCCACGACAAGAAGTTGTGGAGACTAACAAGGTATATCCCATACAAAGATTAATTATCACTAGAATATACCTATTAGGATTCCGATAAGGTGGGTTGCCTTGGGATGTTGGAAATAGGCCTATATATTCAATTTGCCACACCTGCATTAGTGCAGTTGGATTTGTTTGTCTTTTAGGAGGTGGTCTTGTGACTGCTCCTTTATTATAGGCCAGGCGTTCTTTACTATTTGCAATGATTGGCTTATAATCACTCAACATGTAAGGTCATCGGTATAACATGGCTAATTTTGCATGTGGCTTGTCCCTCACCATGATTGTGTCTGAATCCTTGGTGGGCTTCTCAAATCAGTGCTTCCCCCTATGGGCAGAAGGTATTTGATTCTTATCTTTTTTAGGGTGACATACCCAAGCCTTACCTTCACCATCAGCTTCATATTTGTACCATGTTGGAAATTCTTTAGAATTCAGTTACATAGTATCTCGGAGAATTCCTAAAACATCATTTTGGTTATTTTTTATTTGTTGCATAGTTACTACCAAAACCCTGGCCTCCCTTACTGTAGGGAGGTCCATCCCCGACAGCTCGTTTTGCTCGTCCATCGGCTAATCTATTGCCATAGCTGTATAAGAGGTTTGTAGTATGTCCCAGGATGTGTAACACCTGTACTAATGGCCCAGTCAATAATAATTCACAAATATTCTTCCATGAGAAAAAAATGTAGAAGTAGATTACCTCTGCGTGTTCTCCATCCAGTAGTTGATCAGATAGGAAGATCTCTGTCTATTACTTCTGAATATAATTATAGTCAGTATATACAGGTATTAGGAATGATTCTGTTGTATTTACTTATTCTCTACATAATTCCAGGGAATTAGCCCCTGCAAATTGAGTTTATGATTCCCTGAAGGATGAACTTGCAACTCATGTGATTCAAAGTTAAAAAAAAGTTCAAAGTACATTTATTATCGAAGTACATATATTAAATTAGATTAGATTAGATTATAAGGACACACAGTCCTCTTTTATTGTCATTTAGTAATGCATGCATTAAGAAATGATACAATGTTTTTCCAGAATAATATCACAGAAACACATGACAAACCAACTTTAAAACTAACAAAAACCACATAATTATAACATATAGTTACAACAGTGCAAAGCAATACCGTAATTTGATAAGAACAGACCATGGGCACGGTAAAAATCTCAAAGTCTCTCGGAAGTCCCATTATCTCACGCAGATGGTAAACCTCAAGCGCCACAAACTTGCCGATGCAGCATCCTGGAAGCATCCGACCACAGTCCAGCTCCGAGTCCATCCGAAAAATCCAAGCCTCCGACCAGCTGTCTGACACCGAGCACCGAGCACCATCTCTGCTGAGTGCTTCAACCCTGGCCCCGGCAACATCCAACAGGCAAAGCCGAGGATTTGGGGCCTTCCCCTCCGGAGATTCTCGATCGCACAGTAGCAGCGGCAGCGAAGCGGGCGTTTCAGATGTTTCTCCACGTGTTCCTCCGCACTTCTCATGGCTGTCTCCATCAAATCAGGATTGTGCCCGGCCCCCAGTTAACACATACGATATCATACGGAACGGCCGCGCGCGCTGCGGCGTGCCGCCATCTTCTCCATTCTCTACGTTCTCCATTCAGAACTGAAGTTTTACAAAAGACACAAAGCCAAACGTCACTGCAGCCGGAGCAGGCAACAGCCACAGTTCATTGCAAAGCCGAAGAGGTGTTGCAAGACCACAGACCTAAAGCCAGGCGTCACTGCAGTTCAGCGTAGAGTGAGTACACGTTGTGGAGCAGCGAGCAGAACTGGCCCTCGCCACACCTCTAATCTTAACACCATAAGCTTTTCAGTCTGGTCTGGTGCTTAAATCGTCATTATTGGACTGCTCTGGGGCATTGTCTCTGCTGCCACGATTCAGCTCATACCAACCTTTCCAATTCAGCCTGGTGCTTAAATCGATCAGACATCGGGACTTTCCTCACTCTCAGGGACACCACAATTCTGACTTGACTGTTCTCCGAACCCAACTCTGCTTGCCATGACCAGGCCTCACCTGTGCCTCCTCCTTCACCACCACTTACCTCGACCACCCTTTGCTCGATAATCCATTGCTAGCGTTGTTAGCGCTAATTGTTAAGTTAAAGAATTAAACAGTTGAACCCAACAACAGTCACAGGAAGAACATGAAAACTCCACAGAAAGTACACAAGGAGGGACAATATAATAACTTAGTCTAATTCCTCAAATGGTTCCATATTTCTCTCGAACATAGAATCAATTGGCTAAACAGCCTTCTTCAGCAGTGGCTTTCAGTATTGTACCATTAATCCCACTCTGCCATTTATTTCTCTGTAATCTATTCACTTAGATGTGCCCTGATTCTCCCACCAGCTAACAACACAAAGGGTACTTTGCTGGTTGGCATTCGTCCGTCTCTAAGGACAATGGGTGATGATGATCATCATCACAAGACTAGGCGGAAGGTATGGAGATCCTAAGATGCCTAGTCATCAAGATCCTCCTCTCGGCCTCACCAGTGTAGTCCAAAGGAAAGCTTATGAAGCAATACGTTTGGCACCAGCTTGGCTACAGGAGCTGCCGGAAGGATGTTCAATGACATCCAGCTGCCTTGGGGGATCCATTCTGGATTTTCTGTCCGGGTTTATTCCCGTAGCCTTTGTCTCTCCCGAGGCTACCCACAAGGCAGTGGGGCTATTTACCTGAGTGCTACGTGTACAAGGGTTAGACCTCCTCCCTGTCCTTTGTAGTTCAGCTTGAGAACGAAAGGAGTTCAGTTTCCATTTGTCACCAGCGAGGAGGCACTACACGAGGCTTGCTGTTGGAGAGGCTATGTACTGGCAGGGAGAGACTTAGACACTTGACATTCCTTTTTGCAGCAGTGGAAGCTAAAAGTGAGAGCGGCAAGCACTACCCACTACACTACCGGACTAGACGCATCACAACAACCATTTTGACACTTCTTTGTGTAAACAGTACTTTACAGTGAACAATTAATCAGTATATCACTACGATGTGCAAGAAAACCAGACTACCCAGGGAAAGCTGGAGGATCGTAGGGACATTGTCAGGATCAAGCTGAGTTAGTGGAATTGTGTGCATGTGGCAATGTCTGTATTACCAGGGTGCCACAAGCTGTTGTTAGAGACTTCAACAATATTAATTATAGATAATTAATGTGTTTGTAACATTAAATAAAAATAAAATAAATTAACAAAAGAGCTTTCCCTTCCCCTCAGATCAGCAGCCTTCAATTTGGAGCCTGCTTCTTGAAGATCATAGAGAAAAATGCTTTTCAGCTTTTCCAATCTGTCACCAAATCAGATTTAGCTAACATTGACTATTAGGCTTAAATACTAACAGGATCCTCTAGATGGTGATGTTAAGCTCATGTACATGAGCAGAAAGCTGTGGAACTGCAGCTCCCAAGGAGATAATCAAAAACAATCTTACTACATTGAAAAAAGATTTTACTCACAAAATTAGCTGATAAGCTCCACAGGAACGATGGAGGATTCTATGTGCCGCTTCTAGTTTTGCCTCAGACTTATATTTGATGATAAGAACAGAGGCTGTTTGGCCCTTCATGCATTAATGACATTTTAGCTCTGCACCTCTATCCTGTATTAACCCATATCCCTTGACTTTCTTGAATTCCGATAGTCAGTCGATGTCTGTCTTGGCCTTCTCAGTGACTGAGCTTCCACAGTCCTATTGAGTAGAGAATTCGATAGATTTATTGCACATTTTCCAGGAAGATGGTGACATGCTCAGATGCAGCAACTTCTCTGGGCCCAACCAAAGATGCAGTTGTTTGCCTCTTATGCCTTTTCCACGATTGTAAGACACTGCCGGTGACGAAGAACATCAAGTACTGCAGATCTGCCCCACTAGCGAGTGGCTGGATCGCGGTGGAGGTGGGCTTGTTCTGCATCATGTTGCAGCCCCGCAGGGAAGAATTCACCATCAGTGGCGGTGCACGAAGCCAGTCTGCGATCCAGCTGGCAGTGTAGGTGACTGTCTTGAATGTTTTTTGTTGTGATCACAAGACCTTGTTGGACATCGGTAACGTGGAATACTGCGAGTCTGATTTACTGGTTCACCGGTGAGACTGATGGCGACGGCAGCAGCACGTGACGCAGATCAGGCTTCATTCATGCCTGAGGGTCACTTGCGGCTGCCGAGGAAGGAGATGCCACAGTCAGCTGTGTGCTTCTGTGCTCTGTGCTAGGTTGGAGGTTGCCCCTCCAGTGTTTGCTCCCGGGAAGACAAGTTCAGATGCATTATGTTTCTGGCTGCAGTACTCAATATGAGGAACTGCAGTGGTCTGTTCTTGCAGAAATATGGCTGCTGGACACATTCATGCCTTGTCAACCTACAGACCATGGCACTCAGGGACTTGGGCTATATCAATATTTTGTAAATAATATTTTTTGAATATTTTTGTAACGATGTATTTCTGCTATCAATACTATTTGTGCTGTATGTGCTGCGTATGACTGTTGGTTCTGAGTTTTGCACCTTGGCCTCAGAGAAACGCTGTTGCATTTGGTTGTATTCACATGTTTGGTTGAATGACATTAAACTTGAACTTGAATATGAAATCTCTTGTGGACTCGAAAGTCAAGAGTTAACTTTATCGTCGTGTGCAGAAATACATGTAAACAGAGTTGCTAAGTCACACTTACTGGCAGCATCAATAGATACTTGGCATTGTGCAAATAGCATTAAATACATAAATTAAACACATATTATAAGACCATAAGACTATAAGATATAGAAGTTAAAATAGGCCATTTGGCCCATCGAGTCTGCTCTGCCATTTCATCATGTCTGATCCAATTTCCCTCACAGCCCCAAACTCCTGCCTGCTCCCTGTATCCCTTCATGCCCTGACCAATCAAGAATCTATCAACTTGTGCCTTAAATATACAGAAAGACCTGGGCCTCCACAGCTGACTGTGGCAAAGAATCCCACAGATTCACCACTCTCTGGCTAAAGAAATTCCTCCTTATCTCCATTCCAAAATGATGTCCCTCTGTTTTGAGTGTGTGTCCTCTGGTCTTAGACTCTCCCACCATAGGAAACATCCTTTCCACATCCACTTTATCAAGGCCTTCCACCATTCAATAGTTTCAATGAAGTCACCCCTCATTCTTCTGAATCCCAGCGAATATGGGGCTAGAGCCTTCAAACATTCTTCATATGACAAGCTGTTCAATCCTGGAATCATTTTTGTGAACCTCCTTTGAACCCTCTCCAATGTTAGCATATCCTTTGTAAGATAAGTGGCCCAACACTGCTCACAATACTCCAAGTGAGGCCACACCTGTGCTTTATAAAGTCTCAATATTACATCCTTGCTTTTATATTCTTGTCCTCTTGAAATGAATGCTAACATTGCATTTACCTTCCTCACCACAGACTCATCTTGCATATTAATCTTTAGGGACTCCTGCATCAGCACTCCCAAGACCATTTTCACCTCAGTATTTTGTATTTTCTCTCCATTTAGAAAATAGTTAACCCTGTCATTTCTCCTACCAAGGTGTATGACTGCACTCTTCCTGACACTGTATTCCATCTGCCATTTCTTTGCCTATTCTCCAAATCTGTCTAAGTCCTTTTGTAGCCTCTCTACTTTCTCAGAACTACCTGCCCCTCTACCCATCTTCATATTGTCTGCAAACTCTGCAACAAAGCCATCAATTCCATCATCCAAATCATTGACATATAATGTAAAAAGAATCAGTCCCAACACAGCTCCCTGTGGAACATAACTAGACACCGGCAGCCAGCCAGAAAAAGCTCCCTTTATCCCCACTCTTTGCCTCCCGCCAATCAGTTGCTGCTTAATCCATACTAGAATCTTTCCTGTAATATCATGGGCTTGTAGCTGGTTAAGCAGCCTCATGTGTGACAACTTTTCAAAGGCCCTCTGAAAATCTAAGTACATAACATCAACTGATTTTCAACTGTCTATGCTGCTTGTTATTTCTTCAAAGAATTCCAATAGATTTGTCAGACAAGATTCTCCCTTGAGAAAACTATGCTGACTATGACCTATTTTACCATGTGCCTCCAAGTACCCCCGAGACCACATCCTTAATTATCAACTCCAACATTTTCCCAACCACTGATGTCAGAATAACTGGCTTATAACTTCCTCTCTTCTGCCTCTCTCCCTTCTTGAAGAGTGGAGTGACGTTTGCAATTTTCCAGTTTTCTGGAATCATTCCAGAATCTATGATTCTTGAAAGATCATTATTAGTGCCTCCACAATCTCTTCAGTCACATCTTTCAGAACCATGGGGTATATACCTTCTGGTCCAGATGACTTATCTACCTTCAGACCTTTCAGTTTCCCAAGAAGCTTTTCCCTAGTTATGGTACCTTCACACACTTCATGACACCTTGACTTCAATTTTTCCCTATCAATAGCCTCTCCTCACTACACCTCGCCTCGGTTTGTAAACCAGTTAACTCATCTTGAGCACTATTATCACCTTTCCTTTGATACTTCTTGCATTGAAGTATTTGCAGCTCAGGACACTAGATGCACCATGCTCTACCTTTTGGTTCCTACCTTTGTCTGAGGTCTTACCAATATCTGCCTCCACAACCTCTCCACTAACTGCTCTGGCACCCTGGTTCCTATTCCCCTGCAACTCTAGATTAAACCTCACCGGGTAGCATTAACAAACCTTCCCCCTAGGATATTAGACCCCTCTAGTTCAGGTTATCCCTTCTGTACAGGTCCCACCTTCTCTGGAAGAGAGCCCCCAATGATCCAAAAATCTTATGCCCCCCCACTTACACCAATTCCTTAGCCACATTGAACAGCATAATGTTCCTAGTTCTAGCCTCACTAGCACATGGCATGAGTGGCAATCCTGAGATCTCAACCCTGAAGTCCTGCCCTTTAACTTAGCACCTAACTCCCTGAACTCCCAATACAGAACCTCGTCACTCTTCCTAACCATGCCATTGGTACCTACATGGACCACGACTTCTTACTTGTTCACCTTCCCACTTAAGAATGCTAAGGACTCAATCTGAGTTATTCCACTCCCTGGCACCTGGGAGGCAACATACCATCCGGGAATCTCGTTCTTGCCCTCAGAACCTCCTGTCCGTTTCCCTAACTAATGAATTCACAGTGTACCTCTTCTCCCCACTTCCCTTGTGAGTCACAGAGGCAGACTCAGTGCCAGAGAGTTTCCTCTGTTAGGTCATTTCCCCCCCACCCCCACTCCCCTCCCTGACAGTATCCAAAGTGATATACCTTGTTGAGGGGGATGGCCACATGGGTACTCTGCACTGGCTCCTTAACCACTTTCCCCTTCCTGACTGTCACCCAGTTCCCTGCGTCCAGCACCTAGGGTGTAAGTGTCTCTCTGTATGTCCTATCTATCACACCTTCAGCCTCCCGAATGATCCAGGTTTCATCCAGTTCCAGCTCAAACTCTTGAATGTGGTTTGTTAGAAGCTTCAGCTGGATGCACTTCATGCAGCTGTAGTAGTCAGGGACACTAGAGGTCTCCCTGCCTTCCTACATCCCGCAAAAGATGTATTCTACTATCCTGCCTGGTATCTCTACTGCCCTAGCTGAGCAGATATAAAGAAGAGAATGAAAAAAACCTGAGCTTTTTCTTCCTTTGCTCTCTGACTGAAACCTCTCTTTACAGAAGCCTCGAGGAGCTGAAGGCCCACTCTGACTCCATCCACTTAGATGACGGCCGCAGCACTTGCCTCTGCCTTCTTTTAATTTACTCTTGCTAATCAATTCCACACACCGATCGGTCATTAGTCAAAGCTCTTTTTCATTGTACTGACCTGCTGCTGCCTTTTATCCTCAGGCAGTGGACCTGATTGAAGTTCCCTCCTCTCAAAACTTCCGATGTCCGGATTGGTCACAGGTCAAAGCTCTTTTTTATATGCATTATGCATATTATTATATTAAAACACAATTAGAACAAAGACAACAGGAAAAATAAACAAATTATACATATTTTTCAAGAAAACATAATTAGATCAGAAAAGCTAAATCCATTTTAGTATAAAGTGGTTGAAGTTTACAGCTTTGCTAAACTGTAGTGATTAGGGTTTTGCAGGTTGGTTCAGGAACTGAGTGGTTGAAGAGAAGTAGCTTTTCTTGAACTCTGACTTGGATGTCTGCCCCTTATGTTGAGATTGTAACCCATGGTCCCTTACAGCTCAGCCAGGTGAGGTATTACTGTGCACTTAGTCTCACGGAATATTTTAGTTTCAATGTCTTCTATTGTTCTTCTAATTGTGACTGCTTAATGTCCCCACCATCTCAAAATACAACCGTAGGTGGGACAGGGTGGTATGGGTGCAGATATGTAATACCTTTGAAAGAAATGATTAAATTCATAATAAACTTATGTCTTGTGTGGAATTTACATTATCATTCACAGTGAGTTAATTAGTGCTAACATAAATGTTTTATTTGGAACAAGAGAAAATCTACAGATGCTGGAAAACAAAGCAACACACACAAAATGTTGGAGGAACTCAGCAAGCCAGGCAGCATCTATGGAAAAAAAAAGTACAGTCGATGTTTCAGGCTGAGAAACGTCCTGTCAAAGGGTTTTGTCCCGGAATATCGACTGAACTCTTTTCCATAGAAGCTGCCTGGCCTGCTGAGTTCCTCCAGCATTTTGTGTGTGCATGTTTTATTTCAATTCTGCTATCTTTTTCTATTAGCCACATACTGTAAGTGAATAAAATATTGTTATAATTTGTAGACTTGTAATTTATTCTACTTATTATCCTTTTGCTTTTATTTCTATCTAGAGTAATATGAAAAGCTGGCAAAACTAGCAATTTAGCAACTAGAAGGAGGAGAAGATGACGACGAAATGCAGCACGCAGCGGCCACTCTAGTGAATGATATCTGTTATCTGTCAAGTAGGTGCTGTGCACAATCCTGATTTGATGGAGACAGATGTGAAAGCACGGAGGAACATCTGGAGAAACTTCTGAAATGCCTGCTTCGCTGCCGCTGCTACTGTGTGATCCAGAATCTCTGGAGGAGAAGGCCCCAAGTCTTTGGCTTTGCATGTTTCAGCGGCCGGGGCGAGGTCGAAGCGCTCGGCAGAGGATGGTGCTCGGGAGGCTGTATTAGAGGGGCTGGTCGGAGGCTCGAAGTTTTCGGACGGACTCAGAGTCAGCTGTGGTCAGGTGCTTCCAGTGCATCGGCAGTTGTCGGCGCCTGGAGGTTTATGGCAGGGAGAGTTTCTCCCTTTTGCCTCCTGGTATCGGAACTATCGGGAGTTGATTGGAACTTTGAGACTTCTTTTTGCTGTGCCCATGGTCTGCTCTTTATCAAATTATGGTATTGCTTTGCACTGCTGTAACTATATGTTATAATTATGTGGTTTTGTCAGTGTTAGCCTTTGGTTTGTCCTTTTTTTTTGTGGTTTGACCTTTTTCTTGTGGTGGGGGGGAGGGGAAGTAGTCCAGTCATTCTGAGTTGCCAGCAGCATCTCGAGCTCTATCATGCTGAGCAGTGGTGCTCCCAGGGCTGAGAGCTTAGCCCGTTGCTGACTCAAGACTACACTGACAGACCCAGATCAAGCCACATCTTCAAGTTTGTGATGAGTCAGCATGCAGAGAGGAGGTAGAAAAGCTTGTCAGATGGAATGAGAATAACAACCTGAGTCTCAACATGGACAAGACAAAAGAGGTGATTGTGGACTTCAGGAAGGTGCGGTTCGACCACTCTCCCTTGCACATCAATGGCTCTGCCAGGGAGAAAGTGAAGAGCACAAAATTCCCTGGTATGCACATAATGAACAATCCAACCTGGACCCACAGCACTTCCTCATTAGCTCATAGAGATTGAAGTGTGAAAGGCTCCCTGCTCCAATCATCATGGATGTGCTGTCTGGCTGCATCATTGTATGGTGGGGAATTTGCAAGTCATTGGATGGCAGGACCCTACAGAGAATAGTAAAAAGTGCTGAGATGTTCACTGGGGTCTCCGTCCCCCTATGACTGGGTAAATGGTGGTTGTTCACTTTTGGCCGATCGGCAAAATGAAGAAAACGCGAATGTCAATTCAGGAGATGCTCTGGGAAGGGTCAAACGAGGGGTGCCCACAAGCACAAATAAGGAATTGACAGGGCAGGTTGGGACTGATTAATGATAATAAAATGCAAGTTACTTGCAGGAGGACTTCTGTACTTCTGGCAGCAACAAGGTGGTCATAGGCTATTCCCACCACCAAAACAAACTTCAACCTAATCAGAATTAATACCTATCATGTTCAGCAGATTACAATTTCTGTGAATCCCAACCAATTTAAACTTATTATCAAAGTCCGCATATGTTACCATATATTACCGTGAGATTCATTTTCTTTACTGGCATTTACAAGAAAAAGAGAAATATGGTAGAATTTATGACAAGCAACTGTATACATAAAGATTGACAAACAACCAATGTGTAAAAGACAACAAACTGTGCAAATAAATAAAGAAACTGAATTTTAAAAGAATACTGAAAACTTTAGTTGTACAGAATCCTTGTAAGTGAATGAAGTTATCCATGCCAGTTTGGGAGACTGATGGCTGTAGGGTAATAACTGTTCCTGAAGAGATGGCACCAGTATACAATGTGACCAAAGGCGACATCCTTCAGACAGTTCACAAAACTACTTCCTTTGCTACTTCTTCCAAATATGATTCAGCTACTACTGGAACCTGTGATCCACAGTTTGACGGTGTGTTTCCAGGCTGACTGACTGATCTGGCACTTTGCTGTCTCTGCAGGAGCTTGGTGAAGTTTTGAGAGAAGCGTGCAACCTGGAGTCCAGGAAGCCAATGATTGACTTCATTTCTCACCAATCTCCCTGATTAAAGCATTGATGAAGATTGAAATCAATGAGGATGAGATCAGAGGGCGTGTGGGTGTTCAGCACTGCCTGTCTGCAGGTGACTAGTCTCTCTCCCGCTCTTGGTCGCTGCTCCCAGAGGAAGGTGCCTGCGTTCAGTCTCTCTCTCCCTCTCGGTCATTAATATGGAGTCTTGGGTTTTGGGCAAGGTTTAATCAACATTGGTTGTGGATTGCACTCTTTAGTTGATGTTATAATGTGGTTCTAGTTTCTGGTTGCTCCTTTTTTGTTGCTATTTTGTGCAATTTTGATCGGGATGGACTGGCTCTGCGACCATTGGTTAACGAACAACATGGTGATAGATTGAACTAAACTGAGCTGAAACTGAACATTCCTGGACTCCTGGACTGTGTTGTTGACTTTGTGTTATATATATTGTGTTTTTGCTCTTTTTGGCCATTTGCATGATTTGTTCCTTTTTTTACATATTGTGGATTCTTTGAAAGGGTTCCATGGTTTTTCTTTGTTTCGAGGCTGTCTGTAGAAAGATGAATCTCAGGGTTGTATACTGCATACGTACTTTGAATTTTAAGCTGGTGTTGTGAGACCCAAGGCTTTTGTACCTCCTGCCCAATGGCAGTAGTGAGCAGAAGGCATCGCCTGGATGGTGGGGACCTTTGATGATGGATGCTACTTTCTTATGGCAGTGCTCCGTGTAAATGTGCTCAGTGGTGAGGAGGGTTTTGCCAGTGATGGACTGGGCTGCATCCACCAATTTCTGTAGCCTTTTCAGGTCCTGAGCATTAATGTTTCCAAACCAGGCCCCGTTGTAACCAGCTAGGATACTCTCCGCTGTACATCTACTGAAGTTTTTCAAAGTTTTTGCGGACATGATGAATTTACGCAAACTTTGAAGAAAGTAGAGGTGCTGTCCTACATCCTTTGTGATGACATGTATGTACTGGTCCCAGGACAGATGTGCTCCTTTGGGTAAACGTCAAGGATTTAAAGTTGCTGATCCTCTCTACATCAGTTCCCCTGATGAGGACTGGCTCATGGACAATCAGATTTTTTCCACATGTACTTGATAATCAGCCCTTCAATCTCCTTAATCTTCAATCTCAACCAGTGATTCTTTATTTAAGTTTGCATATCAGAAATTCATTTCAGTCCTCCAGAAATGTATAAACTGTAACACTGTGGATAAATATAGTTTAATTTTACATTGTTGGCATTTTACTGGTTAAAATGCTCCGATTTGAATGATTCATCAATATGGCTCTCTTAGGCCATTAGAACCAGGCCCCCTCGAGTATGCTCTGTAATTCCATGATGGCTGATTTATTATTCCTCTCAATCCCATTCACATGCCTTTTCCCCGTAACCTTTGACATCCTTACTGATTATGATCAACTCCTATCAACTTCTGCTTTCAGTGTACCCAATGATTGGCCTCCACAGCTGTTTGTGGCAATGAATTCCTCAGGTTCACAACTCTCTGGCTAAACATAAAACACTAACAAACTTATACTGTTATAGTCAATCCTTGTACAGACACTTTGCATGCTTTGGTCACAAAGAGTTAAATTGTCATTCTGAACTGTTCAAACATTCATCCAGTACTTTACAAAATTTAATAAAACACAGGCATGTTTTAAGAATCAGTACATTCTGGTATGGTTCCAGAGACTGGTAAATTTGCAAATATCATTCCACTCTTCAAGAAGGGAGGGAGGCAGCAGAACGGAAATTATAAGCCAGTTAGCTGAACTCAGTGGTTCAGAATGTGTTGGAGTTGATTGATAAGGATGAGGTTTCAGGGTACTTGGAGGCACATGATAAAGTAGGCTGAAGTCAGATGGATTCCTAAAGGAAAATCTTGCCTGACAAATCTGTTGAAATTCTTTGAGGAATTAACAAGCAGGATAGACAAAGGAGAATCAGTGGGTTGGATTTTCAGAAGGCCTTTGGCAAGATGCCGCATATGAGGCTGCATAGCAAGGTAAGAGTCCATGGTATTACAGAAACAATACTAGCATGGATAGAGCATGGCTGATTGGCAGAAGTCAAAGTGTGTGAATACTTCTTTTTACGTTATATGTCAATGGTTTGGATGTCAGAACTGATGGGTTTGTGGCCAAGTTTGCAGACTATATGGAGATAGGTGCAAGGGCAGATAGCGTTGAGGAAGCAGAAAGGCTACAGAAGGAAATAGACAGATTAGGAGAATGGGCAAAGAAATAGCAGATGGAATACAGTGTCAGGAAGTGTATGGTCATGCACTTTGGTAGAAAAATCAAAACATAGTCTATTTTCTAAATGGAGAGGAAATTCAAAATCCAGAGGTGCAAAGAGTCCTAGGAGTCCTCATGCAGAATTCCCTAAGGGTTAAAACCATAAGATACAGGAGGAGAATTAGGCTACTTAGCCCACTGAGTCTACTCCACCATTTCATCTTGGCTCATCCATTTCCCTCTAAGCCGCAGTCTTTTGCCTTCTCCCTTTATCCCTTCATGTCTTGACTAATCAAGGATCTGCTTTAAATATACCCCATGAATGGCCTTATAAAATCTTAATATTACATCCTTGCTTTTATACTCTAGTCACCTTGAAATGAATGCTAACATTACATTTGTCTACCTCACTAGTGACTCAACATGCAAATTAACCTTTAGGGAATCCTGCACAAGGACTCCCAACTCCCTTTTCACCTCATAGTTTTGAATTTTCTCTTCAGTTAGAAAATAGTCGATGCTTTTATTTCTTCTACCAAAGTGCATGGCCACACGTTTCCCGACACTGTATTCCATCTGCCACTTTTTTGCCCATTCTCCCCATTTGTATAAGTACTTCTGTAGCCTCTCTGCTTCCTCAAAACTAACTGCCTGTCTGCGTATTTTCATATCATGAGTAAACTTTGACAAAAAGCCATCAATTTCATTTTCCAAATCACTGACATATAATAAAAAGAAGTGGCGCCAACACTGACCCCTGTGGAACACCACTAGTCACTGGCAGCCAACCAGAAAAGGCTCCCTTTATTCCCTCTCTTTGCCTCCTGCCAACCAGCCAATGTTCTATTCATGCTAGTATCTTTCCTGTAATACCTTGAGCTCATACTTTGCAAGCAGCCTCATGTGTGTCACCTTCTCAAAGGCCCACTGAAAATTCAAGTACACAACATCCACTGATCCTCCTTTGTCTATCCTGCTTGTTATTTCCTCAAAGAATTCCAACAGATTTGTCAGGCAAGGTTTTCCCTTAAGGAAATCATACTGACTTTGACTTATTTTATTATATACCTCCAATTACCCTGAAACCACATCTTTAACAACTGTCCCCAACATCTTCCCAACCACTGCAGTCAGATTAACTGGCCTATAATTTCCTTTTTTCTACTCTCTCCTTTCTTGAAGAGTGGAGTGACATTTGCAATATTCCTGCACACTAAAACCATGCCAGTATCCATTGTTCCTTGAAAGATCATTATGAACACCTCCACAATCTCTTCAGCCACCTCTTTAAGAACCCATGTGATATAGTCCATTTGCTTCAGTTGACTTCAGACCTTTCAGTTTCCCAAGCAACTTCTCCCTAGTAATGGCAACTTCACTCACTTTTGCCCCCTGACTCTTTTGAACTTCTGGCATATGCTAGTGTCATTCACAGTGAAGTCTAATGCAAAATACTCTTACAGTTTCTCTGCCATTTCCTTGTCCCCCATTGCTAACTCTCCAGCATATCTGCTCTCACCTCTCTTTTACACTTTATATATATGAAGAAACTTTCGGTATCCTCTTTAATATTATTAGCTTGCTTCATATTCCATCTTTTCCTTCTTTATGATGTTTTATTAGCCTCCTGATGTTTTTTAAAAGCTTCTCAATCCTCTAACTTCCCACTCATTTTTGATGTATTATGTGCCCTCTCTTTGACCTTTATGTTGGCTTTGACTTCTCTTGTCAGCCGTGGTTGTGTCCTCCTGTCTTTAGAATATGTCTTCTTCTTTGGGATGTATCTATCCTGTGCCTTCTGAATTGCTCCCAGAAACTCCAGCCATTGCCACTCTGCTGTCATCCCTGCTAGTGTTCCCTTCCAATCAACTTTGGACAGCTCATCCCTCAAGCTTCTGTAATTCCTTTTAGTCCACTGTAATACTGATACTTCAAACTTAGTTTCTCCCTCTCAAACTGCAGGACAAATTTTATCATATTATGATCACTGCCCCCAAAGGATTCCTTTACCTTAAGTGGTCTATTTAATTCCAATTCATTCCACATACTACTGTTTTGGGACCTGTATACAACTCCCAACAGGATCCTTTGATTTTATTTTTTACCAACGGAGCAACACCGCCCCTTTGCCTTCCTGCCTGTCCTTTTGATACAATGTGTATCCTTGGACATTGGACTCCCAGTTGTAATGTTCTTTTAGCCATGATTCACTGATGCCTACGACATCATTCATGCCAACCTACGACTGTGTTACAAGTTTATCTAGCTTATTCCATATACTGGGTGCATTCAAATATTACACTTTTTGTTCTGTATTCATCTTTCTTGACTTTGTCCACTTCTTACATTGCATCCAGTGGATTGCAATTTTGCCTTGTCAACACCCTCTCCTCACTACGCATTGCCTCTGTTTGTAAACCAACTACCTCATCTTCAGCACTATCACTCTGGCTCCCATCCCGCTGACAAATTAGATTAAACCCTCCCAATCAACTCTAGCCGAACTGCCACAAGGATATTGGACACCCTCGGGTTCAGATGAAACCCATCCCTTTTGTTTGTATCTTCCCCAGAAGACAGCCCTATGATCCATAAATCTAAACACCTGTCCCTTGCATCAGATCCTCAGCCAGGCATTCACCTGCCAAATTATCCTATTCCTACCCTCATTGGCACATGTCACAAGCAGCAATCCTGAGATTACTACCCTAGAGCTCCTGTTTCTCAGATTTCTACCTAGCTCCCTAAAATCTCTCTTCAGGACTTCCTTATCTTGTCTATCTATGTCATTCGTGCCAATATGTACCAAGACTTCTAGCTGCTCACCCTCGCCCTTGAGAATGCTATGGACTTGATTGGAGATAACCCTGATTCTGGCACCAGAGAGGCAACATACCATCCGGATGACTCTATTGCGCTCACAGAACCTCGTCTCTGTTTCTTGACTAGGAAATTTCCTGTCAACACTGCAGTCTTCTTCCCCTCTCTGCTCTTCTGAGCCACAGCACCAGACTCAGTGCCAGAAACTCAGTCACTGTGATTCCCCCAGTAGGTCGTCCCTCTCAATAACATCTAAAGTTGTATACCACTTTCGACGAACATGAAGCAAGGCTGCTGAAGGTGCTGGGGCGTCTGAAAGCTGAAGGGTTAAAACTTTCCCTGGACAAATGTCAGTTCTGCAAGACACCCATCAGCAATGTTGGGCACATTGTCTCACGGTCTGGAGTAGGCACAGATCCGTCCAAGATAGTTGTGGTGACCACATTGACAAGGCCCCAGACTGCGAGTGCTTTGCGTTCCTTCCTTGGGTTATATGAGTGCTACTGGAGATTCGTGAAGGCCCATACAAAAGTGAGTCACCCTTTAAATCAGCTTCTGTATGGTTACCCTCCCTTGGGGAAGATAGGGCGGAGGACAAAAGGAAAGGAGAGTAAAGAGTATCTCAACCATTCGGAGCCTTTTGGAGCAGGTGGGATATGAAATATGAAGAGGCCTTTCAGTCACTGAAGGAGCTACAGACACAGGCGCCTGTGCTGGCTTTTGCAGACCCCCAATTGCCGTATGTATACGGATGCCAGCAGGGAGGGCTTAAGGGGTGTCCTGTATCAGGATCAGGGCACTGCGTTTGCCATCCTCTGAGAAAAACTATCCCATGGGCAAGTTGGAGTTTCTGGCATTGAAATGGGCAGTGGTGGATAAGTTGAGTGACTACCTCTATGGTGCCAAGTTTGAGATGAGGACGGACAACAATCTCCTAACTTATATCCTGACCTCAGTGAAATTGGATGCCACAAGCCATCGGTGGTTGGCGGCATTGTCTGAAGCCTGAAGTACCAGCCGGGAAGTAGGAACATTGATGCTGATGCTTTGTCCCAATGTGTGCATGAAGGGCTGGACAGAGACAAAGAGTGGGAGAGCATTCCTACCCCGGGAGTGAAAGCCTTGTGTCAGTTTTCCATCACGATGAAAGTGGAGGGAAGGCAAGGGCAGAATTGAATGGGAGATCAATCAGAAGCTTCTGATGACGTCATTCCACAAGCTTATTGTAACCTGACTGCTCTGAAGCCAAATCAGCTGCCAAATTGAGTCCTGGGGAAGTGGCAGCTGCTCAGCGAGATGACCTGGGCAACGATACTATTTGGTCAGCAGTCGAAAAGGGAGACATGGCCCAAAAGGAGAAGAGAAAACACTCTGCGTTGCCTCCATTACTGAGAGAATGGCCCAGATTGGAGTTGAGGAACCAGATCCTATAGCAGGTTACATCGCCTCTAGACTGTCCTCAGCGTTCTCAGCTGGCTCTGCCTGAGAAATATCGCAGGATTGTGTTGAAGTCACTTCATGATGATTCTGGACATCTGGGGGTTGAAAAGATCTATGGATTGCTCAGAGATCAGTTTTACTGGCCCCGAATGAAGCAGGAGGTTGAAGAATACTGCAAGCTGTGCATTCGGTGCATACGGAGGAAGACACTGCCTACAACGATCCCTCCATTGTCCCACTTGCAGAATGCTGGGCCCCTTGATCTGGTGTGTATGGATTTCCTGTCAATAGAGCCAGATGCCAGCAACATGGCAAATGTCATAGTCATCATCGCTCACTACACCAGATGTGCTCAGCCTTTTCCTACCAAGGATCAGAGGACATCCACAGTGGCCAAAGTGTTATGCGAGAAGTTTTTAATTTATTATGGCCTCCCCAGGCGGATACTTAGTGATCAGGGAGGGGATTCCGAGAGTAGGCCCATACATGAGTTACTGAGCATGCTCAGAGTTGAGAAGTTGAGGACTACTCTTTATCACCTATAGGGTGATCCCCAGCATGAGAGGTTGAATTGGACCTCACTAGACATGCTTGGAACCTTGGAGATCAGCAAGAAGAACAAGTGGAGTCAACATATTGGACATCTGTACACAAAATGTAGCTACCAGGTATTCGCCATATTATCTGATGTTGGGCACGAGGCGAGGTTGCCCATTAACCTTTGTTTTGGAACTGGCGAGGAAGACCTACCACTGAAGATTTATCTGAAGTATGTGTCTGATATGAAAGACAGCTGAAAAAGGCTTATGAATTAGCTGAGGCCACGGCTGCCAAGCAGAATCAAGGAAATAAGAGGAGGTAGGATCAAAAGGTTAAGTTCTCCCAACTCATGCTGGGAGACCGAGTACTCTTAAGGGATTTGGGGCTACCTGGGAAGTATTGGTTGACTGACCGTTGGGCGGCTACGCCCTATGTAGTGGAGAGTCAGATGCCAAACCTACCAGTTTTCCAGGTGAAACAGACGATGGGAATAGGCCTGTCAAGATTCTCCTTTGGAACCACCTTCTGCCTCTGGGACAAGAGGTATGGGTTGACTCAGAGCCCAACCTGGAGCCTACACCTTGTAAGAGGGCTCTGCAGTGACGCGGGGTGATTGAAGGACTAACAGCAGGAGAGATTAGACTGGCCCCCATCCCTGAATGGGATAGAGACTCGGAGGATGAGGAAATGGGGGTGTTGTATATGCTGCCTTTTGCTAATACCCCACAAATTGAGGAAGAGATTCACAACCCTTCTCAGGCTGAGTCAGGTGAAATCTGAGGGGGGGATGGGTGGGTGGGGTTGCTATCTATGGACAGACTGGGTTACAACAGGACTCTGCAAGGGATGAAGCAGGGCTCAGCCATGGAACAGAGGGGTCCGTGTTGCAGGAGGGCATGAGTGATAGACCGGGGAGGCCTCGCCACGTAGGCCAGAAGTATCCCAAGTAGTGTCAGAACCTGAAGTAGTAGATGAGGGGGTACGGAGGTCTCAAGGAATCAAGAGACCACTGGGTAGGCTGGCCTATGTGGCTAAAGGGATCAGAGGGTATGGAGAGAAGGCAGGTACAGGGTTCTGAGTTGGATGATCAGACATGATCATACTGAATGGCGGTGCAGGCTCGCAGGGCTGAATGGCCTACTCCTGCACCTATTTTCTATGTTTCTATGTTTCTATAACTCAGAACTGTGGAATAAAACTCGGGGATATTAAATAAACCTCAGAAACACAGAAATAACCTTGGAAACATGGAAGGCTGAGGCAGACCTGAAGAAGCTTTGGGAAACCTTTGATCATAGACCAGAGAAGCACAGAACATGATCTCAGAATGAGGCACCAAAGAAACTTGGAACAAAGATTAGAAATAGCCAAAACAAAGAATCAGAATATGGACTTGAGAATAGGTGGCATCCTTGCCTCCCGCCAACTGATGTCCAAGCCCTTGTTCTATCTCCACAGGGTCCATTATATCGCGGGGTCCTTCTGTCATGCACTCCTTTTTAGTATTGTTATAATGTGTGCTGGCAATGATCAAACCAAAGTCTGGAGGAAAGCAGACTCCCATGTAGAGACAGCAAGCAGAATTTCTACATAATAATTTCAAAAGAACATCAGTGTCTTGGCCGAGTGACACCGCGAGACAAAACATTCTCCAAAACTAAGTGCAAAGGAATGTTGGCTAAAATAGAACGGGTGACCTGGAGCCATCAAGATAAGGTTAAACAACAATTAACCAATTAAGGTTCTCCAGACATGTAGGAGAAAAATGCTCGGCTGCCCACACAGGTCTGTTTACAATTCCCATTAAGATCAATGATGGCAAGTATCATTAGTTGATAATGTTTTTCCAGTTTATAGTGACAGTTAATGTGTGCTATGAATTTTGGAATCCATACCAGGTATAGGAATTAGAACACAGCAGAAGAAGAAGCCATTTAACTCATAATGTTGTGTCAAACTAATTAAGCTAATGACTCCAATTAAAATAATTCCTTCTGCCTGCACATGCTATATTCCTCCATTCTATGCATATTTATGTGCATATCTAAGAACCCGTTAAAAGAATTTATTGTATCTCCCACTACCAGCATCCGTAGCAGTGTACTCCAGGCACCCACCATTTTATATGTAAGGAATATGTGCCCTGCACATCTCCTTTGAACATACCACTGCTCATCTTAAATGCATATATTTTCAGCGCCACTATTATTGGCCTCACTTACCAAAGAAGTATTTATTTTAATTGACCGGTGTGTAATCTGTTGGCTGTACCAGTGAGGCATCTATGAATACAAATTAGAAACTGTAGTCTTGAAAGGCAGCTGAATTTAATGAGAAGAGATGAATTATAAATCAGTAGACAGATTTATTTGGTAGACACTACATAAATGGACACGATGACATTCAGAGTGTTGTCTTAAGAGCATTTTACATACTAAAGAAGACAAAAATTGTACATTTCTGATGTGATTTTTTTCTTGAACTTGTGATTACTGATTTTAAGGGGTGAGCTTCCACTGCATATAAACTCAGATTTAAACACCTTATTTGTCTCCAGGTAATCATAGATTTTGTTTCAAGAACAGCAACTTTCCATCAACTATTCCATTCTTGAACCACCTGCACAACTTTAATCATTAACTCACTGTGACTACGTTGACCACTTTCTAACACAATGGGCTTTGCTTTTCATTTCTTTTAATTATGTTGTTTATTGTATAATTTTGCATAATTAATGCTACATTTTTATTTTTCTTGTGAATGTTTTCCCTCTAATCCTATGTACATGTGATCCTCCTACAGGTAAGTTTTTCCATTACATCAGTGTATACATGACTTTTTGGAACATGAAGTCAGTGGCTGAAGTTTGTACACCCAGCAGTTGGCAAGTTGAGTATAGTATCACTACTGCATGATGAAATAGTCCTTAAAAGCTGACATAGTTAATAGTTTAATAGCACTGCTCCATGGACAGCTTGTGTGACGCATTTGAATTGGATCATCGTTGAAAAAATTGCCATGATTGCAGAGTTCCTGGAGCTGGATTGGAAGAGCAAAGATTGCCTTTGTTCTGGCAGGGACAGCAATTGCAATAACTGTGGACTCGCAACAAATTTCTGTCGCCTTGCTACCACAGGAAGTCTTTATTATACAAAAAAAACAGTTTTTCATTAGTGTTGCTCAGGCCACAAATACTATTGATAGATCCTGACCGAACCTAAGTGAGAGGCCAGCTGAGATGAGTGTTTAACTCCATATTTCTTTCAAATTAATAGTTCAAATTTAAATTCTCCAGTTGTCATCTGGGACTTCATCTCCTATCCCAGGAGTAAATGCCCAGAGTTTTAGTGCAAATAAAAGGAACTAGAATCATAATTTTTTTTTGGAATGTCTTTTTGCTATTTGTCAAAACTTATTCGATTTTCTGGAATGTTTTCTTCCTTAAAGTATTTTCTCTTTCCATAGTTCTGCACGTAGACCTAAGCTAGAGCAGTCAGGATGACTGGTGTGAAGAGGAAACATCGGGACCACCAACACTCACCTTTCTCTTTCTTATAGCTTTAGAGGTACAAACTGTCATCACAATATTTACTAATTTCTGTTTTCCTAACCACTTAATGCCCTGATGGAGAGGGACCAAAAGCATACAACCAAAACATGTCCGATGAGGTAAGGATAGGTGCTAGTGAGGCAGGCAGGTATTATTATGCTCGATCAAGGTTTCCACAGTTGCAGCCAGGTGCAGCTTGAAGTGCCAATGCTGTATCGAGAGACCACCAGCCCTGACCATTTCTTACCTTATTTCAGTGATATGTCGAATCCTGAACATTAAATTGTCAGGTCAGACATAAGCAATCCGTAAAGTTCTGAATAAACAATAACGGTGCTGAATAGTTTCTTCAGTTTGAGTGAGAATTTTACTTTTTGCTTACTATCTTATCCCTTATAGTATATGCACTGTGATTTGAATGAAATGTTCCTTTCATTATCTTTAGTGGGCAGTTGTGAATTATACTGCTGTAATTTGGTTATGCCATTATGTTGACTTCTATGTAAAGAATGGGTAAATATTTTCTAAAGTATCTGAAGTCATCATTATCTATTAACTGGTAAATCAGCGTGTGCATGGGGCTGAAATGAAAGAGTTGGAATATTTTCATTTATATTGTTCCCTTCACTATATCCTCTGTTTTAAAGCTATCGAATGTGTCTTGGCTAAGGTCACAAAGGTATAATTAATTCTAATGCTGCTGTTCAGAATACATTTATAAATCACTTAGTTAGAGCAATGGGTTGATTCTCCCTTTCTTCCTTCACCTACAATCAGTGTTTCACAAAATGGATTTTTATCAGATACCTCTGGAGAACAGTATGAGCTGTAATGTATTGAGTATTTGTAGCATCAGAGTGTGTACGATGTCAGGATGTGGAGAAGTAAAATGGAAGCCTGGTGAATAAACGTGATTGTTCAATCTGCAGCGGTGTCCGAGTCACATCAATATTACATGGTGTCAGAAGTAGCACCACCCGAAGACAAGCAAGAACTATTGAGGTTGATGGGCGTGATACAGTATCTTGCCAAATTCATTCCCAACTTATCAGAGGTCAGCGCTCCACTCCGAAAGCTAATAGAGAGCAACACTGAATGGCATTGGGAAGACGAACAAAAGAAAAGTTTTGACACATCGAAGCAGTTGGTTATCAATGCACCAGCACTCAAGATCTATGATGTCAATAAACTGGTGGAGGAGAAAAGTAAAAGTGGCAGGCCGACAAATCCAGGGCAAGCATTAAAAAGGGCCACTTTTCAACATAATTGTATAAGGGCTAAGAAAGTTGTAAAAGAGCGCCTGAAGGCTTTGTGTGTCAATGCAAGGAGCATTCGTAATAAGGTGGATGAATTGAAAGTGCAGATTGTTATTAATCATTATGATATAGTTGGGATCACAGAGACATGACTCCAGGGTGACCAAGGATGGGAGCTCAACATTCAGGGATATTCAATATTCAGGAGGGATAGACATGAAAGAAAAGGAGGTGGGGTGGCGTTGCTGGTTAAAGAGATTAACGCAATAGAAAGGAAGGACATAAGCCAGGAAGATGTGGAATCGATATGGGTAGAGCTGCGTAACACTAAGGGGCAGAAAGCGCTGGTGGGAGTCGTGTACAGGCTACCTAACAGTAGTAGTGAGATCGGAGATGGTATTAAACAGGAAATTAGAAATGTGTGCAATAAAGGAACAGCAGTTATAATGGGTGACTTCAATCTACATGTAGATTGGGTGAACCAAATTGGTAAAGGTGCTGAGGAAGAGGATTTCTTGGAATGTATGCGGGATGGTTTTTTGAACCAACATGTCGAGGAACCAACTAGAGAGCAGGTTATTCTGGACTGGGTTTTGAGCAATGAGGAAGGGTTAATTAGCAATCTTGTCGTGAGAGGCCCCTTGGGTAAGAGTGACCATAATATGGTGGAATTCTTCATTAAGATGGAGAGTGACATAGTTAATTCAGAAACAAAGGTTCTGAACTTAAAGAGGGGTAACTTTGAAGGTATGAGACGTGAATTAGCTAAGATAGACTGGCAAATGACACTTAAAGGATTGACGGTGGATATGCAATGGCAAGCATTTAAAAGTTGCATGGATGAACTACAACAATTGTTCATCCCAGTTTGGCAAAAGAATAAATCAAGGAAGGTAGTGCACCCATGGCTGACAAGATAAATTAGGGATAGTATCAATTCCAAAGAAGAAGCATACAAATTAGGCAGAAAAAGTGGCTCACCTGAGGACTGGGAGAAATTCAGAGTTCAGCAGAAGAGGACAAAGGGCTTAATTAGGAAGGGGAAAAAAGATTATGAGAGAAAACTGGCAGGGAACATAAAAACTGACTGTAAAAGCTTTTATAGATATGTAAAAAGGAAAAGACTGGTAAAGAGAAATGTAGGTCCCCTACAGACAGAAACAGGTGAATTGATTATGGGGAGCAAGGACATGGCAGACCAATTGAATAATTACTTTGGTTCTGTCTTCAATAAGGAGGATATAAATAATCTTCCAGAAATAGTAGGGGACAGAGGGTCCAGTGAGATGGAGGAACTGAGGGAAATACATGTTAGTAGGGAAGTGGTGTTAGGTAAATTGAAGGGATTGAAGGCAGATAAATCCCCAGGGCCAGATGGTCTGCATCCTAGAGTGCTTAAGGAAGTAGCCCAAGAAATAGTGGATGCATTAGTGATAATTTTTCAAAACTCGTTAGATTCTGGACTAGTTCCTGAGGATTGGAGGGTGGCTAATGTAACTCCACTTTTTAAAAAAGGAGGGAGAGAGAAACCGGGGAATTATAGACCGGTTAGTCTAACGTCGGTGGTGGGGAAACTGCTAGAGTCAGTTATCAAAGATGTGATAACAGCACCTTTGAAAAGCGGTGAAATCATCAGACAAAGTCAGCATGGATTTGTGAAAGGAAAATCATGTCTGACGAATCACATAGAATTTTTTGAGGATGTAACTAGTAGAGTGGATAGGGGAGAGCCAGTGGATGTGGTATATTTGGATTTTCAAAAGGCTTTTGACAAGGTCCCACACAGGAGATTAGTGTGCAAACTTAAAGCACACGGTATTGGGGGTAAGGTATTGGTGTGGGTGGAGAGTTGGTTAGCAGACAGGAAGCAAAGAGTGGGAATAAACGGGTCCTTTTCAGAATGGCAGGCGGTGACTAGTGGGGTACCGCAAGGCTCAGTGCTGGGACCCCAGTTGTTTACAATATATATTAATGACTTGGATGAGGGAATTAAATGCAGCATCTCCAAGTTTGCGGATGACACGAAGCTGGGTGGCAGTGTTAGCTGTGAGGAGGATGCTAAGAGGATGCAGAGTGACTTGGATAGGTTGGGTGAGTGGGCAAATTCATGGCAGATGCAATTTAATGTGGATAAATGTGAAGTTATCCACTTTGGTGGCAAAAATAGGAAAACAGATTATTATTTGAATGGTGGCCGATTAGGAAAAGGGGAGGTGCAACGAGACCTGGGTGTCATTATACACCAGTCATTGAAAGTGGGCATGCAGGTACAGCAGGCGGTGAAAAAGGCGAATGGTATGCTGGCATTTATAGCAAGAGGATTCGAGTACAGGAGCAGGGAAGTACTACTGCAGTTGTACAAGGCCTTGGTGAGACCACACCTGGAGTATTGTGTGCAGTTTTGGTCCCCTAATCTGATGAAAGACATCCTTGCCATAGAGGGAGTACAAAGAAGGTTCACCAGATTGATTCCTGGGATGGCAAGACTTTCATATGAAGAAAGACTGGATGAACTGGGCTTGTACTCGTTGGAACTTAGAAGATTGAGGGGGGATCTGATTGAAACGTATAAAATCCTAAGGGGATCGGACAGGCTAGACGCAGGAAGATTGTTCCCGATGTTGGGGGAGTCCAGAACGAGGGGTCACAGTTTGAGGATAAGGGGGAGGCCTTTTAGGACCGAGATTAGGAAAAACTTCTTCACACAGAGAGTGGTGGATCTGTGGAATTCTCTGCCACAGGAAACAGTTGAGGCCAGTTCATTGGCTATATTTAAGAGGGAGTTAGATATGGCCCTTGTGGCTACGGGGATCAGGGGGTATGGAGGGAAGGCTGGGGCAGGGTTCTTAGTTGGATGATCAGCCATGATCATAATAAATGGTGGTGCAGGCTCGAAGGGCCGAATGGCCTACTCCTGCACCTATTTTCTATGTTTCTATGTTTCTATGATATCTGTGGATGCCAGTTCAGAGAGAATAGGAGCTGTTATACTGCAGGATGGGAGGCCTGTGGCGTATGGATCACGAGCACTTACGGACTGTCAATGCCAATATGCTCAAATCGAGAAGGAATTACTCACCATAGTTTATGGGTATGAGAAGTTCCACCAATAGGTATATGGCAAAGAAATCCAGGTCACAAACCCACTTGAGAGCATCTTCAAAAAGCTACTCCACCAAGCTCCTATGAGGCTGCAAAGGATGCTTCTCAGGCTACAGAGGTACACTCTCACAGTTAGCTATAAGCAGGAAAAAGAACTGTACATGGCTGATGTTTTGAACCTCAAAGAGCAAAAGGAAGAGTTGCTAGGAAGAGAGCTGGAGGTCAACTGGGTTACACCTCAGCTACCCATCTCTGAGGAGAAGTTGAACATGTTCAGGAAAGCAACTGCAGATGATCCTGAAATGCAAATGCTAAGAGACATTACAATGAATGGATGGCCAGCAGAAAGAAAAGATGTTCCAAAGGAAATGCAGAAATACTGGACATTTAAAGAGGAAATCAGCTATGCATTAGGACTAATGTTCAAAATGGCAAAACACATCGTGCCAAACCAAATGAGACAGGAAATTCTCAACAGAATTCATGAGTCACACCTGGGGATAGTGAAATGTAAAGAAAGAGCAAGGCATGGCCAGGCATGTCAACTCAGATGGAGGGCATTGTGTCTCAGTGTGCTGTCTGTAATGAAAACAAAAACAGCAATCTAAGAGAACCGCTGCTTCCCCACCCACTACCAGGAAGACCATGGGAGAAGATTGGCACAGATCTCTTTCACTACAATGGTACAGAATATCTGCTTTGTGTGGACTACTATTCAAAATATCCGGAGATCACCAAGTTAAATGACATGTCCAGTCGAGGTGTCATTACCACAATGAAGTCGACATTCGCGAGACACGGTATTCCAGATATTGTCGTTAGTGACAATGGTACATAATATGTCAGTGGTGAGTTCAGAGGGTTCTCAGAAAGCTGGGAATTTCAACATGTTACTTCCAGTCCAGGGCATGCTCAGTCTAGTGGACAAGCAGAGAGAACTGTACAAACTGTCAAGAACATGCTCAAGAAGGCACATAGCAGCAACGGTGACCCTTACTTTGCTCTGCTTGAATACCGCAACCCACCGATTGAGGGTGTGGGGTTCTCTCCTGCGCAGCTGTTGATGGGACATTGTCTGAAGTCCAAACTGCCAACATCCACAACTCTACTGACTCCTGAAGGTAATGCTCAAGTACATGACAAGCAAATAAAGCAAAAGAGCTGCTATGACAGACATACAAGACAGTCACCAGATCTGCATACAGGTGAAAATGTCAGAATACAGAGAGGAGACACTTGGCAACCAGCTGTGGTTGTGAACAGACATCAGCAACCAAGATCCTTCATAGTTCGCACATCGGATGGAAGAGTCTACAGGAGGAACAGGAAGCATCTGCTGAAGACAGGCGAGAGGGAGTTTCCACGTACAGATGCACAGGACATTTCCACATATACAGACATGGAAACAAATGACACCAAGAATCATGCAGACCGCACAGACACAGAGGTCACTCGAGGGACTGACACTGATGAAGGACAAGCACAGTCACAGTTGTATCACACACGGTCTGGGAGACAAGTCAAACTTCCAGCTAGATACAGAGACTAGACATACATACAGTCTCACATGGTTTGAGGCAAAGTCACACATGTCATAAGTTCCAAGGTGTGAAATAGAAGGTTTATTAGTCTAAGTTAGTAAAAGAAAATACACTGCTGTTAATATTGTAAGATACAATGCAGAATACAGTACAAGAGAGCAGGATTTTTTCTAGTTTATGTCACGATTGTTGCACTGTAAGAAAGGCATACCTAGAGGCATTGTTTTGGTAATTCACAGTGTTGTAAAAAAAAAACAAAAAAATCTCAAGAAGGGGGATGTAATATATTGTGTGAGTATTTGTAACGCCAGAGTGCGTATGACGTCAGGACGTGGAGAAGTAGAAATGGAAGTCTGGTGTATAAATGTGGTTGTTCAATCTACAGCGGTGTCCGAGTCACATCAATATTACATGAGCCAACTCAAGAACACAATTACCAGGATCTTCTTTTATACGCTAGCTATAAAGCAGAAGCTGAAAAAATACATATTTCTATCTCTTACTCTCTTACCATTTCTATTTCTATTATTTTCCTAAATCTCCAATGGGTCATTATGTAGAATACAACAGAAGTTCTCATTACAAAGGAGAATGAGTGAACTTCTTAGGATAATAGTTAGGGTTTGGGGTATAGGGAGTTGTTCCACAAAATACAAACTTACAGATTATTTATAGCTTGTAGGAATGGAAAATCCATCCTAATATTTGCAAAGTTTCCTACAACTAATCGCTGAGCTCTGAACTGATTCCACAACTTACAGACTCACTTGAAGGAGCTCTCGGATTCAGGTTCTCAGAATCACTTACTTATTTTTTATATTTTAATTTGCGCAATTTGTTTTGTTCTGCAAATTGATTGTTTGCCAGTCTTTGTTTATGTATAGATCTTCATAAATTCTATTGTATTTATTTATTTTCCGGCCGACAGGAAAATAAATCTCAATATATTATATGGTGAATCCCATCACATTTTTGTGAATCACTTTGTGGTTTCTTCTTTACTGGTGGGTCATGGACCTGCAACATTGCTAAAGCAATTGCAAAACTATACTCTTACTATACTCTTATTATCTCTTCTTTCAGTTAGTCCTGACGAAGGGTCTCGGCCCGAAACATCGACTGTACTTCTTCCTATAGATGCTGCCTGGCCTGCTGCATTCACCAGCATTTTGTGTGTGTTGTAAAACTAAACTATTACATAGTTTTCAAAATAACTCACTAAAATAGACATGCTTTCTTTCCCCGAATATCGGAACAGGAAGCAGCAAAGTATATATTTTAATTAATTCATTTTCAGGTTCTGCAGATTGCTTGTAAGCCAGCACACATTGCCATTCCCAAATTTCCCTTGAGATGTTGGTGTTGGAATCCGTTGTTTCTTTTTTACTTTTTATAAGATATTTGTTGAATTAATACAAGACTAAAATCATAGGTTTAATCATAGTTTTTGACTGACGGAATTTGGATCTGTAACAAACTCAAATATTTTTCACAGTATGTGGTGGTTCACCTCCACTTACTGACAGAAGGCCGTATCATGGTTTGATAACTTTTCATTTTTTTAATTGGCTAAGTATTAGCACATTATACACATATTATAATTGTTTTAATTGTGTAGCCATTTGATTGGATTCTGTTATCTATGAAATTTCTGTTAACTGGAGTATAAAGGTGATAGACTTTTCAAAACGCCATATTGCATCTACTGAATCTCTGGTATCCCTTTAACCTATGCTTTGTTTCTCAGCTTCTCACTTAGTTTCAAATGCTCTGTTCTCATTGTTTAAGTTGTAAAATAAATGATCATGAAAATCAAAAATTCTCACTCATTCCTGAACACCTAATAGAACCGAAGGATTGAAAATAACCGAGATCTGACATTGGTGATTAGCCACCATCATGATTTGGGATCATGCTTCTGATAAAGGTATTCCCATCTTGCTGCTGAGTAGGGAGCTTTAATAAGTAGAACCAGGGCTAATGGGGAACTGGTGATATATTTACAGGTCAAAAAGAATTGGAACTTGGATGAGAACCTGTCGATGATGGGATTCTCAATGCATTTGATGTCCTTGTCGTTCAAGGGGTTAGAGTCTTCTGTCAAAGTACCCTAATGAAAAGCTTTAGTGTATTTTGTGGTTCCTTACGGTTGTTATAGCTGGGGTAATGGGAATAAGCTTTCACTACCTGCTCTCAATGGTGTGCACCTCAAGTAGCCTCTGACAACAAAGTCCAGCTCCTGGCCTTCACATGTGGCTTAGTTACTAAGCCCGGTGGAACCATTTCTACTGACAGGAGAAGGGGAAAAGGTAGGTTACTGACATCTTAAAATCAGTTGCTTTGGGCAGATGGGGCTTGCAACTGTGGTTGGCAGTGCATCTAGGAGAAGCAAAACTCTGATCTCTAACCTCCGCTGCCTTGTGGCTATACTCACTAATGGGGAAGGCTTTGGGAGTAAACCTGAGGGAAAAATCTGGAGCTAGAGTCCTTAAAACAGTCCTACGTTGAGTTCAATGTTGACTGGCAACTCCTTTGATGTTGCTGGCACTAAACTGTATCTGCTGTTCTTTTGGGTTCATCGGTTGTGCGGAGAGGAGGAGGTTGCTACGGGGGCAACAGCTTGCTCTCCATATTGTACTGCCCAGACTCGTGTATCTGGACAGCTAAGACACAACATCCATGGTCTACTCTGACTGACAGAGGCCTCTGACAGACAGGTGTATTTGTAGACTGTAGCAAAGCACACTGGTGGTGGAGTTAATGACTAAGAAATGGATGAGAATCAGTCAAGCATTGTCTGATCCTCAGTTTCTTGGCTGCTTTTGAGGGATGCCTCATTCTAAGAAATCCTGTACTATGGGATTGCGAAGGGAGAGATAAGATAAACTGGATTCTGTGAGACTGAACTGGTCAGCTATTGCATGACTAATCTTTTGGATAGTCCCACTAATCTAGATTTCAATCTTCAGCTGTTCGTGAGGAGGACTTTGCAAACTTGTTTAGGCTAAGTGTGACTTTGCCAAGTCTGTTTACGGTGCTAATGCCAGAGATGGGTGTTTTCCCAATTTTATCTTTTGTCTTTTTGATGTATCACCTGTGATATGATTGAAGTCATTTCAGCTGAATCATTCTCATTGCTGAAGTTATTCAATAACGTGTATACTAGAATGGTTTGATGAGTTTCTGTTCATTCCCCTACCCTGAACTGTTGCTATGTCAACTTATCAAAGAGAGATTGTACCTCTCATTTGTATGTGCAGGGAAAAGGTCCAAATTTAGAAATTTATCCATCTAAGTCAGGCATCAAAATACACTGCTTCCTGGTATATTTGCCTTCTGGAGAAGATTTGCCTTCTCTCCGTTAAAGAAGTACTTACTGACCAGCAACACTCCAAATCTTCAGACATAGAACATACAACATAGAACATTGAACATAGACCAGCACAGCACAGGAACTGGCAACTTGGCCCACAATGTTGTGCCAAACCAGCCAAAAAACAATTCAAAAACACCCAAACACTAAACCCTCCTACCTACACCATGTCCATATACCTCCACCTTCCTTATATCCATTTGCTTATCCAAGCAGCTCCTGAAAGCCTCCAATGCATTTGCATTGACCACCATACCAGGCAGTGCACTCCAGGTATCTACGACTCCCTGAGTAAAAAACTTACCCTTCACAATCCCTTTGATCGTACCCTTTCTCACCTTCAGTGCATGTTGAGGATTCGATGCTGAGGATGTTCTACGAGTCTGTGGTGGCCAGTGCAATCATGTTTGGTGTTGTGTGCTGGGGCAGCAGGCTGAGGGTAGCAGACACCAACAGAATCAACAAACTCATCCGTAAGGCCAATGATGTTGTCGGGATGGAACTGGACTCTCTCACGGTGGTGTCTGAAAAGAGGATGCTGTCTAAGTTGCATGCCATCTTAGACAATGTCTCCCATCCACTACATAATGTACTGGCTGGGCACAGGAGTACATTCAGCCAGAGACTCATTCCACCGAGATGCAACACAGAGCGTCATAGGAAGTCATTCCTGCCTGTGGCCATCAAACTTTATAACTCCTCCCTTGGAGGGTCAGACACCCTGAGCCAATAGGCTGGTCCTGGACTTATTTCCTGGCATAATTTACATATTACTATTTAACTATTTATGGTTTTATTACTATTTAATTATTTATGGTGCAACTGTAACAAAAACCATTTTCCCCTAGGATCAATAATGTATGACTATGACTATGACCATGTCCTCTGGTATTAGACATTTCAACCCTGGGAACAGATACTCTCTGTTCACTCTATCTAGGCCCCTGATAATCTTATAAACCTCTATCGGATTTCCCCTCAGCCTCCATGGCTCCAGAGAAAACAACCCAAGTTTATCCAGCACATGCCCTCTAAACCAGGCAGCATCCTGGTAAACCTCTTCTCACCCTCTCCAAACCCTCAACATCTTTCCTACAGTGGAGCAACCAGAACTGTACCCAATACTGTTGTGGCCTAACCAGAGTTTTATAAAGTTGCAGCATAACCTCATCAACTCACTGCCTTGACTAATAAAAGCAAGCATTCCATAAGCCTTCTTAACCACCTTATTGACCTGTGTAACCACAGTCAAGAAACTAGGAACTTGGATCCCAAGATCTCTATGCTCAGCAATACTGTTAAGGATCTTTCCCTTTACAGTGTTCTGTCTCCTTGCATTTGCCCCACCAAGGTGCAACACCTCACACTTATCTGGGTTGAACTCCATTTGCCATTCTTCTGCTCATATCTACAACTGATCTATATTGTGCTGTATTCTTTGCCAGTCTTCTACACTATCCACAACTCCACCAATCTTGGTATCATCTGCAAATTTACTAACCCACCATCTACATTTTCATCCAGGACATTTACGTATGTCACAAACAGCAGAGGTCCCAACACAGATCCCTGCAGAACTCCACTAATTACAGACCTCCAACTTGAATAAGTCTCTTCAATCACTACCCTCTGTCTTCTCTGTGCAAAACAGTTCTGAATCCAAACAACCAATTCGCCATGGATTGCATGCATCTTAATCTTCATGGGGGTCTCTGTCAAATACCTTTGTAAATCCAAGTAGACAACATCCACTGCCCTACCCTCATCAAACTCTCTCGTCACCTTGTCCAAAAACTCAATCAAGTTGGTAAGGCACCACTTGCCACACACAAAGCTATGCTGGCTCTCCCTAATTAGGCCTTGGATTTCCAAATGCTCATGTACCTGATCACTAAGAATCTTCTCCAGCAATTTCCCTACAACTGATGTGAGACTTACCACATATAGTTCCCAGGATTTTCCCTTTTTCCCTTCTTAAATAGAGGTACAACATTAGCCACTTGCCAGTCCTCAGGGACCTCATCTGTGCCTAGAGAGGACATGAACACACTGGTTAAGGGCCCAGCAATCTTGTCTCTCACCTCATTCAATAACCGGGGGTAAACCTCATCAGACTTTGGGGACGTATCCAGCTTAATGCTCATTAGGAGGCCCAACACTTCCTCCTCCTTGATTTTGAAACACACTAATGTATTTGTACACTCAGCACTGATCTCCTTGTCCTCCATATACTTTTCCTTGGTAAATACCAAAGTAAAGTACTCATTAAGAACCTCAGTCACAATCTCTGTATCCAAACAAATGTTCCCTCCTTTATCTTTGAGTGGTCCCACCCTCTCCCTAGTTATCCTCTTACTCTTGATGTATGTATAGAATACTCTGGGATTCACCTTAATCCTACTTGTCAAGGACTTTTCATGCCCCCCTCCCCCTGCCTTCTTAATTTCCTTAATTTCTTAATTTCTTAATTTCCGGGTCCAACATATTATTCTCCGTAACTTCCGCCACCTCCAACGGGATCCCACCACTAAGCACATCTTTCCCTCCCCCCCCCCGCATTCCGCAGGGATCACTCCCTACGCAACTCCCTTGTCCATTCGTCCCCCCCATTCCTCTCTACTGATCTCCCTCCTGGCACTTATCCGTGTAAGCGGAACAAGTGCTACACATGCCCTTACACTTCCTCCCTTACCACCATTCAGGGCCCCAAACAGTCCTTCCAGGTGAGGCAACACTTCACATGTGAGTCGGCTGGGGTGATATACTGCATCCGGTGCTCCTGATGTGGCCTTTTATATATTGGCGAGACCCGATGCAGACTGGGAGACCGCTTTGCTGAACACCTACACTCTGTCCACCAGAGAAAGTAGGATCTCCCAGTGGCCACACATTTTAATTCCACATCCCATTCCCATTCTGACATGTCTATCCACGGCCTCCTCTACTGTAAAGATGAAGCCACACTCAGGTTGGAGGAACAACACCTTATATTCCGTCTGGGTAGCCTCCAACCTGATGGCATGAACATCAACTTCTCTAACTTCCGCTAATGCCCCATCTCTCCCTCGTACCCCATCTGTTACTTATTTTTATACACACATTCTTTCTCTCACTCTCCTTTTTCTCCCTCTGTCCCTCTGAATATACCTCTTGCCCATCCTCTGGGTCCCCCCCGCTCTTGTCTTTCTTCCCGGACCTCCTGTCCCATGATCCTCTCGTATCCGTTTTGCCTATCACCTGTCCAGCTCTTGGCTCCATCCCTCTCCCTCCTGTCTTCTCCTATCATTTTGGATCTCCCCCTCTCCCTCCAACTTTCAAATCCCTTACTCACTCTTCCTTCAGTTAGTCCTGACGAAGGGTCTCGGCCTGAAACGTCGACTGTACCTCTTCCTAGAGATGCTGCCTGGCCTGCTGCGTTCACCAGCAACTTTTATGTGTGTTTCTTAATTTCCTTCTTTATTTCTTTTCTGCCTTCTTTATACTCCTCATGTGCTTCATTTGATCCTAACTTCTGAAGCTTTACATACTCTCCCATTTTCTTCTTGAATAAATTAATCACCTGTTTGGACATCCAAGATTTTCTTATCTTTCCATCCCTGTCCTCTCTTCTAACAGGAACATACCTTTCCTGTACTCTGTGCAATTGACCTTTAAACACCCTCCACGTATCTGATGTTTACTTGCCAGAGCAAAAGTGTTCCCAATTAATGCCTCTGAGTTCCTGCCCAATGCCCTCGTAATTTGCCCTACTCCAATTTAAAAATCTCCTGCCAGGACCATACCTATCCTTATCTACAGCTATCCTGGAAGCTAAGGAGTTAAGTCACTGTTCCCTAACTGCACACCCACTGAAAGGTCAGTCACCTAACCAGGCTCATTACCCAACACCAGGTCCAGTACAGCCCTTCCTCTCGTTGGACTGTCCAGATATTAATTTAAGAAACCATCCTGGATACACTAAGCAAATTCTGCCCCATCTAAACCCCTTGCACTAAGGATATAAAGTTTCTATTAGGGAAGTGGAAATCCCCCATGACAACTACCCTATTGTTTTCACACATATCTTTAATTTGTTTACATATTGTGTGGCCCAGTGATTGTGTTGCCACCCACAGCTCCAATCTGCTAATTATATTTGCTGATGATACTACATTGCCTAATCTCAAATAATAATGAGGCAGCCTGTCACCCTGACACAGTGGTGTCAAGAAAACAACCTCTCCCTCAATGTTGCAAAAACAAAGAAGTTGGTTGTGGACTACAGGAGGAATGGAGACAGGCTAACCCTATCGATATCAATGGATCTGGGGTTGAAAGGGTAAACAGCTTTAAGTTCCTCGGCATACACATCACTGAGGATCTCACGTGATCCGTACATACCGGCTGTGTGGTGAAAAAAACACAACTGCACTTCTTCCACCTCAGACAGTTGAAGAAGTTTGGTATGGGCCCCCAAATCCTAAGAACTTTCTACAGGGGTACAATTGAGAGCATCTTTACTGGCTGCATTGCTACCTGGTATGGGAACTGTACTTCCCTCAATCGCAGGACTCTGCAGAGAGTGGTACAGACAGCCCAACACATCTGTAGATTTGAACTTCCCACTATTCAGGACGTTTACAGAGATAGGTGTGTAAAAAAGTGTGAGAAGGATCATTGGAGATGCGAGTCACCCCAACCACAAACTGTTCTAGCTGCAACCATCTGGGAAATGGTGCTGCAGCATTATAGCCAGGCTCCGGGACAGCTTCTTCCACCAGGCCATCACACTGATACAATTGTATTTCTATGTTATATTGACTGTCCTATTGTACATACTATTTATTAGAAATTACTATAAATTACACATTGCACATTTAGATGGAGATGTAACATAAAGATTTTTACTCCTCATATATGTGAAAGATGTACATAGAACATAGAACCTAGAATAGTACAGCACAGTACAGGCCCTTCGGCCCACGATGTTGTGCCGACCCTCAAACCCTGCCTCCCATATAAGCCCCCACCTTATACCTGTCTAGTAGTCTCTTACACTTCACTAGTGTATCTGCCTCCACCACTGACTCAGGAAATGCTTTCCACGCACCAACCACTCTCTGAGTAAAAAACCTTCCTCTAATATCCCCCTTGAACTTCCCACCCCTTACCTTAAAGCCATGTCCTCTTGTATTGAGCAGTGGTGCCCTGGGGAAGAGGCGCTGACTATCCACTCTATCTATTCCTCTTATTATCTTGTACACCTCTATCATGTCTCCTCTCATCCTCCTTCTCTCCAAAGAGTAAAACCCTAGCTCCCTTAATCTCTGATCATAATGCATACTTTCTAAACCAGGCAGCATCCTGGTAAATCTCTTCTGTACCCTTTCCAATGCTTCCACATCCTTCCTATAGTGAGGTGACCAGAACTGGACACAATACTCCAAGTGTGGCCTAACCAGAGTTTTATAGAGCTGCATCATTACATCGCGACTCTTAAACTCTATCCCTCGACTTATGAAAGCTAACAACCCATAAGCTTTCTTAACTACCCTATCCACCTGTGAGGCAACTTTCAGGGATCTGTGGACATGTACCCCGAGATCCCTCTGCTCCTCCACACCACCAAGTATCCTGCCATTTACTTTGTACTCTGCCTTGGAGTTTGTCCTTGCAAAGTGTACCACCTCCCACTTCTCCGGGTTGAACTCCATCTGCCACTTCTCAGCCCACTTCTGCATCCTATCAATGTCTCTGTGCAATCTTTGACAATCCTCTACACTATTTACAACACCACCAACCTTTGTGTCGTCTGCAAACTTGCCAACCCACCCTTCTACCCCCACATCCAGGTCGTTAATAAAAATCACGAAAAGTAGATGTCCCAGAACAGATCCTTGTGGGACACCACTAGTCACAATCCTCCAATCTGAATGTACTCCCTCCACCACCACCCTCTGCCTTCTGCAGGCAAGCCAATTCTGAATCCACCTGGCCAAACTTCCCTGGATCCCATGCCTTCTAACTTTCTGAATAAGCCTACCGTGTGGAACCTTGTCAAATGCCTTACTAAAATCCATATAGATCACATCCACTACACTACCCTCATCTATATGCCTGGTCACCTCCTCAAAGAACTCTATCAGGCTTGTTAGACATGATCTGCCCTTTACAAAGCCATGCTGACTGTCCCTGATCAGACCATGATTCTCTAAATGCCTATAGATCCTATCTCTAAGAATCTTTTCCAACAGCTTTCCCACCACAGACGTAAGGCTCACTGGTCTATAATTACCCGGACTGTCCCTACTACCTTTTTTGAACAAGGGAACAACATTCGCCTCCCTCCAATCCTCCGGTACCATTCCTGTGGACAACGAGGACACAAAGATCCTAGCCAGAGGCTCAGCAATCTCTTCTCTCACCTCGTGGAGCAGCCGGGGGAATATTCCATGAGACCCCAGGGACTTATCCGTCCTAATATATTTTAACAACTCCAACACCTCCTCTCCCTTAATATCAGCATGCTCCAGAACATCAACCTCACTCATATTGTCCTCACCATCATCAAGTTCCCTCTCATTGGTGAATACCGAAGAGAAGTATTCATTGAGGACCTCGCTCACTTCCACAGCCTCCAGGCACATCTTCCCACCTTTATCTCTAATCAGTCCTACCTTCACCAGAGGCACGTAGCAGGGTTTTAGATGCACCAGATTGGGATCTGAAGGTTGGGATAAGAAATAAAGTCAATTCAATTCAATTATATCAGTTCATCAATGACCCAGTGGTTATTTGGAGGTCTGTAGTACAATCCCATCAGTGTGATTACACCCTTCCTATTCTTGAGTGCTAACCAAATGGACTCAGTGCCTAACCCCTCAATCATGTCTCCCCGAGAGCTGCTGTATTATTATCCCAGATTAGTGCTGCATCTCTAACCTCCCGCAAGACTAGTTTAATCTTTCCCCAGTAGCATCAGCAAACCTCCCAGGCAGGATATTAGTTCCCCTCCAGTTCAGGAGCAACCTGTCCCTCTTGTGCAGGTCACCCCTTCCCCGGGAAAGTTTCCAACGATCCAAGAACTTGAAGCCCTGTACCCTGTACCATCTCCTCAGCCACTCATTCATCCGTGTTATCTCCCCATTCCTATCTGCACTAAGCAGTGGCACAGGGCTTTAATACCTTGGAGGTCTTTCTCTTCAGCCTCTTCCCTAGCTCGATAAGCTCATTGTTTGGACCTCTTCTCTTTTCTGCCTACGTCAGACGTGATGATTTACATTGAGTAATTTCGGTCCAGGAATGCTTGATGGAAATCCAATGCTGTGCGATGGATGTTCACTGTCCTGATCCGGGGGCCTTTTTGCCATGTACCTCTTTCTAACATAATAGCTGTTTCTTCCAGAGGTCAAAGAGTTGTTTGGGAGTTGAGAAACAGAGCCAGTCTTCAGTTTCTAATGTTAATTGCAAGCAATAATCAGCCTGATATTAAAAGGAGAGGATTGCAAGCCAACAGCATTGTCTGTAGAGCACGGACTGCTGGCCTACAGCATGGGGATGACTGCTCAGGAAATGTAGCAAAGGGGTTATGTTAGTTGTCTCACATCAAACTAGATAACTAGACTTCACGCAGTATGTGAGCTGTACAACCAGAGGGGAGAGGACTCTGGATTTGATGTACGCTAACGTTAAGGATGCATACAGCTCCTCTCCCCTCCCCCCACTGGGAAGGTCAGATCCCAACCTGGTGCATCTAAAACCCTGCTACGTGCCTCTGGTGAAGAGTAAACCTGCAACCTCGAGGACAGTGAGGAAATGGTCGGAGGAGGCTTATGAGGCGCTCCAGGGTTGTTTTGAGGTGACAGACTGTCAGGCACTCTGTGGGCCACATGGAGAGGATATTGATGGGCTCACAGAGTGCATCACTGATTACACCAACTTCCGTGTGGACTGCAATGTTCCAACAAGAACTGTCCTTTGTTATTCAAATAACAAGCCATGGGTAACAAAGGACATTAAGGACATCCTGAACGCTAAAAAGAGGGTGTTTAGAGATGGAAATAGGGAGGAGCTGAGGGCAAAACAGAGGGACCTGAAAGCCAGGATCAGGGAGGCGAAAGACAGGTACAGGAGGAAGCTTGAGTGGAAACTCCAGCAGAACGACATGAGAGAGGTCTGGAGTGGGATGAGGACCATCACTGGGTTCCAGCAAACTAGCAACAGAGGAGCTGAAGGCAGTGTGGACAGGGCCAATGAACTTAACCTGTTCTTTAACAGATTTGTCATTGTGGTACCTGCCCATCCCCCACATAAGCCATCTGTTACCGGCCCCCAACCAACACATATTCCACTCTCCCCTCCTACCCCTCCTCACAGTCCCCCATCCTGCTCTCATGACTATACCCCTTCCTCACACGAAACCACCACGGTGGGCTTCACAGCTGAACAGGTGAGAAGACAGCTGAAACGTCTCAACCCAAGCAAGGCTGCAGGACCGGACAGTGTCAGTACCAGGGTGCTCAAAGCCCGTGCCCCTCAGCTATGTGGAGAATTTCGCCATGTCTTCAACCTGAGCCTGAGGCTCCGGAGGGTTCCTGTGCTATGGAAGATGTCCTGCCTCGTCCCTGTGCCGAAGACTCCATGTCCCAGCGACATCAATGATTACAGAACGGTGGCATTGACCTCCCACATCATGAAGACCCTGGAGAGAATTGTTCTTGATTACCTGACTGGCAGACCACAGTACGTGTGCTTGCAACACTGTGTGTCCGACAGAGTGATCAGCAGCACTGGCGCTCCACAGGAGACTGTCTTGTCTCTCTTTCTCCTCAACATTTACACCTCGGACTTCAACTACTGCACAGAGTCTTATCTTCAGAAGTTTATGGATGACTCTGCCATAATTGGATGCATCAGCAAAGGAGATGAGGCTGAGTACGGGGCTACGGTAGGAAACTTTGTCACATGGTGTGAGCAGAATTATCTGCAGCTTAATGTGAAAAAGACTAAGGAGCTGGTGGTAGACCTGAGGAGAGCTAAGGTACCGGTGACCCCTGTTTCCAGCCAGGGGGTCAGTGTGGACATGGTGGAGGATTACAGATACCTGGGGATATGAATTGACAATAAACTGGACTGGTCAAATAACACTGAGGCTGTCTACAAGAAGGGTCAGAGCTGTCTCTATTTCCTGAGGAGACTGAGGTCCTTTAACATCTGCCGGACGATGCTGAGGATGTTCTACGAGTCTGTGGTGGCCAGTGCAATCATGTTTGTTGTTGCGTGCTGGGGCAGCAGGCTGAGGGTAGCAGACACCAGCAGAATCAACAAACTCATCCGTAAGGCCAGTGATGTTGTGGGGATGGAACTGGACTCTCTGACGGTGGTGTCTGAAAAGAGGATGCTGTCCAAGTTGCGTGCCATCTTGGACAATGTCTCCCATCCACTACATAATGTACTGGTTGGGCACAGGAGAACATTCAGCCAAAGACTCATTCCACCGGGATGCAACACAGAGCGTCATAGGAAGTCATTCCTGCCTGTGGCCATCAAACTTTATAACTCCTCCCTTGGAGGGTCAGACACCCTGAGCCAATAGGCTGGTCCTGGACTTATTTCCTGGCATAATTTACATATTACTATTTAACTATTTATGGTTTCATTACTATTTGATTATTTATGGGGCAACTGTAATGAAAACCAATTTCCCCCGGGATCAATAAAGGATGACTATGACTATGACTATAACACTGGTTAAGTTACTTTGTTCAAAAATGTTTTCAGACCAGATTGATTCTGCCATTTAGCACATCAAATAGGTGATCTATTCATAGCTGGGAGATTTGTGTACTCAGGGAGTCAGTCCTCACAGCATTAATTGTGCCTGTTTGGGATCTATATCATCAGAAGCTTTTAGACCATCTGTGTGAAGTCACCTAAGTGGCAGAAAAACAGTATAAAGTAAGAGACCTGTCAAGTTTGTTAGGAATGGTCAAGGGACAATATGAAGAATGATAAAAAGACAGGGTGAACTAGAATGCATTCCTCGGCCTTCGATTTCTGCAACTTGCGACTTATTTGTCTACAACTTGTTATGTCTTTCTATCTGTGCTTTGGAAATCCCTTGCATTTCTGAAATAGTTTGTAATTTGGAACTTTTTTATAACATTGAAATCCTCTGTGAGTTTTAAATGTGTCTTAAGAATTTAAAAAAATGTAAATGTGTATCATGAAAAATAAATGAACTGCTTTTAAATGATTTCACTAGCTGGAAGTGTCTCCTCCTTGGTAGGGAGGTGGGACCCACTGCTCTAATAGTGGGTATTGGCAACTAAACTCACCATAGAGCATAAACAGGAAACCTTTAAAGAGTAGGTGGTTACAGTATAATCTCCCTTTAGTGAAGGTAACTGCAGCTATCTTTGCAGGATTGGACTTAAGATCTTTGTTTGAATTCAAAACCGTGGATCGTAAACCCTACACCATCACAGCTGCATTCTTAACAATATTATAATGCATGTCTTAGGATAGTTGCTCAAGATATCTGATGCTTTTCCCTTTCCAATCCATGGACTTATTTGCAGTTAAAGGGAGGGAGACAATTTTACTGGCATTGCAGCCAGCTGCAGTACATTTAAATCCAGCTGAGGGGTGTTACCATGCTTAGCCAACAGCTAAAGAGTATTTCAGCAGGATATTGAAGGTAAGCCCTTCATAAAATCTCAGTTTTTATAGTTTCCATGTGGCATGAACAATACTTGAATTTATTCAATGAAGTGGAGAGACATTTTTAATATTATCTCCAAGGTATTGAATATAGATATCTCTCCTCACCCTATTACTGCTATCTTTGGACTACCTAAAATTTCCAGTAATCTTTCTCCTTCAGCCCGTAGAATGATTGCATTTCTTACTTTAATGGCGAAAAGATGTATTTTACAACATTGGAAAGAGCTTAATGCTCCAACTACCTTTTTTTGGTTTTCTCAGACGATATTATGTTTGAATTTGGAGAAAATTAGAAGCAATCTTTATGATTCCTCACTTAAATTTGAACAGACCTGGAGATCTTTTATTCAATATTTTCATTTAATGTAATTTTTTTTTCTCCTCTTTTTTTTGCTCCATATTTATATACCCTTCTTGATTTTTTTTTATACTGTTTTTAATGGAGGTCGGGATTGAGGACGTGATTTTAAGTTTTTTTAACTCTGCTTGGTTCCAAGTTAGCCCATTGCTTTGCTTTGCTTTTAGTTAGTTGCACGGTGGTTTTTTTGGGTTTTTTTTTTCTTTTTCTCTATTGATATATATATATAAAAATTAGTATACTATTATGTTACCTTAGTATGTTATGTTTAAATTACATTGTTTGTATCATTTTTTTTGTATTAATATCTCCTGTAATTTTATTATATTCTAACAGTGTATTAGTGCCTATATGGCTTACCTTTTTGTATGCTTATTCAATAAAAAGATTTAAAAAGAAAGAATTTATTCTATGAAGTGGAACTTGGAGATTTTGTCAAGTTATAATCAGCTTGAGTGTATTTATTATTTCACTGGAAAACTCATCGTTGGCTACTATGGTCTGTAGTTTCACTCTCTGTTTTCATTCTTGGGTGGAAACTGATAAACTCCAAATATCAAATGAAGTTAATAGTCGTATTTCCATCCAAAAGTTCAATCTTTGTGCAGAGATGTAGTGTGCCTTATTCAACATTTCATCTTACCACATTGCATGTTGAATCTCAAATGTAATGTCAAGGAGAGACAGCAAAAGAAATTGAATAACATATCCTGTGTGGCAGACAGAATCAGGAGTGCCACGAAGACTTTATTTTGCATCAATCTGCAGCTAATTACAGAGCTGTAGTGTAGATGATTAGGAGCAATATTCCTTGTGTGAAAAGCAGTGCTTATAGAGTAATAGGGAAAACATGATTTAAGTTGAAATAGTTACAGAATTTATAGACATTTATACAAAACAGAAAAGAACTGATTCATTTCCCAATCAATACTGGTGTCAACACGAGGAAATCCGAAGATGCTGGAATTTCAAGCAACCTACATAAAAGTTGCTGGTGAACGCAGCAGGCCAGGCAGCATCTCTAGGAAGAGGTACAGTCGACTTTTTGGGCTGAGACCCTTCGTCAGGACTAATTGAAGGAAGAGCTAGTAGAGATTTGAAAGTGGGAGGGGGAGGGGGAGATCCAAAATGATAGGAGAAGACAGGAGGGGGAGGGATGGAGCCAAGAGCTGGACAGGTGATTGGCAAAAGGGATACGAGAGGATCATGGGACAGGAGGTCCGGGGAGAAAGACGGGGGGGGGGGGAACCCAGAGGATGGGCAAGGGGTACAGTCAGAGGGACAGAGGGAGAAAAAGGAGAGTGAGAGAAAGAATGTGTGTATAAAAATAAGTAACAGATGGGGTACGAGGGGGAGGTGAGGCATTAGCAGAAGTTTGAGAAGTCAATGTTCATGCCATCAGGTTGGAGGCTACCCAGACGGAATATAAGGTGTTCTTCCTTCATCTTTACAGTAGAGGAGGCCGTGGATAGACTTATCAGAATAGGAGTGGGACGTGAAATTAAAATGTGTGGGCCACTGGGAGATCCTGCTTTCTCTGGCGGACAGAGCAATACTGGTGTCAGATTATTACTTTTTGCGCCAATGGAAAATAGTCTGGATATTACGATATGATGGTCTGTTTACTGTCCAACTTTGAATAATTTGCTAGAAAATATTGTGCTCCAGTATTAACTCAATGGTTGCATTCTTGCCTCAGAGTTGAAGTACTGTCGATTCATGTGACTGATATTTCAAATTTTTTTTAGTCATTTAGCTCATTGCTTCTTGTTGAACCTTGCTGTGAAAAATTAATTGCCATGTCTTCCTGTAGTGCTCCAAGATTACTCATTAAAAAGGAAGTAAAATATTTTGAAACATCCTCTGGTCATAAAGTATTTATTATAAGTGGAAGTGTTTGCTTTAAGGTTTACTGTACAGTGTGGCCTCCGTCGGTTGTGGTCGACCATGGGTATTGCGCCTCTGGTAGTCTCTGGGGAGTGGCCTCTCCAGGGCGCAAGCCAGGGCAGAGTTGATATGGAGGCCCGTCTGTTGCCCATGCAGTGGGACCTCCCTCTCCATGCTGATGACAGGTCCAAAGGAACGATGAAAGTCGGTACAGTTCGGTGCCAGCAGCATCGCAGGAGTTGTCGTGCCGGTGCTGGGTACAGCAGACAGCCGTGCCGGTGCTGGGTACAGCAGACAGCCGTGCCGGTGCTGGGTACAGCAGACAGCCGTGCCGGTGCTGGGTACAGCAGTCAGCCGTGCCGGTGCTGGGTACAGCAGACAGCCGTGCCGGTGCTGGGTACAGCAGACAGCCGTGCCGGTGCTGGGTACAGCAGACAGCCGTGCCGGTGCTGGGTACAGCAGACAGCCGTGCCGGTGCTGGGTACAGCAGACAGCCGTGCCGGTGCTGGGTACAGCAGACAGCCGTGCCGGTGCTGGGTACAGCAGTCAGCCGCCTTCGGGTCTCTGACTCCGGAGTTTTCCTCAGGGTTTACTCCCAAAACCTTTTCTGTGAGCAGTTATTGCCACAAGGCAGCAGAGGTTTGAAATCGGAGTTTTCCCTCTCCTAGATGAGCTACCATCTGTGGTTAAAGAGCCCCATCTGCCCGGAGCAACTGGTTTTAAGGTACCAGTGGCCCGCCTTTGCCCCTTCTCCTGTCAGTGAGAACAGCTCCAACGGGCATAAGAACTGCGCCACACATGAAGGCCAGGAGTTGGACTTGGTTGTCAGAGACTGTTTGAGACGCACACCATGAAGAGCATTTGTTTAGCAGTGGGAGCTCGTCCCCACTACCACCCTTCAGCTATGACTACCTCTGGAGCCACTGTACAGTACAAAAAAGAAATAGATGTATATGAATTTATTTGAAAAGTAGAAAACAAGGTTCACAGTAAATGGGGGGCTTCTGAAATTTGGTTGGTGATCTATACCACAGGGGGAAGGGGGAGTTATGTTTTCCTTTTCCAAACATATAGAAGATCTGGACAAGGAAGGAAACATACATTTCATAAAATAAAGGCCTTGGAAAACACTGGAGGGATGGTTGAAGATTTTCATAATACCTGCAATAAATGATAAGGGAAAAATTACAGAATGGGGGAGACTGACAAACTGTTTAATGGGTCAAATGGAAATGGAGACCTAGGGGTTCAAATAGTTTATTAAAAGTGTAAATGTTGCTGAGGTCTATCCCAGTAAGAGTCAACAATCATTGTATTTACGGAACAGTGGTTGGAGGCCAAAAGGGAGAATGTGGAAGAGCAGGTGAGTGTGATAGCAGGTCACTTTATTACCTGCCAAGAAATGCAGAGATCAGACTGATTTATGTGGGCTGCAGTATGGAACTGATGAAGATGGACCCTGGCAACTGGAAGACAGAAAGGTTATAGATCCACACTTGGAATTCAGGGGTGTTTGCTTAATTGCTACTTTGGCAGAAGGTGAGACAGTGGGCAGAGCTGGTACAACCTCTGTCTCACAGCCCCAGTAGCTTTGGTTTAAGCTGATCTGTACTGTCTGTGTGGAGTTGTACATTTTCCTTGGATTTCCTTTGGGAGTCTGGTGTGCACATCAAACTGTGTGGATTGATAGATTAATTGGACACAAGAAATAGCCCCTAGTACTGTATGTGGATAAGCTATTGAGAGCATGGGGAGAATAAAATGGGTTTGGGCAGGATAGGTTAAAAATAGGGCTTGATATTTACCACAGACTAAGTAGTCTGCAAGATCTGCTTCCATACTGTATCTCTCTCTGACTATGACTCTATGCCGCTGTGATGCTAATAGCAGCCAATAGTGAAGTATCCCTTGTACTTGGCCCATGGATGCTGTTGAAGATAGCATATACCATCCAAAGCCAGCAGCTCTCAGTTCCATTTTGCCTCCAGTTTCCTTGACTCTTGGGACACCCAACTTACAGTCACTGCAAATACAGACATTGCTTTAGATCTCCTGGTGTAGAATGTAACTACAAATAATTTTGAGAGGAATCACAACAGTATTTGAAAACCAAATTATGGTAAATCTACACATGTTATCACTTCCCTAAAAGTTCAGAGCATGATACAGTGCTGTTGGATTACACATTTTAAACACCATCTTTCATAATGGAAAGTTCAGAGCATGGTACAGTGCTTTTGAATTACAGATTTTAAACACCTTCTTTCATAATGCAAAGTGATGAAACTTTAAATATTCCTCCAATTATTACCAAATTTTAGTAAAAAATTGTTAACCATAAGACTTCAATAAGAATGTATTAACCAACCTCAGTGTGGGAATGAAAATAGTACTTGCTGATAGCCTGAAATACTCGTAAAATAGACAGCTGCACAAATAAAAGAGTACTTCAAACTTCCTCTTTAAAATCAATTAAAATGTTATAAAAGCAACAGCAACCAGCTTAGCAAGTTATTGTATGTATATTGATTTGTGTTTTTAAAACTTTTAGCGTATTCCATTCTTTACCCAGACAGATTGGAGAAAAGAAAAATCTCTTGGAAAATATGGGGAACAGAGTAAACAATTATCAACAAAATAATTATCATTTCCTCTACTAAACTTTGTAAAAGGTCAAGGTGAATCTGATGACTTACTTACTTTTAGTACAGTAAACCAACAGTGAGAATACTGTCTCATTGAAATGAAAAAGGCATCCTTTTATTACCACACTTTGGAGACAATTATTTTGCAGATATGCTTGGACAGAGAAAGCATTCTAAAATTAGCTGGTATATCTCCTGTGGACTAAACAATTATTCCAAAGAAGGGGAACATAGTGACATATTATCTTGCAACTGTTTTGTAGTTATGCTTTATGAAGTAGATATTCTTGATTTTTAGACCAGAAGACCATAAGGCTTAAGGGCAGAATTAGGCTATTTGGCCCATAGAGTCCACTCCACAATATATTTTCCCTAAATACCTTTCTCATGCCTCCATTCCATAACCTTTGGTGCCCTTACTAATCAAGAACCTATTAATCTCTGCTTTAAATATACCCGTTGACTTGGGTTCCATGGCCATTTGTGGCAATGAATTCCACAGATACACTACACTCTGGATAAAGAAATTACTCCTCATTTCTGTTCTAAAGGGATGTCCTTGTATTCTGACGCTGTGCCCTCAGATCCTGGATTCCTCTACTATTGGAAACATCCTCTCCACATCCACTCTATCTATGCCATTCAATATTCAATAGGTTTCAATGAGGTTTCGCTTCATTCTTCTAAATCTCAGCGAGTAAAAGCCCAGTGCCAACAAAGATTCCTCATATGTTCATTCGCAGGATTATTGAACCTCTGCTGAACTCTCTCCAATGTCAGCACAACCCTTCTTAGGTAAGTGCTCCAAAACAACTCAAGTGTAGTTTGACTAATGACTTATAAAGCCACAGCATTATATCCTTGCTTTTATTTTCTTGATCTCTGGAAATGAATGTCAACATTGTTTTTCCTTTCCTGCAAGTTAATGCTTAGGGAATCCTGCACTAGGACTACCAGCAATATCTACCGACTTCCCCTTGTCTGTCCTGCCTGTTCTTTCCTCAAAAAATTCCAACAGATTTTTCAGACAAGATTTTCCCTTAAGGAAACCATGTTGACTGGCTTATTATATTATGTGCCTCCAAGTATGCCAAACCCTCATCCTCAATAATGGACTCTAATATGTTGCCAACCACTGAAGTCCGGCTAAATGGCCAATAATTTCCTGACTTTTGTCTCCCTCTCTTTATATAGAGGGGAGCGACAATTTTAATTTTTTAGTCTTCTGCAAGCATTCCAGATTCTAGTGATTCTTGAATGATCAGAACTAATGTCTCCACAATCTCTCCAACTATGTCCTTCAGAAGCCTGGTGTGCAGTCCATCTAGTCCAGTTGACTTATCTACCTTCATACCTTGTAGCTTCCCAAGAATCTTCTCTTTAGCAATAGCAACTACAGTCACTTGTGTCCATTGACACTTGAATTTCTGGGATGCTGCTGGTGTCTTCCACAGTGAAGGCAATGTAAAATACTTATTGAGTTAATCCACTAAGCCTTTGTTCCCATTACTACCTCTCCTATATCACTTTCCAGCAGTCTAGCATCCACTCTGGCCTCTCTTTTACTCTTTTTTTGTTATCCTTTTTAATATTATTTACTAGCTGACCTTCATATTTCATCTTTTTTCTCCTTATTGCTTACTTATTTACCCTCTATTGGTTTTTAAAAGCATCCCAAAACTCAGACTTCCTACTAAGATTTTCAATATTGTATGCCCTCTCTTTTGTCCTTATGCTGTCTTTGACTTCCCTAGTCAGCCACAGTTGCTTCATTCTCCCTTAGTAATGTTTCTTCTTCTTTGGAATGTATCTATCCTGCATCTTCTGAATCATTCCCAGAAACTCCAGCTACTTGCTGCTGTGCCATCATCCCTGCTAGTGTCCCCATCCAATCAACTTTGGCCAGCTCCTCTCTCATGTTTTTGTATTTCTTTTCCTCTACTGTAGTATTAATACATCTGATTTTAGTTTCTCCCTCTTAAGTGCTAGATCTCAATGCCTCTCCATGCAACCTTGGATCACCTGGACAATACAAATGTCTATGGCAGGATGCTGTTCATTGACTATAGCTCAGCATTTAACACCATCATTCCTATAGTCCTGATCAAAAAGCTACAGAACCTAGGCTTCTGTACCTCCCTCTGCAACTGGATCCTCAACTTTCTAAAAAGAAGACCACAATCTGTAAGAAATTGGAAATAACATCTCCACCTCACTGACAATCAACACTGGTGCACCTCAGCGATGTGTGCTTAGCCCACTGCGTTACTCTCTATATACCCACGACTGTGTGGCTAGACACAGCTCAAATGCCATCCGTGAGTTTGCTAATGATACACCATTGCTGGTAGAAGTTCAGATGGTGATGAGAGAGCGTACAGGAATGAGATGTACCAGCTAGTTGGGTGGTGTCGCAGCAACAAACTTGCACTCTATGTCAGTAAGACTAAAAAGCTGATTGTGGGCTTCAGGAAGGGTAAAACGAGGGAACACATACCAATCCTCATAGAGGGATCAGAAGTGGAGAGAGTGAGCAATTTCAAGTTCCTGGGTGTCAGGATCCCTGAGGATCTAACCTGGACCCAACATATCGATGCAGTTATACAGAAGACAAGGCAGCAGCTATATTTCATTAGGAGTTTGAAGAGATTTAGTTTGTCACCTAAAACACCTGAAAACTACAGATGTACTGTAGAGAGCATTCTGATTGGCTGCATCACTGTCTGGAATGGGGTGGGAGGGGGCTACTGTACAAGATCAAAGTAAATTGCGTAAACTTGTAAAATTAGTCAACTCCATCATGGGTACTAGCCTCCATAGTTTCCAAGACATCTTCAAGGAGTGGTGCCTTAGGAAGGTGGCGTCCATCATTAAAGACCCCTACCACCCTAGATATGCCCTCATTGTTACCATCGGAAGGAAGAACAGAAGCCTAAAGGCACACACTCAGTGATTCAGGAACAGCTTCTTCCCCTCTGTCATCCCATTCCTAAATGGACATTGAACCCCGTGAATACTACCTCACTACTTTTTTATATTTCTGTTTTTTTTTTGCACTTAACTATTTTAACTTAACTTTTTAATAGATACATACTGTATATACTTACTGTAATTCAATTTTTATCTCTTTACTTCTCATGTATTGCATTATACTGGTGCTGTAAAGTTAGCAAATTCCACAACATAAACTGGTGATATTAAAACCTGATTCTGATTCTGGTTCTAAACTGTAAGGTGAATTCTATCATATTACAATTATTGTGTCCTAAGCACTCCTTTACCTTCAGCTCCCTAATGGAATCTGGTTCATTACAAAACACCCCAATCCATATTGTTGTTTCTCTGGTGGGCGCAGCCACAAGCTGCTCTAAAAAAACCTGAAACACAATGGGCCCGCTTTAGCCTAATTAAACAATACATTCACCAGTCCTGAGGAATCTAACTAAAAGATATCACAGTAGTGTGTCATCACCAACTAGCGAAAAACAGGCACGTTAGGAATGGTCAATATCACTATCAATTGATAGTTATCAATATTGGAGTTCAGAGCTTCATGGATAGCAAGCCCAATATCATCACATCGCTGACCACAGAACGAATTTGATGTGTTTAATCTAAAGGGTGCAACAGCATCCTGAAATACAGGGCCCAGGTAACTCTCCCCCTCCCTGATGCATTTCAGTGCTTGAAACTCAGACTCCATGTCATCAACTTTGAACCTAAGTTCCTTGAGCGCCAACACTCGCTGCAGGTATGGTTACCAGGAGACAAAATGGGGTCCACCAGCTCACACATCATCTGGCTATAACATATCATTGTTCCAGCTTCCATATTTTATATAATTTCTTGTAATTTGGTATATTTTAATTATATAAAACTAATGCTACATTTATATATAATTTGAAAACTGTTAGCTTATCTTTTCTATGCCACTCTGCCAAAACCTCTGAATTTAGATTCCTCAACTGGCCCACTCCCAAAATGGCCTCCTCCACTCCTCGCTGCAGCTCTCAAACCAAAGATTCAAACTCCCTACTCTAATACTAGCCGACAATGGCCACTTTGCTTAAAACTAGCTTCTTTTTATTGACCTTTGCTAATTGTCCAATAAATTACAATCTCTGAAACCCACCAATAAGCCCAGAAAGGGCCCTTTCACTTTTCTAAAGCTTGCACTCTCTCATCTCAAAACAAGTTACTACTCACAATATCTGAAGCCCCTGACGTCTTATTTTTGTCAATGTTAGACACAATGTTTTCATAATAATTAATATTCCAAGTTAATTAAGTGGTTGAAAACTCATTATTTTGCATTTTCCTATTTCCTGGCCTCAAACCATTTCCACAAAAGCAGGAACTTTTGTAAACTTTTGCTCAAAAAAATGCTTGAATGAGCAATGGCAGACACTTTGAATGTAAAGTTGTTAGAGTAGATGGAAGATATCTCCATTTATTCTTGCAAATCGAAATGAATTAAATCAAACAATAAGTATTTTTCTGCTTATTGGGGGATTAAAATGAATGTCATCAAATAATACCGTTTAAGACTTTGTAATGTCCTAAAGCGCACCAGAACTATTGGGTTTTGAATTGCAGCTGGTGGTAATATGAGAAATGTGACAGCCAATTTACTGAAGCAAGGTACCCCCTAAAACACAATGAGATAGAACATAGAACAGTATAGTAGTGAGCAGCCCAAGATAGTGTGCTGATTTTGATGCTGCAGTGGTTTATACTAAATGTACTCCTCCTGTGTATCATCAAGACTCCTCCATTCATATTCATGTGTCTATCTAAAAGCCACTTAAACTTCTGCATTCTGCCTGCTTGCTGGCATTCCTGACATCTACTACTCTCTGATTAAAATAAACGTGTCCTTCATTTCACCTTTAAACTTCCCCACTGTAAAACTTTAAAAGCATGTCCCCTGGTGTTTGACATTTCTACCCTGGGGAAAAGATTCTGTTTCCCCCGTCCATGTCTCTCATCATTTAAAAAGTGTCTGTCAAGCCTCCCCTCAGCCTCCAACACTCTGGAGAGAACAGTGGATATTTGTCCAACCTTTCCTGATATTCATAACTTCTAATCCAGGCAGTATCTTAGTAAACGTCATCTGCACAGATCACACATCCTTCTGTAATGGGGTGACCAGAACTGCAAGCAATATTCTAAGGCAGTTTGACTAAATGTTTATATAGCTGTTGAGTGACGTTATTGCTCTCATGCTCAACACCCCTGCCTAAGATGGTCTATATCTTCTTTATCACCTTATCTACTTGTGTATCCACCTTCAGTGAACTATGAATGTGAACCCCACCACCCCTTTGTACCTCAATGCTATTGAGGAGGCTACTATTAACTGCATAGTTTCTCCTTCCATTTGACCTTCCAAAGTGCAACACTTGCTCAGATTAAACTCCATTTTCCACTTTCTATCCATATCTGTAACTGATCTATATCCTGCTGCATTCTTTGATGCCTTTTATGCTGTCTACCGCTGTATTCTATGATGAATTTATGCTCCACAATTCTTGGAGTCATCCACAAACATGTTAATCCATCCACAGACATTTTCATCCAGATCATCTATACTCAGAGGTCCCAGCACTGGCGTTGGGCTTCCTGCTAGAATAATAGCCTTCTGTTTCTACTCTCAGTCTTATGTAAGTAAGCCGAGCCGGTTTTGAAGTGACACTTGCAATTCACCTTGGATCCTATGCAAATTTATCTTCTCAGTCAACCTACCATAACAGATCTTACTAAAGCACACATTGATAATGTATGTATTTAGTTTATTTAGGAATACAGTGTGGAGTGGGCCCTTTCAGACCTTTGAGCCATGCCGCCTAGCAAACCCCAGCAACTCCAATTTAACTGTACCCTAATCACGGGACAATTAACGGTGACCAATTAACCCACCTGGTGCATCTTTGGACTGTGAGAGAGAACTGGAGAGCTCAAGGAAAAGGCACGCATTCCTCTGGGAGGATTTTCAGACTCCTTACAGATGACACCTGAGTTGAACTCTGAACTCTGACGCCCCAAGCTGTAATAGTGTTGTGCTAACCGTGATGCTAACGAGGCTACCGTAATGTTCACTTCTGTACCCTCATCAAGCTCCTTTGTCACCTCCTCAGAAACTCAGTCAAGTTTGTAAGACATGACCTGTCCTGTACAAAGCCTCAGTGAGTGTCCCTAAGCAAGCCACATGTTTCCAAATGCACGTAAATCTTAACTCTCAGTATCTTCTCTAATAGCTTCCTTCCACTGACGGGAGGCCCTCTGCTCTATAATTACCATGAGACCATAAGGCATAGGAGCAGAATTAGGCCATTCAGCCAATCAAGTCTGCTCCACCTTTCCATCATGGCAGATCCTGGATCCCACTCAACCCCATACACCTGCCTTCTCGCCTTATCCTTTGAGGCCCTGACCAATCAGGAAACTATCAATTTTCACTTTAAATATACCCACAGTCTTGGCCTCGATAGCAGTCCGTGGCAGAGTATTCCATAGATCCACCGCTCTTTGGCTAAAATAAAATCCCTCCTTACTTCCGTTTTAAAAGGTCATCCCTCAATTTTGAGGCCGTGCCCTCAAGTTCTGGATACCCCCACCAAAGGGGACATCCTCTCCACATAATCCATAGTGGATTGAGGCACAGGATTAAGAAGGATTTGCTTTCATGTGTGCACTTACAACAAAGTAAAGGGGGTCTTGTCTTTGAACCCGATTTGTTTGTTTGTTGTTCGGAACATATGCAGCCAATATGTGGTATTATTGAGTGAAGGGAAGTCTCACATTTACAGAAAGAGTAAAGGAAAGAATTCCAACTCTCCCAGTGAGACTTACAGGAAGATGTTGTTTCATGCTTGGCGTTGCTTCCTGCGGCACCCCCAATAGAGCCCTTAAATGATAACTGCATAAAAGGAAAATAGTCAGGTAAAGATCTGGGTGACTGGGCTGTGTGGACTCAGTAAACATCACCTAGAAACCTGTGTTAGGTTCAATAGGTACACGTAATGTCAAAAAAATGTATACAATATACATTTGTACATCCTGAAATTATTTTTCTTCCTATAAAAGCAATCCATTGTGGTTCTTCACCATTTAATTCCTAGAGTTCAGCAATCTAGAAAAAAGTGAAGATGAATCTCTGGGGTGTAGATTGAAGGGGGAACATAAAAGAAGTATCTAAGATCATGAGAGGCCTATGAATGGGGTAGGTTTTTTTTCCCAGGGAAATGAGAAGCCATAGGTTTAAGGTCAGAGGCAAGAGACTTTAAAGGGACATCACGGGCAGCTTTTTCATGCAGAGGGTAGTGCTTATTTGAAATGAGTTGCCAGAAATATTGGTTGAGGTGGGCATAGTGCAACGTTGAAATGCCATCTAGATAAGTAGATGTATAGAAAAGGTTTAGAGGGCTACCGGCCAAACATGGGCAAGTGAGACCAACTCACTGGAGAACGCAGCTGGCATGGACACTTTGAGTGTAAGACCTGTTTCCAAGCTGAATGACTCAATGACTATGTAGGCTCTGAACAGGTATGAGATGAGAAAATTATTTACATGAACCATACTCATCTAAATTTTCTCCTGTCTTCCAGAGATATTAATATACCTTGCTACCATTGACGCTCCACTACGTAGTTCAAGTGCATTGTCCACTTGTGTGTGCCAACAGATCATTCAACAAAAGAAAGCAGCACAAAATAGCACAATCCTTGAAACTGCATGTAGGAGCACATCTGAGCAATATTCACTTGAACAGGAAAACCCAATGTTCTGGGGCTGTATCACCGTCTGATTATCATAACAACAGCAGAGCACTAACTGGGATTAGCACAGTCTAGATACTGAAACAAGGAAATCTGAAACCTCTTTTGCGCTGAGAAATTCAGTACATTCTCATTCACTATGGAAAATTTGTGGACTATAAAATCTAACAGAAAAGGGATATAACAAGTTATATTTTATTCTATACTCTCCAAATTTGAAATGAATAACATATTTAGATGTAGTTTAATAACAACAAATCAGGTCAGCCTTCTGAGATTTAAGATTTTTTTTTCCTTTGGTATTTCCATAACTGCTAGAAGTACTTATTGGGAAATAATGCACTGCTTTTGACATACAGTAGCTGACGTAATTCATTAACTTTAAATTAAAGAATTTCCTGTTAACATTTATGCATTTTCTACCAGTAAAGAGGATCTGTTTACACTGCATTACTGCCACTAAAACAAAGGAGCACACTAATCAAATGGAGGGTTGTGGTGCAATTCTCAAAACCAAGAAATAATAACCCAGAGACTTAAATTCAAATTCCATTGTGGTAAATATGTAATATAAATAAGGGGTCATCTGAAATCCCTAGTTCTTTTGTAAGGCTTTATTAATAGCAATCCAGTGCCTGGTATTTCTCAGATCTTTGAAGATCACTTCCCTAAAAGACCTAGTCAGATTGTGAAACTGTAGGATAGTCGTAAAAATCCAATGAACTCATGCCCTTCAGGTGAGGAAATTTGCCACCTTCATTGTGTTTGGCCTGAATGTGACTAACTGTGGTTGACACTGACGAGCAAGCTACTCCATTCAGATCTTTAAAGATGGGCAAAGTTATCAAAAATCAGTTGAAGTACGTAAGGTAGGGTTGTAGGTAAGATCTTCTGATGGTGGATGGGGAGTGTTGTGGCCCTTGGAGTCCAACATTGGAGATGTTTAAAGGTAGGATATGCTACTTCAGAAGAATGATAATGAGCTGGTTTTGTGCACCAAAATGCTGGATACAACAGTGGAGCTGTGTTAGAAAAGAAGGAGGATTACACTTGATGGACCAGATTCTGATAAAGAGGAAACTTAGAGTTTTTGAATTATACAACATGGAAACATGCCCTTTAGCCCAACTCATCCATTCCAACCAGGTTGCCCCTCTGAACTAGTCCCATTTGCCTGTGTTTGGCCCCTATCCCTCTAAATCTTTCTGAACCTTGTACCTACCTAAATGCTTTTTAAACATAACTGTATCCACCTCTAGCACTTCCTCTGGGAGCTTATTCCACATATCTGTTGCCTTGCATGCCCTCTTTAAAATTTTTCCCTCTCACCTTAAATCTATACCCTCTGGCTTTAGACTCTCCTACCCTTGGTAAAAGACAATGACCATTCATCCTACCTATGCCCCTCATGACTTTAAATATTTTGATTTTAAATAAGGTCACCCATCAACCCTTAGATAAAACAGTCCCAGCTGAGCCAGTGTGTACTCATAGCTCAAGGTCTTTAATCTTAGTAGTATCCTTATGACCTGCTGCTGTACCTTTTCCAGGTTAATGACGTTGATCTATAGTTCAGCAACCAATATTGCTCACAATATTCCAACTGTGTTCTCACCAACATCTTGTACAGTTATAAAATGACCTCCCAACTCCAGTACTCAGTGGACCTGACCAATGAGGACAAGCATGCCAAATACCTTCTTATCCCTGTCTACATGTGAAACCACTTTCACTGTGCTACGTGCTTGTGTCCTTAGGTCCCTCCATTCTATAACACTGTTAAAGTCCACAACCCTGCTCTCTTCAATCCTCTTAGTCACCTCTTAAAAAACACAATCAGATTTGTGAATTGCTATTTCCCATGTACAAAGGTTTTTTCACAAAGGTACAAAGACTTTTTGGTAGGCTTCAGTCATCGTGAGCAGTCATTTGATTTGAGATTTGAGCAGTGCAAGATTTTTTTTAAAATGTGGGTAACTGTCGCTTCGGCTAACGGCTTAATATAAAGGATGATAACACCCCCCCACCCCCGGCCCAGCCAAACTTAAGAAAGCTTGTTTGTGTGGATGCTGCGCAATGTGTCCCCTGTTACAAATCAGTACCCTGAAATAACAAACAGTACACAATACGCGATTAAATGATTGAGCTTTATAACTCTTAATTTGACTATATGATTAGTAAAGAAACAAAAAAAAGAAAAAGGGCCATTCTCATGAAACAAGTCTATTGCGCAAGGTGGGAGCTCACGGATAAGGCTGTTCGTCCACCATCGACCTCCTCCGATCGTCGCTGACCTTTGGACCCTCGCTCCATGTCCACTCCATCCGAGGTCTACCAACTCTCTCCATTCGCATCTTCTCTCCTCATCTCTCCCCAGCAAAAGACCATGAATTCCCGGCTCCCAGACACACAAGAAAGAACAAAATCCCATTCAATGGATAGCATGCCCCGTTATCTCTCATCACAACCCAAACATTGCTGCTACAGAGAAACCATTACCTCAGCAGTGGAACATTACAGAGAAGCCATTAAATTAGCAGTGTAACCTTACAGCGTGTTACAAGTGAGTGGGGTATTTTGAGACTTTTCGGTGGGCTTCGGTTATCATGATTTATTAAGTAATTGGCAAAGGCCCTTAAAAATAATCTTGGTTTAAGTGAAGCAGCCATAATATGAATGGACCAGTGTTAGAGAGGAGGGTTTGAAGATTTGGCTCAAGAGACTTGGGTGCGAAGGGGCAAAGGTTAATGTAAGTTTTTGTAAATTTCTTTCTTCCTTTTGCCCATTAATGCATAGAGAATAGATGCAGCATCAGAGGGGTGTTCTTTATTTCAAACGTAGGAATTCTGGGAGAGCGCCAATCTCCCTGATAATGTGAGGTGCATCCAGTTGCAGCTTCTGACAAATGGCGTGAGGGAGCTGGAGCTATGGATCATATGAGAGAATGAGAATATAAAAGATCTATAAAAGAGCTAGTCACCGCTGAGCAGAGGAAGGCAGGTAGCTGGGTGACTGTCAAAGTGGCTACTCCCCTCAATAACAAGTCTACACTTTTGATACTGTTGTGGGAGACGACCTGTCAGGAGAAAGCTGCAGCAACCAGGTTTCTGGCACTGTGACCAGCTCTGTAACTCAGAAGGAAAGGGAGGAGAAGAGAAGTGAGTGGAGATAGGCGATTCAATAGTTAGAGGAGCAGACAGTAGCTTTTGTGGACATGAAAGAGACAAAGAAACACCCAGATGGTACTGTATGTCGTCTCCCAAGTGTCAAGGCCGGGAAGTTCTCAGAACTTGTCCCCAGCATTCTAAAGGGGAAGGGTGGGGCAGCTGGATGTAAGGATTGTAGCAATGACATAGGCAGGAAAAGGGTTGATGTCCTCATGAGAGGATATAAGGAGCTAGGTAGGAAGCTGAAAAACACAATCTCAAGGATAGTAATCTCTGGATCAATTAATTTGGAAGGGTATGGGATCTAGAGTGATAAGACAGTTGGTGTTCAGGTCGATGCAGTGAGTGGTAAAACTGTGTGGAAGGAGAGGCAGTTGCTAGGGTAAAATTGTAGTCAGTGGGATGGGTTGAAGTGCGTCTACAGGAATAGTACCAGGTGATTGGAGTGTGGCAAAAAAGGGAGTAAGAAAAAAGATAACCCTGGGAATTATAGATCAGTGAGTCTTACTTCAGTGCTGGAATGATTATTGGAGAGGAATTCTTAGAGACAGAATTTATGAGTATTTGGGAGAGCCATAGTCTGATTAGGAATAATCAGCATGGCTTAATGAAGGGCAGGTTATACCTCAAAAGCCTGATTGAATTTTTAGAGGATGTGGCACAGCACATTGATGAAGCTAGAGCCATGGATGTGGTGTATATGCATTTTCATAACACATTTGATGTGGCATGCTCGGTCGCAGTGGCCTGTCCGGATTAAAACAACTGTGTGCCTTAAGCTTTTTTCTTTTGATCTCGAGACCCTGTTGAACATAAGTAATATAAAATAGTGCAGGTTTGGTTCATTGGTTCATTGGCGACACTGACCGCAGAGAAGCTGTCTGTCCTCAGTTGTTGTGCAGAGCACACCTCAGACTTGCAGAAACGTGGCTCCAGGACAACATCCCATGCATCATCATGAAGAAGGCTAATAGAATGTTGGCCTTTATTACAAAGGGAATTGAGTACAAGAGCAAGGAAATCCTTTTGCATTTGTACAGGGTCCTGGTGAGACCACACCTGGAGTATTGTGTGCAGTTTTGGTCTCTAGGGTTAAGGAAGGACATCCTGGCTGTGGAGGAGGTGCAGCGTAGGTTCACTAGGTTAATTCCTGGGATGTCCGGACTGTCTTACGCAGAGAGGTTAGAGAGACTGGGCTTGTACACACTGGAATTAAGGAGATTGGGGGGGGGATCTGATTGAGACATATAAGATTATTAAGGGATTGGACAAGATAGAGGCAGGAAATATGTTCCAGATGCTGGGAGAGTCCAGTATCAGAGGGCATGGTTTAAGAATAAGGGGTAGGTCATTTAGGACAGAGTTGAGGAGGAACTTCTTCTCCCAGAGAGTTGTGGAGGTGTGGAACGCGTTGCCTCAGAAGGCAGTGGAGGCCAATTCTCTGGATGCTTTCAAAAAGGAGCTAGATAGGTATCTTATGGATAGGGGAATCAAGGGTTATGGGGACAAGGCAGGAACCGGGTATTGATAGTAGATGATCAGCCATCATCTCAGCATGGCAGTGCAGGCTCAAAGGGCTGAATGGTCTACTTCTGCACCTATTGTCTATATTGTCTATCATCAGTCTTCAGGCCATGTACTCAGAATCAGATTCATTTTAATGTCTCTGATATATGTCATGAGGAACTTGTGCTCATGGTATTTTGTGACTCCATGTGCTGTCATAACTATATGTGCTGTGCTTTGCATCTTGCAATGATCTTCTCACCTGCCTATCACCTTCCCCTGGTGCCCTTCCTCCCTCCTTTTCTCCTATGTTCCACTGTCCTCTCATATCAGATTCCTTCCTCTCCAGCCCTTTACCTTTTCTACCCAACTAACTTCACCTGTTACCTATCAACTAACCTCCTTCCTTTTCCCCACCTTTTTATTCTGGCATCTCTTCCCTTCCCTTTCAGTTCTGAATCAGGGTCTTGGCCTGAAATGTTGACGCTTGATTCATTTCCATGGATGCTGCCTGATCTGCTGAATTCCTCCAGCATTTTCAATGTGTTGCTTTGGTTTTCCAGCATCTGCAGAATTTCTCATGTATATGGTGCATTTGCCTTCATTAGCTGTAGGATTGAGTTCAGGAGCCACAGAATAATGTTACAGATCTGTAAACCCCTGGTTAGACCACACTTGAAATATCGTGTTCGTTTCCGGTGGCCTCATTATGGAAAGAATGTGGAAGTTTTAAAGAGAGTGCAGAGGTGATTTGCCAGGATGCTGCCTGGATTAGAGAGCATGTCTTATGAAGATAGGCTGAGTGAGCGAGGGCTTTTCCCTTAGGAACAAAGGAGGATGAAAGTGACTTGATAGAGGTGTATAGGAGGCCTAGATATAGTGGTTAGCCCGAGATTTTTTCCTGGGGCATAAATGGCTAATTGAAGGGGACATAATTGTAAGGTGATTGGAGGAAAGTACAGGGGGATGCCATTACACAGAGAGTGGTGAGTGCGAGTAAAGATCTGCCATGGTTGGTGGTAGAGGCAGATACATTTTGGGGATTTGAGAAACTCTTAGATAGGCACCTGGATGATTGAACAATGGAGGCCTATGCAGGAGAGAAGGGTTAGATTAGTAGGTGAAAAGTCTGGAACAATGTTGGCCGAAAGGCCTATATTGTGCCATAATTTTCTATGTTCCAAAGTCATGCTAAATGATTAAATTCTTAAAGCATGACTATCAAATAAATTCAAAATGTTCATTATTTTTATAGATCATGCAGGAAAATAACTTGCAATTAATTTGTTTCGAGTCATAGAGCAATGCAACACGGCACGGTAACATAGTGGTTAACACAGCGCTTTACAGTGCAGGCGACCAGTGTTCAATTCCTGCCGCTGCCTGTAAGGAGTTTGTACGTTCTCCCCGTGACTGCGTGGGTTTCCTCTGGGTGCTCCAGTTTCCACCCACAGTCCAAAGATGTGCCAGTTGGAAGGTTAATTGGTCATTGTAAACAGTCCTATGATTAGGCTCAGATTAAATCAGGGTATTGCTGGGCAGCACGGTTCCAAGGGCCGGAAGGGCCCATTCCGTGCAGTATCTCAATAAAAATATATAAAACGCAGGGCCTTTGGCCTAATAATTCCATGCCAACCACGTTGTCCAATTCCCTGCATTTGGCCTATATCCCAACAAGTCTCTCCACTCCATATACCTATCCATCTGAGACGATTTTACCTTTCATAACCATTTCCTCTGGCAGCTTATTCCATATGCCCACCACCCTCTGTGAAAAAGTTGTCGCTCAGTTTCCTTTTAAATGTTTCCCCTCTCACTCTGAATCTTTGCCCCCTCGTTTAGGACTCCCCTACTCAGATGAAAATACTTAGTGCCAGCCAACTTATCTAAGCACCTTCAATGTTGTACACTTCTATAAGTTTGTCCCAAATTTTTCCACATTCCATGAAATGGAGACCTCTCCTGAACAAACTCGCTCTATTATCCTGGCAACACCCTTGAAAATCTTTTATGCACTTCCTCCAATTTCAACACATCTTTCCTATAACGCGGTGACCAAAACTGAACACAGAACTCCAAGTGCAACATATACAACTGCATCATAATGGTCCAACTCCTAAACTCAGTGCCCTGATTGATGGAGGCCTAGCATGATAAATGTCTTTTTAACCTTTGACACCACTTTCAATTAACTATGCACTGGTTCTCCTTGGCCCTCAGTTTAATTACTCCCCTAATACCCACAATATATATCCTCCTGTAATCTGTGACAACACTCTTCACTATGTTACCAATTTTTTTACTCAGAGAGTGGTGGATGCCTGGAATATGCTGCCTGGTGTGGTGGTAGAGGCAAATACATTGGAGGCTTTTAAGAGATGTTTGGATAGGCTCATGGATGTGAGGAGGATGGAGGGATATAGACATGGTGAAGGTAGGAAGGGTTAGTATTTGTGTGTTTTGGATTTGCCTTTCAGCTGGCTCAGCACAACATTGTGGGCCGAATGGCCTGTTCCCATGCTGTACTCTTCTATGTTCTATGCACCAACAACTCAATTTGTGTCATCTGCAAATGTGCTGATCAAGCCTTGTACAATCACATGCAAACCATTTGTATAAATAATGAAAAACTAGGATCCCAAAACCAGCCTCTGCATCACACTACTATTCATTTGACCACTGCCCTCTGCTCCCTACCTCTGAATTCACTGAACTAGTTCTCTCGGATTTCATGGAACCTAACCATCCAACTATGTGAGACCTTGTCAAAGCCTTGCCTAAGTCCAAATAGAGAACATCCATTGTCCTCCCCTTTCGATTACCACATCAAAGAGCTCGAAAAGATGTCAAATATGACTTCCCACATAATAGGATGCTCAAATATTTTTCATGTTTGTGGTAACATTATCCTCAATTATGTATTGCAGTGTTGGGACACTTAGTATTTTAGTTGATAGCTTCTTTCCTGCCCACACTTCACCTGCATGTTTATAGCATTTCTCTTATATTTATCAATTCTCAGTTATATTATTTGCTTCTTGTTCAGGTTTTCATGACATTAAAGGCATCAATTGACTACAGACAGATGTAGAAAATATTAACAATGATATTCTGAAAACCCTCCAGTCAAAGTGTCTTCTTTCCCTGACTTAGTATGGGGTTGTGCACTTCATTTAAATGCATATCAACACAATCCTACTTCAGCTTTCAGAAATGGCTTGACGAGAACCCAACTGCAGAGATGGGCATCAGTGCACAAGCTGAGCACAATGATCCATCAGCCTTGTGGTAATATCAATGGCATTGAGGCCAACGTATTGCTTTTAAACTTTTTCTACACAGAAGTAATAAGTCACATCTAGGGAAGTGTTATACTGCAGAGTGAATTCTTAGGGACTGTCCCACCAGATCTTAATTACTCAGAAATATGATTGCATTATTAGTTTGATTATCTCACACTGTAGCTAACTCTGACACTCTTCCCTTTCAACAGTAGCTAATGCATTATTATGTTTTGCGTTTAGAACCATTATTTAAAGTTTAAAATCCATAGTCCATGGTGTACATGGTTGACTTATTTCATATTTCAATAATAATATGGTATTCAGATTGTTAAAGAAACTTATTATAGAATTTCTATATTTGCATTAGATTTATGAAATCTAGGGACAATTATGTGCGGAGGTATTTGTTTGCTTATAGGTATCTCATTTCCAAATTCCAGGCAACACCAGAAAGCATTAAATTTTCTCTCAACTGGGTTCCAGTGTAGTTCATATTAATTTTAGGAGACAATAAACTTGTGAAGTTACTTCAAGAGTTTGCTCACTTGCCCACACCCTATCAGACAGATAATCAGATTTCAAAGCAAGAGATGTTTAGTGCAATCATAAATAAGAGAAAATCAGCAGATGCTGGAAATCCAAACAACACACACAAAATACTGGAGGAACTCAGCAGACCTGGCAGTACCTATGGAGAAGAGTATGATCAATACTTTGGGCCGAGATCATTCATCAGGACTGGAGAAAAAAGGATAAGGAGTCAGAGTTAGAAGGTGGGGGGCAGTGAGGAACAAACACAGGTGATAGGCGAAACCCGGGGGGGGTGGGCGGGGTGATGGTGAGTGAGGGGTGAAGTAAGGAGCTGGGAAGTTGATTGGTGAAGGAGATACAGGGCTGGAGAAGGGGAATCTGATAGGAGAGGGCAGAAGGCCATGGAAGAAAGAAATGGAGGAGAAGCACCAGGGAGGTGATGGACAGACAAGGAGGTGAGGTGAGAGAGGGAAAGGGGAGTGGAGAATGGTGAAGGAGGAGCATTACTGGAAGTTTGAGAAATCAATGTTCATGCCATCAGGTTGGAGGCTACTCAGACGGAATATAAGGTGTTGCTCCTCCAACTAGAGCGTGGCCTCATTGCACCAGTAGAGGAGGCCATGGACTGACATGTGAAAATGGGAATGGGAAGTGGAATTAAAATGGGTGGCCATTGGGAGATCCCACTTGTTCTGGTAGATGGGACATAGGTTTGTAGCATAGAGATGTTTGGTGGGTAGCAGAATTCATACTATCATTCAAAAGTCCAAATAATCACTGAACTGTTTTTCGCACCTCTTCAAGAAAGACGTGAAATCGGTCTATCCTGCTGAGATGTTTCCTCAGTGCCTTCTGCTGTAGAGTATGGTGACCATCTGCTCTGTGTTGGGGCTTCTTGATGTATATAAGATGTTTTAATACCTGACTGACTGTCATCTGAGGACAGCCCACATGGCTGAACAGCAGAAAAATAATTAAAGATTTTTTTTTTGTCAGACATGGAGGAGGAGTAGTTCTCATTCAGAACATCTGTCTTGGGTGCAAGCAATGAGGGCCTACCCTTGAAATGAATGACTTGCAGCTCACAGGCTTTCCAGTTCTACACTTGCACCTCTCAGTGCTGCTATTATTATCTCAGATCTCCCACACCACCTTTAGTCCTGCTATGTTCTTAAACCTCTCAAATTACCCTTGGCCTTCCTACATTCCTATGCTCCCCTTGTGCATCCCACTAGCCTTTCATACTAATCTTGGTCTTTCATTGCTGTTCACCAGCTGAAACCCCTGTTCAGTGCTGTGATTAAGCTCTTATATCATTGTCTGAAAGTATGAAGAACTGAATCCCAGTGCTGCGTTTCTAAACTTCTCTGCACAAGAACTAAATGGATTTTAATAATTTATTTTGACACTTGGGAATAATCCTGCAGCATCAGATATAATGTTCTTCATTGTATGACTAACAACATCAGCATGGTTCCAGTCTTACTAAAATCAGTAAAAGCTTTTAGTATCCTCTAACACTTATTAATACTTATGATTAATCACAATTGATAAGAAATTGTGGAAGGATTTTAAGACAAAGTAATACTAAATTGGAGGACTATTTGTCGACTATTTTTATCATTAGTCTGACAACTTAGATAATATTTTAACTGTTTTTAAGTGATAGTTTATTATTAGTGCCAATTCTCAACTAGCAGGGGAATATCTACAAACCTCTGAGAAATTGAGGCCGTGAGAACTGAAATAAAAAAAGGAAGAATCCATGGTATGCGAGGCCTGGACATCAATTATGGGTTACTCAAGAGAACCTCCTGTTGACTGGTCTAGGTCAGACAATTCACTACACTGCTGTTAATCAATGAAAGCTTGCACTTTATTGTCTCTGCACAAACAATGTAACTATGTTGACCCCAGGCCAACAGCTTAAAGCATCAATTCTACTGTTCCCTCAGTACCAATACTCTCTCAGCCCACTTCTCCAATTTACAATACTGCTACAGGAAATCTTCCATTTTCAAACGACTGATCAACATTTAATACCATCATTCCCACAATCTTGATTGAGAAACTGCAGAACCTGGGCCTCTGTACTCCCCTCTGCAATTGGATCCTTGACTTCCTAACTGGAAGACCACAAGCTGACGATCAACACTGGTGTACCTCAGGGGTGTGTGCTTAGCCCACTGCTCTACTCTCTATATACCCATGACTGTGAGCTAGACATAGCTCAAAAGCCATCTATAAATTTGCTGATGATACAACCATTGTTGGTAGAATCACAGGCGGTGACGAGAGGGCCTACAAGAGCAAGATATGCCAGCTAGTGGAGCGGTGTCTCAGCAACAACCTGGCACTCAATATCAGCAGATGAAAGAGCTGATTGTGGACTTCTGGAAGGGCAAGATGAAGGAACACATACTAATCCACATAGAGGGATCAGAAATGGAGAGAGTGAGCAGTTTCAAGTTCCTGGGTGTCAAGATCTCTGAGGATTTAACTGGTCCCAACATATCGATGGGGTTATAAAGAAGGCAAGACAGTAGCTATACTTCATTAGGTGTTTGAAGAGATTTGGTATGTCAACCAAATCACTCAAAAACTTCTATAGATGTACCATGCATTCTGACAGACTGCATCACTGTCTGATATGGAGGAGCTACTGCACAAGACTGAAAGAAGCTGCAGAGGGTTGAGAATTTAGTCAGCTCCATCTTGGGTACTAGCCTACAAAGTACTCAGGATACCTTCAAGGAGCGGTGTCTCAGAAAGGTAGCATCCATTATTAAGGACCTCCAGTACACAGGGCATGCCCTTTTCTCGCTGTTACCATCAGGTAGGAGGTACAGAAGCCTGAAGGTGCACACTCAGCGATTCAGGAACAGCTTCTTCCCCTCTGCCATCCGATTCCTAAATGGGCATTGAAGCTTTGGACACTATTTCACTTTTTTAATATATATTATTTCTGTTTTTGCACCATTTTTGATCTATTCAATATATATATACTGCAATGTATTATTTATTATTATTATTAATTTATTTTGTTTTTTTTCTCCTATATTATGTATCGTATTGAACTGCTGCTGCTAAGTTAACAAATTTCACATCACATGCCGGTGATAATAAACCTGATTCTGATTCTGATCCTTCTTCTCCCAGCCCCTGACGTGGGTGTATTCCTTGCGATAGTTCTTGTCACTTTGCATTTGAAATCCTTCATTCTTATTCTCTTTCCCTATAAATTCAAATATTGCATTTCAGTCTCTTTGGCTCTGGCCTATCTGACTAGCGTGTGTCAGCTTCCCATCGGCTCTAGTCGAAGACAGCATCAACGTACTGCCCTTCTGCCAGTGAAAACTTGTAACTCTAATGTCTCTTTGTTCTGAGTCAGCTAGCTACTAGGCGTGGGTTACCTATGTCAGACACAGCCTCCCCTATTCATAAACCTGCATGTTTTGTCACACTCGGGTCCACAGCAAATGATCCACACTGGGGATCGTACTACTATTTATATGTCTGAGTGAATACAGTGCAAAAGGAACACCAGCATTCATGACTACATCAAATAATACTAATAAAGATATCATAGACAACATATCATAGATTGTAAAAAATATCAAAACTCATGCATATTTAAAACTACTATCAATACAAAAGTATATAAAAGAAACATATTTAAATATAGCTGATTCTGTGTCATATATATCGAGTCATTCAACAGCAATTAATAAAACATAATGATGTGGAGGTACATCATACTCATGGTATGAAGTCAGACCAATCACCAAAAGAGATTTGGAATGACACTTTGCACACAAACATTTAAGTTGCTTAAGTTGCCATCAAAAAACACTTAGGAAAATACATTGGATAATCATTAGAACAAAGAGCAGAACAACAAAATGTGAAATAGTACAAATCTGAGGATGTACATTAACATCCAGACCCTAGTTCCAAACTTTACTCCAGAAAGAAGGATTCTGCAAAACATCATCGGCTAAATCTGAATGATCTTTAATAGCGTTGGATAATTCATCACATTGTCGAATAATAGCTTCACTGTGATAAGTAACTCTATCCCTCTGTGCAGTAAAACGAGGGATAGGTGGAAGAGCAGGAGGTACATATCTAAGTAAGCTCTCAGCAGTGTCATTAATATATACGTTCAGTTGAATAGATGGTTTTACATCTGGCTTAGGTAATACTTGCCCAGCTAAGACTAAGACCCTTGAAACAATGGAAACTGCAACATGAGAGTTAATTATACCGCAAATTAAAGATCCCTTCTTGTAATGTGTGCTTGAAGTAGCAATGTAGTAAGTATCATTCACTAAAGCAAATTTCAGGGATGTCCTGTTATTGACAGGCAAAGCAGATAGAGAACAATTATCATAAAAAGCAAATCCACAATCTGTTAACCCATTCTTAACTAAATCCTCTGGACACACCCAATGTTCTCCTTTTTGATGACGGGAAGCCAAATTTGCCCCCTTTGTAGATCCTTGCTGTTTAATACCTTAAGTAGGTGGAAGAAGGCAATTTGTCAAGGTGAATTCCCTTTTGTGACCCCCTGGGGTACCAACCCATTCCTTTAAATGATCATTTGAAATCCAGTCATGGCTTTGTGTGAGGCAGGTCGTGTCTTACCAACTTGATTGAGGTTTTTGACAAGGTGATGAGAAAGATTGATGAGGGTAGGGAGTGGATGTCGTCTACATGGATTTTAGTAAGGCGTTTGATAAAGTCCCTCATGGGAGGCTAATCCAGAAGATTAAGATGCATGGGATTTGCATCAAATTAGTTGTTTGGATTCAGAACAGGTTTGCACATAGAAGACCAAGGGTAGTGGTTGAAGGGAATTATTTGAGCTGGTGCTCTATAATTAGTGGTGTTCCACAGGGATCTGTGCTGGGAGCTCTGCTGTTTGTGATAGATATAAATGACCAGGATGAAAAATGTAGATGGTGGGTTAGTAAATTTGTGGATCATACCAAGATTGGAGAAGTTGTGGACAGTGTAGAAGATTGGTAAAGAATATAGCATGATAGGGGTCAGTTGGACATATGAACTGAGAATGGCAGATGGAGTTTAACCCAAAAATGGGTAGAATACCACGTCTCAACCGGTCTCCCTGGTTCTGGGTGTCTCCTGAACACTCTCCATCACCATGGATGCTATTGGGACAATGGGTGTCGAAGGTTTCAGCCCTCTTGGAAAAATCCATGGGAGGCGAGCCACTTTCACAATCATCCTCACTATTATAGTGTTTACTCATACACTAAATCCCCAATGTACACCACCATCATTGTCAGTCCTTGCACTAATGCACATATCAGTTCTCTCTGAGCTGACAGTTGACTCAGCAGCTTTTTGATCTGTTTTAAACATTTTCCCTAGTAGCACCCGTGGTGATGGAGAGTGTTCAGGAGATACCCAGAGCCAGGGAGACCCGTTCTGACATGGCCCAGTTTAGTGCTATAGCTGCCCATATACTGAGGTGACGATCCCTGGGAACTTTACCCGTGCACTCAATAGCACAGGGTAATTCAAGGTTTAGATGAAGCAGATGAACAGAAGTTAACCCTTCTGTATCTAGCTTCAGCGTTATACTCAGCCCTGCTGGAATAGTCAGAAGTAACGAAGGCTCCATTGTTCCTGGAAGGTCAACCATGTTATCTGCAGTGTAATGTCCAGGGTGCAGACGAAGGGCCATGACTGTATCGGACTTACCTACAGAGACTCCAAGTGCACAATGACAGTGTCAGGCCTTGGTGTGATTGGCACTGCCTTTCTTCTCAGCTGCCTATTTCTGCACAACATTCGTAACAAATCTGACACTGACTTTTCCATTTTTGTATTACAGTTCTGTATTTGCCTCTTTACACTCCTCTTCACCTTTCTCCTTTTCTCTTGTTACGCATTCACACTAGCCTGAAACTGACTCATGTGGATCAAATTCACCTAACCCTGCTCCCTCAGAATTTCATTTTCTTTCCTCTCTCTTCCTCCAGCTCTTTCTCTTTCTCTCGCTAACTTCAGAGACTGCACATTTGCTAACAAAATTGCTGGGGAGAAAGGGTCTCATCCCTCTGCGTTTCAGTTTGGCTTGGAGTACCCCCCCCCCCCCCGCATCACTGTTGGCCATTGTGATGAACCTTCATCCATTTAAAGATGCCGTGACTGTCTGGTCCACTGAGACCTTCAGATGATTGTGGAATCAACAATTTTCTTAAAGATCCTGAAAAAGTGTCCACATTTTTGACAGAAGGTAAAACATATCTATTAGCTAATGGTTAAATTACAAATGATCCATCAATATATCATTCTATTCATTGTTTACAAACTATATATAAAATTGTAGCATCATGCATCTGGCAACTAATCACCACTCACTTAAAAAACCACCATATACTTACAGAAAAACAGAAAGGATGCTGTAAGGCTATGAAAGGATGAAAGAATAACTGATTAATAGATAACAACACACACAAAATGTTGGAGGAACTCAGCAGGTCAGGCAATACCTATGGAAATGAATAAACAGTTGCAGCTTTGGGCTGAAACCCTTCTTCAAGACTGAAATAGAAAGGAGAAGATGCCAGAATAAGAAGTTGGGTGGAGGGGAGGAGCTAGCCATCAACCTATTACTTGTTTGCAAACTATGTATAAAATTGTAAAATTTTGCATCTTGCAACTAATCACCACTCACTTAGATATCCATAAAGAAAGGTGTAACAGAGCTAGTAGAATATAAAACCGAGTAGCAGGATACAATACAACCAATGAATGAATATTAAACATGCACCTGGCTCTCTACCATGTAAGGCGTGGCCACCCACCGGTCAGCCAACTTATGTTTCCCTGGTAGCCCCAAATTTCTTATTAAAATTGTCTCCAGGCATTAGTTGAGAGAACCTTACCTTTCAATCATATCTTATCTTGTTTCCTTGGTTCTCATAAAATTTTTGCATTTCTTTCCTCATGTCAGACACATACTTGAAAGACATCTTCTGCGGCAAGTCTTCATTGCCAGTTCCAAAACAGAGATCTACAGGTAATCTTGCTTCATGTCCGAACGTCAAGTAGTATGGTGAGTGGCCAGTAGCTTCATTCTGTGTATGGTTATAGCAGTGTACCAAATGCCCAATATGCTGACTCCTCGCATTATATTTATTGGCACCCAGGGTTCCAAGCATTTTTAGCAATGCCCGGATGAACCTTTCAGGCTGAGGTTCACCCTGAGGGTGATATGGTATGGTCCTTGACTTCTCAACTCCAAGCATGCTCAGTAACTCGTGTATGAGCTGACTCTCAAGATCTCTTCCCTGATCGCTGTGTATCACTTGGGAGGCCATAATGAACAAAACACTTCTCCCATAACACTTCGGCAACTGTGGACGCTCTCTGACCCTTTGTGGGGAAGACATGAGCATATCTGGTATAGTGATCTGTGATGACCAGGACAATTGCAACATTGCTGGAATCAGGCTCCATGGAGTGGAAATCCATACACACTAAATGAAGTGGTCCCATACTTTGAAAATGAGATAATGGGGCAACTCCCGTAAGCAGCATCTTCCTCTAAGTACATTGGATGTATGACTTACAGTAGTCTTCAACCTCAGGCTTCATTTGGGGCAGACACAAATAGTCTTGGTCCAATCCGTAGGTCATGACAAATCCCAAATGACCTGAATCATGAAGTGACTTTAGTGCAATCTTTCGGTACTTCTCAGGAGAAATCAAATGAGAACGCTGAGGTCTGTCTGGAGGAGATATGACCCTGTATAAAACTTTGTTTCTCAACTCCAGTTTGTCCCATTCCCTCATCAGTAGGAGTATGGAAGGGTGTTTTGTTTACTTAACTTGAGCCATATCCCCTTTGGCAACAAATGCCCAGATAGCACCTATACAAGGGTCATCTTGCTGAGCTGCTGCCAATTCCACAGAACTCAAGGCAGGCAACTGCTTCATATCCACAGCAGTCAAGTTGCAAAATACTTGTGGAATGGTATGACTAGAAGCTCCCAAATGATCCACAGCTCTATCAAGCCATAGCCTTGTCTTTGTTTTCCCCTCTGTGGAAAACTGGCACATTGCTTTAACACCAGAGACAGGAGTGCCCTCCCACTTTCTGTCAATTTCCAGCACCTCATGAAATCATTGGGATAACACATCCACATTAATGTTCTAACTCCCTGGCTGATATTTAAGGCTGAAATCATAAGCAGACATTGCCCCCAACCAGTGATAGCCTGTAGCATCCAACTTCGCCGAGGTCAGGATATAAGTCAATGGATAGTTGTCCGTCCTCACCTCCAACTTGGCACCATATAGATAATCACTTAACTTACCCACCACTGTCCATCTTAACACCGGAAACTCCAATTTGTGCATAGGGTGGTTCCGTTCAGCTGGTGACAGACTCCAGCTGACAAAAGCAACAGGCCTCAACCCTTTACCTTGGTCCTGATATAGAACACCACCTAAGCTCTCACAGCGGACACACATACGGCAACTGGGGGTTTGCAAAGATCAGCATAGGTGCTTTAGTCAGCAACTCTTTCAGTAGCTGAAAGGCCTCTTCATCTTTTGCATCCCATCTTTTCCTGAAAGGCTTGGAAGGGCTAAGATAAGCCGTGCTTTCTTCTCCTTTCATTCTCCTTCCTTTTCAAAGAAGAGTAACCACATAGAAGCTGATTCAAAAGGTGGCTTACTCTGGAGTAGTCCTTCAAAAATCTCTGTAGTACCCATGGAGTCCAGGGAATGAACGTAGGGCATTCACATTCTTTGGTGTTGGACATATGGTCACTGCCTCTATCTTAGATGGATCTGTAGCCACTCCATCCTGTAAGACCATGTGTCCAACATAGTTGACTGACATCATACAGAACTGGCCCTTGTTCAGCGACAGCTTTAACCCTTCATCTTTCAGGCAGTCTAGCGCCTTCTGTAGCCTCGTCTCACGCCCTTCCAGTGTGGACCCAAACACTGTGAGATCATTCAAGTACACCAGTACCTCAAGCAAGTTCATGTCCCCAACGGTCTTCTCAATGACACATTGAAAACTAGCTGGTTCTCCTGATATGCCCTGGGACACTCTTTCAAACTGAAAGAATCCCAAGTGGACCTATGAATGCCGTCTTCTCTTTATCAGCTTCACTCATGGGTTTCTGATAATACCTGCTCCTTAGATCCACCACAGTGAAGCATTTTGCTCCACTCAGGCAGGGCAGAGCATCTTCGTTCCATGGAACAGTATATTAGTCTGGAACTGTATGTCAGTTCAGTGTCCAATAGTCAACACACATTCTTACCTTCCCTTTCTTCTTTCTCACCACCACTATGGGTGAACCACAGGGACTTCTCAACTCAGTGATAATTCCAGATTCCTTCAGTTTCAGTAGGTGCTGCAGAACATCTTCCACTTCCACTGGTGCTGACCGTTGAGACCTCTCCCTGAAAGGGATGTCCTCCATCACTCTAATAGTGTGGCAAGTACTGTTGGAACAAACCACATCAAACTCTTCAGTAGAAAAGACATCTTCGAGCTCCAACATCTTCTCAGTTAGTCTCCTTTTCCATTCCTCAGGTACCAGGGAGTCACCAAAGTTGAATGACTTTGCGCTTAAACTTTCCTGATCCAGAAGATTGTTTCTGTTCTGTTTCTCACTGATAAACTAGACATTAACCTCACAGGGAAAAAATCGGCATTTCACGTCTCAAGGTAACCTCTGTCAGTATCTCCAGTTGAACTCTGTCCTTTTGTGTGTTTCCCCTGAGCTGTCATTCTGTGTTTTTGTATTGACATATGCTCTTGTTTGTTTTCATGTCCCATGTGCTCCTATACCTGCCCTGTTCTACTCCGGCCCCTGTGTTACTGAGTACTCTGTCTCTCACCTGTTTCTCATTATTACCTGTATTGCTGCCACCTGTGTCTCATTGTGCTCCACCTATCATCTGCCTCTCTGTTCATTGCTCAGTGTATTCAGTCCTGTGTTTTCACCTGTTTGTTGCCAAATTGTGCCAGTGAGTTTCCCTGAGCCTTTCCAGCATTTGTATCTGAACTCTGTCCATCTGAGTATTGACCCTACCTGTTTGTTGACCCTGATTTTGCCTGTTTATTTTGATGGTTCTGGTTTTTGACTCTGCATGACTCCTGATTCTGGTTTTTGGATTTCTCTGGATTTTTTTGATCTCTGCCTGAACTTTGATGCTGACTTTGTTGCCCCTCTGGATTTGTTACTCAATAAATATTACAGTGTGTACAGTACTTAGTCTGCAATTGGGTCTCTGCTTCATTGTCCCGACAGTACAATCTGGCCAGAATGGATCCAGCGGACCCCAGTCATCTGAGAGCTGCCCTGGAACAACAGGGAGTGATGCTGGGGAAACACCAGAGCCAGCTGGACTCCATGTTCAGGGCAGTGGAGTTGCTTTCTGCTAATATAACCGATCTTGTGGCCCAGACTCAGTCACTCCAGCTGTCCCAGAGCGCCCACTAACATTCTGCGATTGCAACTTCTGCCCCACCATCTGCGTCCTCGCATGCTCCTCCCGTCCAAGAGCCCTGTCTGCCTCCTCCAGAGAAGTACTCAGGTGAGCCCGGTTCCTGCTGTTGTTTTCTTTCCCAGTGCACACTCATTTTTGAATTACAACCAACAACATTTCTGACTGATCGAGTCAAGGTTGCCTACATCATTATCCAACTGGCCGGTCAGGCGAGAGAATGGGGAATAGCTGTCTGGAAGGCAGGCTCACCTTTCTGCATTAGTTTTCAGTTATTTTCTGAGGAGATGAGAGAAGTGTTTGATTGCTTCAAACATGGGAGAGAGGCTGCCCGTGAAATGCTGCACTTACACCAGGGGCACAGATCTGTGTCAGATTACACCATAGATTGCAGCGGCTGGAACTCAGAGGTACAGTATGACACCTTCCTGAACGGCCTCTCCAAAGATGAGCTGGTCACCCAGGACCTTCCTACCACCTTTGAGGCCCTGGTGGATCTGGCCATCCGTATTGATGTCCTCCTTCAGCAGCGCCGCAGAGGGAGAGGTTCCAGAGGGTCCCTGGGGGGACTGAGTGAGTTCAAGCTCCTCGTCAGTCTGCATTGCCCTGCCATTTGCTCCCATCTACAACTCCTGTTCCAGAGCCCGAAGTTATGCATGTTGACCGTACCCGCCTGACACCGACTGAAAGACAAAGGAGAATCAGCACCCACTCCCGTCTGTACTGTGGCCAACCAGTGCCAAACGCTCACCAATAGGACGAGGAGTACTGGTGAGCATGACCCCTGTCCTGCCCTCCTCGACAGCACTCACTCTCATACCTGCTTCTCTGGAGTGGAGCATCCAACGGCGAGCAGTCTCCGTCTTGGTCGATTCTGGTGTGGAGGAGTGTTTTATTGATTCCATCTTGGCTGTCCAGTGGGGGTAAACTGCGTCTACTCTCCAGTCACCATTTATGGCCAGCGCCTTGAACAGTCAGAGACTGGCTAACATCACCCATGTCACAGCCCCGGTGAGTCTCAGTCTATCCGGCAACCATCATGAACAGTTAATCCTTTATGTTATTGATTCTCCTCAAACTCCCATTGTCCTGAGCCATCCCTGGTTAGTTAACCACAGCCCACACATCAACTGGATCAGTCGCAAGACTGTAGGCTGGAGCCTATTCTTTCACTCCCACTGCCCCCGCCATGTTCACTTTGTCTCGAAGCCCAAATCCCCCCAGGAATTTCTGGACCTTAGTGCCATCCCTCCTGAATACATGGACCTCAAGGCTGTGTTCAGCAAGTCCTGAGCCACTTCCCTGCTGCCTCATTGTCCATATAATTGTACCATTGATGTCTTGGCTGGCACATCTCCCTCAGGGGGCCACCTGTACTCCCTGTCTGTACCTGAAACTGAAGCCATGAGTAAGCACATTCAAGAGTCTCTGACAGCAGGCATCATCCAGCCATCTTCCTCCCCTGCTGGTGCCAGTTTTTTCGTTGTTAGAAAGAAGGATGACTCCTTATACCCATGCATTGATTTGATTACCAGGGCCTGAATGAAGCCACCATTAAGAACTGATGCCCCTTTCTGCTCATGACCTCTACATTTGAACTACCACAAGGAACCTCAGTCTTCACCAAGCTTGATCTCCGTAACACCTACCATCGTATCTGCATCCGCGAAGGGGATGAGTGGAAGACTGCCTTCAACACCACCTCAGGCCATTATGAGTATCTGGTCATGCTATCCAGTCTCACCAATGCCCCCGCCGTCTTTCAAGCCCTGGTAAATGACGTTCTCAGGGACACGCTGAACCAATTTGTTTTTGTGTATCTCGACAACATTTTGATTTTTTTTAAGTCCCTTGCTGAACACACAGGTCACATCCGCAGAGTTCTCCAGCACCTCCTTGAGAACCAGCTTTTGTGAAGGTTGAGAAATGTGAGTTTCATTGCAATAGTCTTCTTCCTGGGGTATGTAAATTCAGGCAGTTCCATTCAGATGGACCAACAGAAGGTCAAGGCGGTGGTCAAATGGCCCCAACCCTTACCTTGTCGGGAGTTGCAACGCTTCTTGGGCTTTGCTAACTTCTATCGCCGCTTCATCAGAAATTACACTACACTGGCTGCACCATTCACTGAGCTTAACTCATCTGCTGTCAGATTCTCCTGGTCCCCTGCTGCTGAAAAAGCATTCTCTGACCTGAAGGAACGTTTCACCTCTGCCCTCATCCTGATTCAACCGGACACCAACCAGCAGTTTATTGTGGAGTTGGATGCGTCTGACATTGGTGTAGGAGTTGTTCTCTCTTGGCGCTCGGCCAAGGATGAGAAAGTACACCCCTGCGCTGCCTTCTCTCACCGCCTCACTCCCATGGAGCAGAATTACGATGTCGGAAACCGGGAGCGGTTGGCTGTGAAGCTGGCTCTGGAGGAGTGGAGGCATTGGCTGGAGGGAGCCAAGGTGCTATTCTTGGTCTGGACTGACCACAAGAGTCTGGAATATATCAGTTCTGCCAAGCGTCTCAACTCCCATTTTGCTCATTGGTCCCTGTTTTTCTCAAGACTCAATTTTACTCTGTCCTTTTGCCCCAGTTCCAAGAATGGAAAACCTGATGCCCTCTCCCAAAGATTTCCCTCCTCTGAGACCCCTGAGCTACCCAATGTCATCCTCCCTGTTCACTGTCTCATGGGTGCAGCGCAATGGGACATTGAATCCATTGTGCAAGCTGCTCAACAGAGCGAGGCAGCCCCTCGTCAATGTCCCACTAACCGTGTTTGTGTTCCCAGCTCTGTCCGCTCACAGGTATTAGAGCGGGGTCATTCTTCCTGGTTATCCTGTCACCCTGAAACCAAGCGTACTCAGGCCTTCATCAGTCGGTGGTTCTGGTGGCCCTCCATGGGAGATGACATCCGCAACTTTGTCTCGGTCTGTGCTCAAGGCAAGAACTCTAACCAGTCACCTGCTGGTCTGTTACAAACCCTGTCTATCCCCAAGAGACCCTGGTCCCACACTGTCCTGGATTTGTCACCGGTCTTCCCCCATCAGATGGTAATACCACCATTCTCACAGTAGTTGTTCACTTCTCCAAGTCTGTACATTTCATTCCTTCACCTAACCTCCCCTCTGCCAAAGAAGCAGCCAAATTACTAGTGCTACATGTTTTTGAATTGCGTGGTTTACCTGTAGATGTTGTGTCAGACAGGGGCTCCCAGTTCACACCCAATTTCTTGCGGGCACTCTGTAATCTTCTTGGTGCCTCAGTGAGCCTGTCTTTGGGATTTCACCCACAGGCCAGTGGTCAGACCAAGTGGGCCAAGCAACAGCTCCAGACAGTTTTGCGGTGTCTGGTCTCCCAGAACCCCTCTGTGTGGATTCAACAGCTACTCTGGGCCGAGTACGCCTCAAACTCTCATCCATCCTCATCCACCGGTCTGTCCCCCTTCGAGTGAGTGCGCCTCCACATCCACTGACAATGGTGGACGAATACCTTGGGTATTCCATCTGCCAAGGCATTTGTCCACCATTGTCAGTGGACGTGGAGGCGCACTCACTCTGCTCTTCTCTGTGCCTCTGCTAGGATCAAGTGTCAAGCTGACCGCCATCACTTCAAGGCCCCATGTTGCCGCCAGAGATGGAGTGTGTAGTTTTCAACCCGAGACCTGCCCCTCAAGGTGGATTCCCACAAACTACCCCCCCCCCACTTCATCAGCCCTGCTGCTGTCTGTCTCAAGCTCCCCTCCTCTCTCCGCCACATTCATTCCACCTTCCATGTGTCCTGCATCAAGCCTTTCATGATCCATCCCCGTGTCCTGTCACCAAAATCCCCCCTTCCCCCACGGCTCAACAACGGGTCAGAAGCCTTCACGGTGCGTCAACTGCTGTACGTTTATTGTCGGGACACTGGCCTTCATTACCTTGTGGACTGGGAGGGCTACGGTCCTGAGGAGAGGTGCTGAGTCCCTACCCATAACATCCTGGTCAGGGACTTCCAGTGCCAGCGCCCAGCTCCACCTGCAGTGACACCAGGAGGCACCCTTAGGGGGGTTACTATCAGTACCTCCAGTTGAACTCTGTCTTTTTGTGTGTTTTCCCCCTAGCCGTCAGTCTGTGGTTTTGTATTGCCATGTGCTCTTGTTTGTTTTCTTGCCCCATGTGCTCCTGTTCCCACTCCTGCTCTACTCCAGACCCTGTATCACTGATACTCCACCCCTGATCTGTTTCTCATTATTACCTGTATTGCTGCCACCCGTGTCTCATTGTGCTCCACCTATCATCTGCCTCTCTGTTTATTGCTCAGTGTATTTCAGTCCTGTGTTTTCACCTGTGCTTTGCCAGTTTGTGCCAATGAGTTTTTCTGAGCCCTTCCAGCATCTATATCTAAACGCTGTCCTTCTGAGTACAGTATTGACCCTGCCTGTTTGCTGACCCTGTTTACGCCTGTTTATCTTGATTGTTCTGGTTCTTGACTCTGCCTGATTCCTGATTCTGATTTTTGGATTTCTCTGGATTTTTTGATCTCTGCCTGAACTTTGATGCTGACTTTGTTGCCCCTCTGGATTTGTTACTCAGTAAATATCACAGTGTGTACAGTACTTAGTCTGCAATTGAGTCCCTGCTCCAGCATCCTGACAACCTCTCTCTCCAAGGTGGTGCTGACGATCACAGTTATCCCGTTTGTATGGACAGCTGAAGGTTTCTGCAATTCCATTCTAACCAGCCCTTCAGCAGATTAGCGTGACTCTTTTTTCGTGATCCTCTGAAGCATCCACCAAGAGGGACGGCATCAGGTATTCCGGAGAATTTGGAGTTTCTCATCACTCTAGCTACTTCCCTGGACATAACATGATGAGTTTGGACTGGGTGTACCACACAGTTCCTCGTTTATGCTCATCATACTGCTTAGGAGGAACTTGCATCTTGTTTAAAGCTGCTCCGAACACAGGGTAAATGGACAAGGTTTACAAAAAAGTCTCTCTATTTCTCTTCTTGCCCACAGGCCTTCTCAGATGGGAGTATTTATTCCACGATCATGGAAGCTTCCCCTTTTACAACCGGATCCGGACAGACCAACCTTAGTCTATCAAGGATCTCAGCTACTCCAATATCTGCTTCTGAAAACTCCCGCTTCAATGACAAGTACCATCATATGAGTTAATCATCATTACTAAGGCCCCAAATTCCTTGGGTACTGAGTGGTGCCAATGGAAAAAGCTTCCAATACTAAAGGGTCTGCAAAGTAAAATAACTTGAAAACCCATGTTAAGTATGGCTCTCACATAAATACCCTCAGTCCTAACTTGCCCCTACTAAGCCTTCAGGAATAGGGTTTGTACCTTAGTGTTCCCCTTAATATATTAATTGGAATGTGTTCTCTCTGAGATTCCAGGCCAATCCCTTACTGGGTTCCTCTGAAGTTTCCCGACATTCTTTTCTGTTTGAGCAACTGTCTGGTTACTTTCCAAATGATTCCTGTCCTTTACACTCCTGCTTGAAATGGCCATGCTCTCTACAATTGTAACTAAAAATACTAGTCACTTCCCTTGTCAAAAAACCCCTTCCAGCAGCATCTCTCTGCTTAGTACATCCCACAGGTGGGCTAGGTTTCCTATCAGGCTTGTTATGCTTGGCGGTAGCACTAGCCGACATCAACTGAGATACCTTGGCTTGCAGGTTTTTCACTTCATCTGGCAAAACCCTCTCTTGTCTGGCATTAGGGGTTGCTTCAGCTACAGAGATTACTGCTGAGGACTTTGCCCGACTCTCAGAGGCCTCCGCTCCTCCATCATATTTTCTTTCTCTCTTACTTCTCTGATCAGTTCAACAAACAAAGAAGGGGAATAAATCTTGTGAGCTATTTCTTTCAGATTATGAGAACACTCAGTCCTCTTTTATTGTCATTTAGAAATGCATACATGCATTAAGAAATGATACAATGTTTCTCCGGAGTGATATCACAGAAAACGGGACGGACCAAAGACTAACACTGACAGAACCACATAATTATAACGTATAGTTACAGCAGTGCAAAGCAATACCATAATTTGATGAAGAACAGACCATGGGCACAGTAAAAAAAAGTCTCAAAGTCCCAAGTCGATCAAATCCCGAGTCCCTGATAGCAGGCAGCAAAAGGGAGAAACTCCCTGCCATAAACCTCCAGGCACCGTCAACTTGCCAATACCTTGGAAACAGCCGACCACAGCTGACATTGAGTCCATCCATCGGAAAACTTTGAGTTTCTGACCAGCCTCTCCGACACAGCCTCCCGAGCACCATCCTCTGCCGAGTGCCTTTGACCTATCCCCGGCCACTGAAACACGCAAAGCCGAGGATTTCGGGACCTTCAGCTATGGAGATTCCGGTTGCCACACAGTAGCAACAGCAGTGAAGCGGGCATTTCAGAAGTTTTCCAGTTGTTCCTCCATGCTCTCACATCTGTCTCCATCAAATCAGAATTGTGCACGGTCCCCTACTTGACAGATAACAGATATCATCACCGAAGTGGCTGCGCGTGCTGCCATCGAGCCGCCATCTTCTCCCCCCTCCCAGGACAGTGTGCCCTTCACAACTTGCCCCATCTTTAATTGTTTTATCTCAACCAGTTGAATGACCCCTTTATGGCACATGCAATGCAGCTGTCTCTCTAGCCTGAAAATGTAGGATGGAAGTTTCTCCCCTTTTCCCTAGAATGTGTGCCTAAACTTCAGCATCAGATCAGCTGGGCTGTCTGTCATGCCAAAAATATTTTCTCACACTTGCACGTAATTCTTGGGCATGACCAAAGGGTTTCTGCTTTTAGGAACCTCAACTCCTCAGCAATTCACAGAAATGAGAACATCTTGTCTTTAAAGTCTTCACTCTTAGCTACATTCCCCACTTCTCTAACAATTTGGACTGCCTATGGCCCACCTCTCCAGGCTCCCCTATCTTATCAGGCAGCACGACTTCAGATATGTCACTGGTAGGCTGAACTAATATGACATCCTTGCCTGCTAATTGGTCAAAACACTGTTCAATCAGCGTACCTTTCTTCAATACTTTTATAGAACTCAACACTCCCAGTAGCAGTTCATCGGGAATTCTAATATCCAGCCCACTCAGAACACAAGCATGACTTGTGGATAACTGTTTTGGATCGCACCAAACCTTAATCCCTGTGAGATCCATAATAAAGTATCTTTATAATTACACACCTTACTTTCTCCAAACACAAGTATAAACACTGCTTAAAACACACAATAAACCATTTAATCAGTCCTTAAACAGCATTCACACAGCATCCGAAATCCCAGATGAGCCCCCACAATTGCAACCCTCTCACCGGGGCTTGTACACCAACTTGGCTAGTTAGCTGACTCTGCTAACAGCCACGTGACTCCGCGGTAAGAAGGACACCTTTTGTAAGCAATACACATCTAGGGTCGGTATGATTTGGGGTTCAGCCAAACAGGAATGCCGGGATGTTCCGATTAATGGAATCCCAATTTGAGCAAATGCTGTGTAAATACCGGTCATACACAGTCATCAGTAGCCCAGAAAGGATAGGTCATATACCAGCATAAAATTATAAAGAAAGTATGTTTACCAATTTTCAACTTTAATAAATAGTTAACAGAGAAGGAGAAAGAAAAATAAACGGGCCATTAGAGTTCAAGCAGTCCAAATGTGCGCACAAACGTTGGAGCTCATTTCTGAAGTGCTGGGAGAAGCTTTACTGATGGTGCTTTATTCTCTTCACCAACTACAGATAGAACTTCCCTTCTTGGAATCTTCTGCCTCGTGAAGCACTCCTTGCAGTAGGGTCTCCCTTTTGGATAGGATCTTTCAGCAGTCTTCCCTTGTGTCTTCTCTCTGCACCACCCACCAAAAAGAGCCCAAACCAGACTATTGTCCTTCAGAAAACTCATCCTGCCCAGTTCTCGAGAATGTTCCATGCCATCCCACTTCTGATTGGCTGACACAACATTTCTAAATTGGACAACATGGCTCCTTATCTTTAGCTGAAGCCGAAACACTCTTAACAGCGGGACACACTGCTTTTACAGAAATCTGCTAAAATAAAATATCTCACAGCATAGCAGTAAAAATCTTAAGCAGAGCATTACATAAGTACTTGGAATATCAACAAGCAAAGAAAATAGATTATACTTTGATATAAGGAAAAGAGTTGGACACCTCTTCCCAGAAACAGAAGGGTTCCTTGTGGCAATACAGTACCAGGTTAACATAAAAAATTATCGAAAATGCATAATAAAAGATCAACAGATTCAAGATGATAAATGCAGAAAATGTCAAGAGAAATACGAAACAATCCAACGCATTACAAGGTCCTGCAACAGTTTAATTTGATAGCGTACACAGGCACAATCAAGTGGCAAACATGATTCACCAAAATTTTGCTTTAAAATATAATCTCATAGAAGGCACCAACCTTACTATACATATAAGGCTGATCCAGTTTTAGAGTCAGATCCCTACAAATGAAATTACTACAAATAGGAAAAATCCATAACTGTCTGGATATAATATTATAGGATGAACAATTAAGAACAATTTACTTAATAAGTATAGCCATTCAAAACACACACAATATACAAAATTCAACAAGTCAAAAATATCAGAAATATGCTGAATTAAAAGAGGAAATTGAAAGACTATGGACCATGAGCAGCGTATACATTGTCCCAATAGTAATATCTACAACTGGTACTATCCTGAAGTCACTACACAATAGCATTAAGCAATTAGATCGACATAACAATATTTAAATCTCCAGAAAGCCACAATAGTAGACACCACTAGAATAGTCCACAAGTTCCGAGCAATTGAGAAATGAGTGTGCTTGGTTTTGCTCGTACCTCAGGCTTGAGCTGAGAAAAAATATTTCCTCAAAGCATTTGTCAGGCAGGACTTCCCCTTAAGGAAATCATACTGATTTTGGCCTATTTTATCTAGTGCCTCCAAGTACCCCGAAACCTCATCCTTGATAATAGACTCTAACATCTTCCCAACCACTGAAGTCAGGCTAACTTGTCTATAATTTACTTCTTCTACCTCCGTCCCTTCTTAAAGAGTGGAATGATGTTTTCAATTTTCCAGTTCTCTGGAACTACTCCAGAATCTTGTGATTCTTGAAAGATCAGTACTAATACGTCCACAATGTCTTTCATTACTCTTTCAAAACCTGGGGTGTACACCATCTGGTGCAAGTGATTTACCGTATCTGCCCTCAGAAGTTTCAGTTTCCCAAGCACCTTCTCCCTCTTAATAGCAACTACACTCCTGTATTGCTTCCTATCCACCATCATTTTCCTGTGGTCCGATATCCATTCTTGCCTCTCTTTTACACTTTATATATCTGAAAAAAATTTTTGGTATCCTCTTTTATATAATTGGCTAACTTACCTTTGTATTTCATTTTTTCTCCAATCAAAGTGGAGGTTGATAGTTTCTTAATTAGTAAATGTGTCAAAGGTTATGGGGAGTAGCAGAAGAATGGTGGTGAGAGATAATAAATCAACTCTGATTGAATGGCAGAGAGACGACAGGCCGAATGGTCTAATTCTGCTCCAAAGCTTCTGGTTAAGATGGCACTACGGGTCTTTATGCTCTTACCACAAACTCAATGTGGCTTGTTGGTTATTGTGTTTTGCAGTTATAAATGCCATTCCCACAGAAGCTATCTTTTTTCCAGTATAACTTCTTAGCTGGATATTTGCAGACTTCAGTTTAGTATCTTTAAAATGATGTTCAAACTTATTTTGTGGAATAACTGAGACAGCTGAGCCAGTATCCAATTCCATTTAAATTAATTTGCCATTCACTTTTGGTTAAGCCATATTGCTTGTCTATTGTCAATTTTCATACTGTAAATCTCAAGGGTACTCAATCCTGTGTCACTTGCATCATTATCAGATTTTTCATCGACAGCATGCATATTAGTGCATTTTTGAAACTTGATTTTTTATCTTTTTCTCTTCTCTGAGCAATTCATTTATTTTTGTCTGACTGACATGTTGTTTGCATGTGATCTACTTTGTCGCATTTTCTGCAAGCTCTGCCTTGAAATCTTCATTTGTTTGGTGTATGTTGGGCCCTGCCACAACAGTAACACAATTTGTTTGGCCGGATTGGAATGTTGTTCATGCTCACTTTAATTTCTGACTGCAACTCTGTTGCACCTCTGGCTGTAGTTTCCATTGAAACAGCAATTTCAACTGCTGTTTTGAATATAAGTTGTGCTTCAGTTAGAGCTGTTTTTGAATACTTTCTTTTAGGAATCCACAAACTAAGTGATCTCCCAGTGCATCATTAAGCCCATCATTGAATTGACAATGCTCAGACAATCTCTTCATATTGTATGCCAATATGGACTCCCATTCTTTTTGAAACCAATTATGAAAACTACAGTGTTCTGCAATGGTTTTGGTTCTAAATAACCCTGCATCATGTTTACAATATCAACAAAGCTCATTTCAGATAGCATGGTTGGAGCAGTTAAACTTTGAAGCAAACTGTATGCCTTTAAACCCAATGTACTAAGCGAAATTGGTACTCTTTTCTCAGTGGTTATTTCATTTCCTTCAAAATAGCTCAGATTGCATGAACGAATTACCTGTTGTGTAATCAAACTCATCAATCTTTTTGATGTAGCCAGCTATTTCTGATTTTTAAAATGATTATTATCACCCAGTATTCACTCTTCATTTCTGGACTTTTTAAGTCAATGTCTCTGCACGTGCTCAGCTGTGCTCTTTTACTCACTGGGTTTTTTTTTAACTCGAAAATCTCGATGTGCTTTAACAGGTCAGTAGCCACCCCAGGTTTGTTTTTGGTCATTGCCAATTTTATATTTTTCAAAAGGAGATATGGGAGTCCGAAATATGAGTCTAATTCTGTTCCGTACTTTTAGCAAGGCCTGCACATGTCATGTGGTAGTATGATGATGTATGCAATTAACATATTTATACATATAGCCCATAATAAATTATTTAAACAAACAAGAATGCTTAATCAACCTATATATATGTTGGTATTTTGGATCTTATATTTACCAATTACTAATTTTTTAGGGCTTTAAAAAATGGATCAGTCACTTTGCCTATTTCAAAATCTGTTTCTCCTGTTTTCAGAAAGATAAGTTCTTCAACTTATGACATATCAATTCTTAAATCCCTGGATTGCCCCCCACTCTGATATTTGTTTATAATAAAGATTCCAACAATTTTTTTGGTAAGAGAAAATTTCCGCAGCCTGTGAGTCAACATTCCTGGTTTGTTTGTCTATGTTTTGATCTCTTTTACTTAAAACTGACTTCAACAATGCTAAATGAGAATATGGCTGCTTTCCAACCCAAGAATATTAAAGACATTGGACCACAGTACAGAATCATGCTGAATCAGAAAAAAAATACTAGGCCTGATATCAGTGAGCAATTTTTTTTAGAACCACAGAACCATAGAACATTACAGCACAGAAACAGGCCTTTTGGCCCTTCTTGGCTGTGCCAAACCATTTTTCTGCCTAGTCCCACTGACCTGCACTCGAACCATATCCCTCCATACACCACGCATCTATATACTTGTCCAAGTTTTTCTTAAATGTTAAAGGTGAGCCCGCAATTTACCACTTCATCTGGCAGCTCAGTCCACGCTCCCACCACTCTCTGTGTGAAGAAGCCCTTCCCCCCACAAGGTTCCCTTTAAACTTTTCCCCCTTCACCCTCAACCCATGTCCTCTGGTTTTTTTCTCCCCTAACCTCAGTGGAAAAAGCCTGCTTGCATTCATTCTGTCTATACCCATCATAATTTTAAATACCTCTATCAAATCTCCCCTCATATCATTAATTTTTTATTACAACACCAACAAATTACATTAATACAACCAGTTGACGATTACGTTTTGACTGTTCAACCCAACCAATCTCCCAACCCTCACCACCATCCCCCCTTCACCCCTCTCTCCCCCACCATCCCTCTCCCCTCCACCAACCAACTGAATAGTAGTGCATACACAGACTATTTTAACAGAAGATCTTTTAAATTAGATATCAAATTTGTCCACAGTAAGATTGTGTTTGGTCGTGTATCATTTACTCTTGCTGATGATAGTTCCAGGTAAGAAATGTCCAAAAAGCTCCGAAGCCAGTGAGTATTTGAAATATCATGGGGAGGTTCCCAATGCTAGACTACAATCTTCTTAGCTGCAGTCAGACCTGCTAGCCAGACTTTGCGTGTTTTTTCCCTAAGGGAAAGGTGGGAGTCATCATTTAGAAGATGTACAGTGGGGTCCATCGGTAATTGTACCTCCGTTAGTTCTGTAAGAGTACTGATAACCTTCCCCCACAAACCAAAATCCCCTGGACATTCCCATACAACATGCATAAAAGAGCCAACAGTTCTGTGGGGGCAAAATGAGCAATATGGGTCAGGAACCAGTCCCAAGTCTATGAGCAATTTTGAAAGATAATAGTTATAAACACTCATCAATTCCTTCTGCATTATGCAATTCCTTCTCAATAATGCTGCTGCTTTCCCCAAGTTTGCCCAGCTCTCATTCACAGCCTCTGCAAGTATGACAGCAGATCACAATTTTAAAATCAGCATGATTCATTTGAAATGTTACTCCATGGTAGTTCAGCAAAGATGTTAGCAATTCATTTTAAATAGAGTAACACCTTAGCTTAGAGGATAGAGAAGATTGTTGGAAAAAATATTATTAAGCCCTTGATTTGATTTCATTCCATAAAGATAAATTCTTCAACCTGATGTAATTTTGCAGGACAGCATACTTAAAAGAATTAAAGGGATTTTCATGTATCTGTTCCAGTCTCTAACAAAAGAACATGATGAAACATCAGAGAGCCATCCAAGTGCTTGGAATGAACACCTGGCATTTAGCCAACAAACTGACTGGGATTTGTTTAACCGCATCTGTGAGGTAAATATATGTAGATTGATATATTTGTGCACAACACAGCATTCATCTGATGCTGTTCAATGCCTTCACTGTTGTAAATAAACATTTGGATGAAGATTTAACTTTTCCTTCACATTTTCTGAAACATTAAAGTACAAACTGCATTTTGGATATACACCTCAAGAATGGTTGAAAAGAGATAAATATTTAATGAATATACTGCTGGTGGCTGGTAAAAAGACCCTTACCAGGAAATGGTTATCACAGGAGAGCCGAACTTTAAATGTATGGATGGAAGTTACAATGGACATTGACAAAATGGAGAAGATAACAGCATCTGTTAATCATAAATTGGAACAATTTGATTCACACTGGGAAAAATGGTTTAACTACATAACACAGCATAGGCCTGATTTTATTCTCACAAGTCAATGAATATGTTGTTAAAAAAAAGATCACTCCCTACTTTGTACATAGTTTTCTGCTTTCAATTGTTCTTTCTTTCCTCTCCTTTCTATAAGTGTATACCGTAAGACCATAAGACAAAGGAGCAGAAGTCGGCCATTCAGCCCATCGAGTCTGCTCCGCCATTTTATCATGAGCTGATCCATTCTCCCGTTTAGTCCCACTCCCCTGCCTTCTCACCATAACCTTTGATGCTCTGGCTACTCAGATACCTATCAATCTCTGCCTTAAATACACCCAATGACTTGGCCTCCTCTGCCGCCCATGGCAACAAATTCCATAGATTCACCACCTTCCGGCTAAAAAAATGTCTTCGCATCTCTGTTCTGAATGGGCGCCCTTCAATCAAATCATGCCCTCACGTACTAGACTCCCCCATCATGGGAAACAACTTTGGCATATCCAATCTGTCCATGCCCTTCAACATTCGAAATGTTTCTATGAGGTCTCCCCTCATTCTTTTAAACTCCAAGGAATACAGTCCAAGAGCGGACAAATGTTCCTCATCTGTTAACCCTCTCATTCCCGGAATCATTCTAGTGAATCTTCTCTGTACCCTCTCCAACATCAGCACATCCTTTCTTAAATAAGGAGACAAAACTGCCTACAGTACTCCAAGTGAGGTCTCAACAGCGCTTTATAGAGCCTCAACATCACATCCCTGCTCCTATACTCTATTCCTCTAGAAATGAATGCCAACATTGCATTCGCCTTCTTCACTACTGACTCAACCTGGAGGTTAAGCTTAAGGGTATCCTGTATGAGGACTCCCAAGTCCCATTGCATCTCAGAACTTTGAATTCTCACCCCATTTAAATAATAGTCTGCCCGTTTATTTCTTCTGCCAAAGTGCATAACTATACACTTTCCAACATTGTATTTCATTTGCCACTTCTTTGCCCATTCTTCCAATCTATCCAAGTCTCTCTGCAGACTTTCTGCTTCCTCTGCACTACCGGCCCCTCCACCTATCTACATATCATCAGCAAACAAAGCCATCTATTCCATAATCCAAATCGTTGATGTACAATGTAAGAAGAAGCGGCCCCAACACAGGCCCCTGTGGAACACCACTGGTAACCAGCAGCCAACCAGAATAGGATCCCTTTATTCCTACTTTCTGTCTCCTGCCAATCAGCCAACACTCTACCCATGTATGTAACTTTCCCGTAATTCCATGGGCTCTTATCTTGTTAAGTAGCCTCATGTGTGGCACCTTGTCAAAGGCCTTCTGAAAATCCAAATATACAACATCCACTGCATCTCCCTTGTCTAGCCTACTGGTAATTTCCTCAAAAAATTGTAATAGGTTTGTCAGGCAGGATTTTCCTTTAAGGAATCCATGCTGAGTTCTGCCTATCTTGTCATATGCCTCCAGGTACTCTGTAACCTCATCCTTGACAAATGACTCCAACAACTTCCCAACCACTGATGTCAAGCTAACAGGTCTATAATTTCCATTGTGCTTCCTTGACCCCTTCTTAAATAGCGGAGTAACATTTGCAATCTCCCAGTCCTCCGGAACCATGCCAGAATCTATCGACTTTTGAAAGTTCATTGCTAATATCTCCGTAATCTCCACAGCTACTTCCTTCAGACCATGAGGCTGCATTCCATCTGGTCCAGGAGATTTATCTACCCTTAGACTATTCAGCTTCCTGAGTACTTTCTCTGTCATAATTGTAACTGCGCACACTTCACTTCCCTGACACCCTTTAGTGTCCGGTATACTGCTGATGTCTTCCTCAGTGAAGACTGATGCAAAATACTTGTTGAATCCAATCCAGTATCCAATCCGGAAAATGTGTCACAACTCAAATCATACTTGGGCCTGGTAAACTACTATCACTGGTTTCTCCTAAACATTGTGACAGTGCTGCATCCATTGAACACACTGTTACAGACAGGAGCAAAGTGAGAATGGTCAGAAAGATGTGAAAGAGCATTCAAGGGAACAAAAAGACCAATAACATCTGATGAACTGCTCACCCATTATGATCCATCTCTGCCCATCAGGTGTTAGAAATAAAATAAAATATGCAGAATTAAGATCAGAGTGCAGAGACAGATGGTGGAAGGTCTCATGCTATCCATTCGAATTAGGCTGCCCTGGGTTTATTCTGTTCACTTTCCAGAAGTGGCTGTGTGACCTTGGCTTCACTAGAAGAGAGATCAAGTCAACCAGCAGGGCTGTAGCTGAGGCAGCAGAGAAAGGATCAGCATGGGTGTGGACCAAGTATGTCCAGAGGGGCAGATAGTCAGACAGTGTATACATCTTTTGCAAACCCTTCAGTAGTTGCATAGACACCTGAAGAGCAGACTATCTGTTGGATGGAAGTGACCAACAACTCTGATAGAGGCGGATGCCAAGTTTGCATCTTCACTGTCCAGATGTTCCAAGATTGAATGAAGAGCCAATGAAATGGCATCTGCTGTAGACCTGTACATGGCCATGTACCCCGTCTGAGCCAGATGCTTTCTGTGGGTTCACCTTCCTGAAGGATACTCTCATATCAGTCTCAGAGAATGAAATCTCAGGGTTATCAGGAGCTGTGGGAGCTTGTGAAGGTCCCGCCATTCTTTGATGGTCAAAGTGAGCTTATCTGGGTACAAACACTTGTTGTCACCCATGCCATTTGGTTTCACTTTGGGGGAGTTCATGGTATTCAATCCCTGTCACTGCTGTCAAACATCCCTCAGTGATTTAAGTTTGGTCTGGAATTGCCACTTTGCATGTGAGATGGTTTTTGGATATTGTATCTGGACACCTTGTATGTTCCTTGGTCACCAGACCTGAACGCCACTAATCTGGCCCTCAGTAGACTGTAGACTTCGTGGTTCATCTAGGGATCCTGGTTGGGGAATACCCTGAATGATACTGTGGGGACACACTTGTCTATGACTTTTTTTATATAATAAAGTCCATGACAACCGTGGTGTATCTGTTCAGATCCTCTGATGAGTCCTCGAACAAGACCCAGACCACTGACTCAAAGCAATCCCGTAGCTGCTCCTCAACCTCCAACAACTACCTCTTTGTTGTTCTAACTTTTGGAGCCTTGCTGTTCTGTAACCTGCCTGTATGCAGGTAGGAGGAGGTCATTCAAGTGATCAGACATCACAAAATGCAGTCTAGGGTTCGAACAGTTGACATCCTTTATGGCAGTATAGCAGTGGTCGAGTGTGTTTTGGACTCCTGGTGCTGCAGGTGATATATTGATAATAATTGGGCAGAGATTTCTTTAAACACATCTGTTTGAGGTCCCTGACAATGATCTGAAGGGTTCAGGGTGGGCTGTTTCTGATTTGTTGATGGTGGCAATCAGTACCTTGAGTGCTGTTAATGTCAGCCTTTGGAAGGATGTAAACTGTGGTCAGGGTCGTAGAGGAGAACTCTCGGTGCAAGAGCTTGCAACAAGACTGCTGCGTCTGAGCACCACAAAGGGATTATCATGAAACACAGACCCTAACTTTTTGCCTTCTCTGAATCAGCTGTCCATTCCATCCGGTGTATCGAGAAGCCTTCCGGTCTGATTGCCAAATCCAGTGTATCTTGCGTGAGCCATGTCTCTGAAACACAGAATGCAGCAGTCCCTCATTTCTCTCCGATACAGCAACTTTGCCCTTAGGTCCTCAGTCTTATTCTCTAGTGACTATATTTACTAACAAAGTACTTAGTAGAAGAAGTTTTACACCTTGACGTTTTAGTCTAGCTTCGAATCCTCCTCTCCTCCCTCTTCTATGGCCATGGAGATGTACGAAGATTAACCTAACCCATAGGCTTCCAACATGGGGCACACAAACCTCCTGCTTAATGGCATTGGTTCAGGGAATTAAAAAAAAGATTGGAAATCCCTTCCCTCCCATGTAGCACTCCATTTTCCTTTCATCCGTGTGTCTGTCTTACAGCCTCTTAAGTATCTGTAATGTATCAGTGTTAACCACCACCTCTGGCAGTGCATTGTATGCACTTACCACTCTCTATGGAAAAAAACTTACCTCCAGCATCCCCTTATACTTTACTCCAATCACCTTAAAATTATGCCCTCTCATATTAGCCATCATCACCATGAGAAAAAAAGTGCTAGCTGTCTACCTATGTCTCTTATCATCTTATACACCCCTATCAAGGCACCTCGCAGTCTCCATCCACATTCTTCCTATAATAATGAGGTGACCAGAACTGAACACAATTGTCTAACTGTGGTCTAGCCAGTTTTGTTGCTGTAACATTACCTCATGGCACTAGACATCAACAATTGGGAAACAAATGCCAAGGACAGGGAACTCTGGCAAGCCATCATCCGAGAAGGAGCAGCAACTTTTGAAGCCAACAGATGTGCAGAATTAGAAGAAAAGAGAAGAAAATGGAAAGAGAGGCAGCAACAACCGAAGACCGGTCTGCCATCTGGAACTACCTGTCCTGAATGCGAAAGAACTTTCAAAGCCAAGATTGGACTCATAAGCCACTTGAGAGCCCATAAGTAGATCAACAGAATGAAGACCATCATCCTCGACCTCGAGGGATGGCCACGACCTCATGGCTCTAGGTCTCAATCTCCCAAAGAAATTAAAGCCTACATAACATATAAAGCCTTCTTAACCATCCTGTCAACTTCTGTGACAACTTTGAGGGATCTCTGGATGTAAACCCCAAGATCCTTTGGTTCCTCGACACTGTTAAGAATGCTGCCATTAACCCTATATTTTGCCTTCAAGTTCAATCATCCAGAGTGAATCACTTTACACTTCTCTGTATTGATCTCCACCTATCACCTCTCAGCTCAGCTCTGCATCCTGTCAATATCTTGTTGTAATCTACAACAACCTTCTACACTAATAATAATAATTCCAATAATAAATATTTTATTGATCCCAAGTGGGAAATTCTTTTGTTACAGCAGGAACGTTTAAAAACACACTTAGCCGTGTGCAGACAACTAATAATAAAGTACAGAACAATAATATACGCCATAATAATTTACCAATGTACAATAATTTGCAATAATGTGCTATAATAATGTACGAAATAATAAAACAGAGACAATTGTACTATGATGTGTGTTCTCCTGTTGCACAGAGATGAATTGTTGTATATGCTTATTGTATTTGGTAGGAAAGATTTTCTGTAATGATCCTTATGTCAGCAGAGTTGAACGAGTCTGTTCGAAAGGGTGCTCCACTGCTTATTCGGTAGGTCATGGACAGGATGTGCCAGATTGTCCATAATGGATAGTCGTTTCTTTAGTGACCTCCTCTCCACCACTAACTGAAAAGAGCCAAGGATGGATCCAGCATTTCTGATGAGTTTATTTTTTTTTTGCATCACCAGCACCAATGCTGCTCCCCCAACATAAAGCTGCAAAGAAGACTGCATTCACTACAACAGACTGGTAAAAGATCTTTAACATTCGACTTCACATATTGAAGAATCTCAGCTTCCTGAGAAACTAGAGTCTTCTCATCCCTTTCTTGTAAACAGCCTTGGTGTTTGTTTTCTAGTCAACACCAAACTTAGTATCATCTGCACACTTATTAACCCACCCTTCCACCTCCTTATCCAAGTCATTTATGAAAATTACAAAGAGCAGGGGTCCCAGAACAGAACCCTTCAGAGCACCACTGATTACCAGCCTTCAGGCAGAATACACTCCATCCACCACCACCCTTTGCTCCTTGTGGGTAAGCCAATAGTGAATCCACACAGCCAAGCTTCCCAATGGCTATTGACTTTCCGAATGACCCTATCATGGGGAACCTTGTCAAATGCCTCAATAAAATCTGTATACATCACATGCACTGGTCTGTCTTCATCTGCTTATTTTGTCACTTCCTCCAAGAATTCCTTTAGGCTCGTGAGGCACAATCTGCCCCTCACAGAGCCATAAAAATTATACCTAATCAGACTATGCTTCTCCAAAAGCTAGTAAGTCCTATCTCTAAGAATTCCTTCCAATGGTTTGCCCACCACTAGCGTAAGGCCCACTTGACTATAATTCCCAGGGTTTTCCCTATCTTCTTTCTTAGACAAAGAAGTAACATTTACCACCCTTTGTTCTTCTGGAGCTACCCCTGTGACTAGTGAGAGTGCAAAGATCTTCATCAAAGGTGCAGCAATCTCTTCCCTCGCTTCCCATGGTAACCTGGAGTATACTTGACCCCTCACACCCTCTCCATGAACTGCTTGTTCTTCTGCCATCAGGCAAACGTTACAGGAGCATCAAAACTAAAACCACAAGGCTACTAAACAGCTTCCTCCCACAGGCAGTCAGACTGCTAAATAGCTGCTCGACCTGACTCTGCTTTGGACACCTTTAACTTGCACTGGACACTTATAACTGATTTTAACTGACATGTGGCTGTTGTGTTTTACTATTTATTGTTATGTTTATTATTGAGTGTTGCGCTTGTTATGTTATGATTGCACTGCCCCTGAGGAACGCTGTCTCATTTTGCCCTGCAGAGCTGATGTATGGTTAGAATGACAATAAAGTTTTTTGAATCTTGAATCTTGAATTCTGTTTGGTCCTAGGGACTTATCTATCTTAATGTTTCTCAAATGTTCCAGCACATCAGCCTTCTTAATGTTGATATAGTCCAGCAAATCAGCCTGTTCTACCCTGACCTCAAATTCTTCAAGGTTGCTCTCACTGCTGAATACCAAAACAGAATATGTATTAAGGACTTCCCCTACATCCTCCAACTCCGGGTACTTGTTTCTTCATTTACCCATGATCTTTCCTACCCTCACTCCAGTTATCTTCTTGTTCTTCATATACATATAGAATACCATGAGGTTTTCCTTAATTCTACTCACCAAGGCCTTTTCATGTCCCTTTCTAGCTCTCCTAAGTCTATTCTTAAGCTCTTTTCTGGTTATCTTGTAAATCTCAAGCACCCTGTCTAATCTTTGCTTCCTAAACCTTAAGTATGTCTTCTTTGACTTGACAAGATATTCCACTTCTCTTGTCAATGATAGTTCATTAACTTACCAGCGAAAAAGACCTTTGACCAGTGACCAATCCGGACATCGGTAGTTTTGAGACGAGGGGGATTTCAATCAGGTCCATTGCCAAAGTAGAAAAGGCAACAGTGGGTTGCTACGGTGATAAAGAGCTTTGACCAGTGACTAATTGGCATATGGGATTGATTAACAAGAGCAAATTGAAGGAAAGCAAGTGCAGCAGCCATCATCTGAGTGGACAGAGTCAGAGTGGTGATATCGAGGCTTTAGATCTTCAAAGCTTCAGTCAGAGAAAGAAAAGGAAAGAAAAGCTCAAGGCTAAGATTTTTTCTCCTTCCCTTCTTTATAGTTGAATGCTTCTCTTGCAGGATATGGGAAAGCAGGGAGATCTTCAGTGTCCTTGAAGTCTACACCTGTGAGAAGAGCATCCAGCTGCAGCTTCTAACAACCCGTGTTAAGGAGTTGTAGCTGGAAATGGATGAACTCTGGTTCATTTGGGAGGCTGAATGGTGATAGACAAGACATAAAGAGAGGCAGCTACACCCAAGCTTCAGTACATGGGAAACTGGGTGACAGTCAGGAAGGGGAAAGAAGTTAAGGAGACAGTGGAGAGTACCCCTGTGGCCATGCCCATCAACAACAGGAATATCATTTTGTATACTGTTGGAGGGTGGGTTGACCTAACAGAGGAAAGTCACAGTCGTAGGGAGTCTGGCACTGAGTCTGCCTCTGTGACTCAGAGGAAAGGGGGGAGAAGGGACACACCTTCATTAGTAAGGTGAATGGACAGGAGGTTCTGTGGATGAGAAAGAGATTCCAGATGGTATGTTACCTCCTGGCTACTAGGGTCTGGGATATCTCAGATTGATTCCTCAGCATTCTTAAACAGGAGGGTGAACAGCCAGAGGTCGTGGCCATGTGTAGGATGAGTGACGAGGTTCTGCATAGGGAGTTCAGGGATTTAGGTGCTAAGTTAAAGGGCAGGACCTCCAGGGTTGTGATGTCAGGCTTGCTACCTGTGTCATGTGCGAGTGAGGCCAGATACTTGGTCTCTCTTCCAGGGAAGGTGAGGCCTGCACAGAAGGGACAGTTTACACCAGAACTGGAGGGGGTCTAATATTCTAGCGGGGAGCTTTGCTAATGCCGCAAGTAGGGTTTAAACTAGAGTTGCAGGGGGATGGGAAGCAGAGTGCCAGAACATTTAGTTCAGAAGTCATGGAGGCAGATTTTGGTAAGATTCAGACAAAGTTAGTGTCCTGAGTTGCATATAGTTCAATGCAAGAAGTATCGTAGGAAAGTGCTGAAGATGAGTTAGCTGGCTTACAAACAGAGGTGATGTGTAGTGAGGAGAGGCTGTTGATAAAGTAAAATTGCAGTCAACAGAATGAGTTACAATGTAAAGGGTGGACAAAACCGAAAAGAGGAAATGCAGGACTGAAGGTGTTATACAGTATAAGGTAGATGCACTTGAAGAACAGTTGCAGATTGGCAGGTATGATGTTGTAGGCATCACTGAATCATGGCTGAAAGAAGATTATAGCCGGAAGCTTAATGTCCAAGGATACGCATTGTATCAAAAGGATAAGCAGGAAGGTAGAGGGGGCGGCGTTGCTCTGTTGGTAAAAAAGAAAGAGGTGACATAGGGTCAGAAGTTGCTAAATCATTGTGATAGAGCTAAGGAACTGCAAGGGTAAAAATACCCCGATGAGAGTTGTATACACACCCCCAAACAGTAGCAAGGATGTTGTCAACACATTACATCAGGAGGTAAGAAATACATGGGGAACTTCAATATGCAGGTGGATTGGGAAATCAGGTTGGTACTGAATTCTGGGAGTTGGAATTTCTAGAGTACTTGTGAGATGGCTTTTTAGAGCAGCTTGTGGTTGAGCCCACTAGTGGATCAGCTATTCTGGATTGGATTTTGTGCAAATAACCAGAATTGATTAGAGAGCTTAAGGTAAAAGAACCCTTGGGGGTAAGTGATCATAATATGATTGAATTCACTGTGAACTTTGAGAAGAGGCAGCTAAAGTCAGATGTAGCAGTATCACGGTGCAGTAAAGGGAATTACAGAGGCACGAAAGGAGAGTTGGCCAGAACTGATTGGAAAAGAACAGTGGCAGGAACGACGGCAGAGCAGCAGTGGCTGGAATTTCTGGGAGCAATTCAGTAGGCACAGGATATATACATCTCAAAGAGGAAGAAGTATGCTAAAGAAAAGATGACACAACAGTGGCTAACAAGAGAAGTCAAAGCCAACATAAAAGCCAAAGAGAGAGCATATAATAGAACAAAGTTAGTGGGAAGTTAGAAGCTTGGGAGGCTTTTAAAAACCAACAGAAAGCAACTAAAAAGTCATTAAGAAGTTAAAGGTGATATACAGAAGTAAGCTAGACAATAATATTAAAGAGGATACCAAAAGTTTGGACACATAGAGTGTAAAAGAGAGGTGAGAGTGGATATTGAACCACTGGAAAACAATGCTGGAGAGGTAGTAATGGGGGACAAGAAAATGGTGGACAAACTGAATAAGTATTTTTCATCAGTTTTCATTGTGGAAGACACCAGCAGTATGGTGGAAGTTCCACCATGAAGTGTGTGAAGTTACCATAACTAGAGAGAAGGTTCTTGGGAAACTGAAAGGTCTGAAGGTAGATAAGTCAACTGGACCAGAAGGTGTACACCGCAGGGTTGTGAAAGTGGTGCCTGAAGAGATTGTGATGTATTAGTAATGATCTTTCAAGAATCGCTAGACTCTGGAATGATTCTGGAAGACTGGAAAATTGCATATGTGACTCCACTCTTCAAGAAGGGAGAGAGGCGGAAGAAACAAAACTATAGACCAGTTAATCTGACCTCAGTGGTTGGGAAGATGTTGAAATCAATTATTAAGGATGAGGTATTAGGGTACCTGGAGGCAATTGATAAAATAGGCTGTAGTCAGCATGGTTTCCTCAAGGGAAAGTCTTGCCTGACAAATCTGTTGGAATTCTTTGAAGAAATAAAAAGCAGGATAGTCAAAGGAGAATCGATTGATGTTGTGTGCTTGGATTTTCTGATGGCCTTTGACAAGGTGCCACACACGAGGCTGCTTAACAAGCTATGACCCCATGGTATTGCAGGAAAGATTTTAGCATAAATAAAGCAGGGTCTGATTGGCAGGGGGCAAAGAGTGGGAATAAAGGGAGTCTTTTCTGGTTGGCTGCCGGTGACTAGTAGTGTTCCACAGGGGTCTGTGTTAGGACCGATTCTTTATACGTTATTTGTCAATGATTTGGATGGTTTTGTTGCAAAGCTTTCATGCAATATGAAGATAGGTGGAGGGGCAGGTATTTCTGAGGAATTAAAGAGGCTACAGAAGGACAAACAGATTAGAAGAATGGACAAAGAAATGGCAGAAGGAATACAGTACCGGGAAGTGTATGGTCATGCACTTTGGTAGAGGAAATGAAAGGATTGACTATTTTCTAAATAGAGATAAAATTTTAAAAATCTGAGGTGCAGCGGGACTTGAGAGTCTTTGTGCAGGATTCCCTAAAGATTAATTTGTAGTTTAAGTATGTCATTAGGAAAGCAAATGCAATATTAGCATTCATTTTAAGAGGGCTAGAATATAAAAGCAAGGATGTAACTTTGAGACTTTGTAAAGCACTGATGAGGCCTCACTTGAAGTATTGTAAGCCATTTTGGCGCCTTAGAAAGGATGTGCTGAAACTGAAGAGGGTTCAAAGGAAGTTGACGAAAATAATTCCAGGATTGAACAGCTTGTCATATGAAGAACGTTTGATGGCTCTGGGCCGGAATTCACTATTCAGAAGAATGAGGGATGACCTCTTTGAAACCTATCGAATGGTGAATGGCCTTGATAGAATGGATGTGGAGAGGATGGCTCCTATGGGGGAGAGTCTAAGACCAGAACACACAGCCTCAGAATAGAGGGTGTCCTTTTAGAGCAGAGATGATGAGGAATTTCTTTAGCCAGAGTGTGATGAATCTGTGGAATTCTTTGCCACGGGGAGCTGTGGAGGCTAAATCTTTATGTATATTTAAGGCTGAGGTTGATAGGGTTTTCATTGGTCAGGGCAGGAAAGGTTATGGGGAGAAGGCAGAAGATTGAGGCTGAGAGGAAAATTGGATGAGCCATGATGAAATGATGGAGCAGACTCTATGGGCCAAGTGGCCTAATTCTGCTCCTATGTCTTATAGTCTCACCTATCATCCTTTTCCTCCTTCAATGGGACAAACCTATTCAGAACTCTCAGCAAGTGCTTCCTAAACAATTTCCACATTTCTGCAGCGCATTTTCCGGAGTATATCTGTTCCCAATGTACTCACAAGTTCCTACCTAATAGTTTCATAACTTCCCCCTTACCCCACCAATTCTTCCATACTGTTTGCTCCTATCCCTCACCAAGGTTATGGTAAAGATTAGGCAGTCGTGGTCACTGTCAAAGAAATGCTTGCCTGCTGAGAGATCTGTCATTTGAGCAGGTTGGTGGCCCAGTACTAGATCCAGTATGGCTTGTCCTCTAGTCATCCTATCCACAGATTGTGTCAGGAAACCCTCCAGGACACACCTGACAAATTCTGCCCTTCCTCAGGCTCTTAAACTATGGAAGTGCCAATCAGTATTAGGGAAGTTGAAAGCACCCATGACAACAAACGGCCTTGTTGTTTTTGCATCTTTGCAAAATGTGCTGCTCAGTCTCTCTGTTGCTGTTGGTGTAGGGGTGGTCTATAGAATACTCCCAATAGATGGATTGCTCTCTTCCTGTTTCTAAATTCCACCAACACAGACTCAGTAGACAATCCCTCCATGATGTCCTCACTTTCTGCAGCTGTGATATTCTCCCTGATAAACCGTGCCTCTTCCTCATCTCTTTTACCTCCCTCCCTGATTATATTTTGCTAAAGGTGAATCAGTCTGACCCATTATTCAATCACTATGTTTGAAAAACTGAATGATTTGTTTGTGGGAAAATTTGTTCACCCAACAAATTCCTCCCCCACCACATCCTTTCGCACAGTTTACCGTTCCTTCAATCCCATTATTTAACGTAACCATCAAACTAGCACATATTCCCTGACTCATGTTAACATCATTCAATTAGTTGCCCAGACCTCAAATGGCCCCACAGTCTGAAACTCCTTCAATCAACTTTGGTCATGACTTCCGCTAATTCTTTCCTAGTTTCGTGTATCTAAGGATGTTATATACGTTTGTAGTTTAAATTGTTGCTGTTCAAAATACTAGTATTGAGGGGAGTGAAATCCAGACATCAACCTGAAATGGGCCATTTGGTTGAGGTTGAACAAGAATTGTGTTCTAGTCCTGGAGCAGTTAGATTTTACTATATTGTTAAAATTCAGAGTCCTTAACCCAGAGGGATGGAGGGATAATTAGTCATACAGTCGTGCAGTTCAGCAACAGGTTCTTTAGCCCACCCAGTTCACCCTGATCATTGTTCCCTTCTATGATATTCCCATTTACTTTTAACTTTTAAACAGATGAAGACAAAGAGATTATAGAAAACCTTGCTTTTAATTGAATGTTTTGGCCTCATTCAGACCTATGATTAAACTTCTGAGATTTAGCTGATTCAAATGCAAAACGAAACAAAACTAAACAGGTAAATAATGGTGGTAATTGCATACTCCAGATTTATAGTGCCCACTTTCTGGCACATTCCGTGTCTGAGCCACAAAGCAGGTGATCCTGACTCAGACCTCTCCTTTAAACCGCACTGCAGCTGTAAAACTGGAATGTCAGAGGCTGTTAGTTTTAGTCACGTTGAGAAATAGTTCCTGGTGTCATCATAGCAAGAACAATAAGTTATTGTGCAAGTGAGGAATTACAACAATGAACTAACTTTCCTCTGTCATTAAATTAGCTCATTGCATGCCTGTGCCTTGTGTCAACCAAAAAATTTTCTAAACTGTGTTTTCCCTCATGAATAGATTAAAGATAATCTACTTTAAAACGTAACATTTTTGCAACTAAGTATGGAAAGCCATCAAATGAGCTAAGTTTCTGCTGAAGAAAATCAAATGTTAGTACCCTGAAAATTAATGAAAGTATATTTTCCAGCATTACCAATCACTGTGGTGAGTATAGAGTAACGGACCATATGTTATTGGCCCAGTTGCTGCATTGCAAGAATAGGTGCTGGCACTCACCAACAATACACTGATGTGGAAGAACACAAATGAGTGCCTCAGATATTGACCACTGTGTTGGAAGTAATTCAGAGAATATGTAACTTGGAAGGTTGATGACTGGACAGAGTTGCTCTCCGATCTTGGCAAATTACTTGCAAACAATTCATCACCATGCGAGGAGACATCACCCGTGCGCTGTTGATGTCTCCTCACATGGTGATGAAACATTTGCAAGTAAGTTGCCAAGATCGGAGAACAACTCAACCCAACCTTTACATGTATTAGGAATTTGCTGTGGGCTGTCGGTGTGACATGCAACTAAAAACACCAACCTTCAAAAATTATAAAGAATAAATTATGATATAAAATATAAAGTTAGGGATTAATGTACAGATATGGAATAACATTTGCTTAAATACTTAACTACCAGTGTAAGCAGGATTATAAAAAGAGGTTTAAAGTGTTTACAGAGAAGTGACAGGGTGACATATGGAGGGGAGCTGGGGAGGAGCTAAATCAAATGGTTAACTGCCAAAGGAGGAAACTTTTAAGATGGTGTGAGGCTTTTGTTTTAATATACTGATAGTGCTTTCCTGAAATCAGCTTTTGGAAAATGCAGGGTAGGTAGTGTCTGCAATGATATTTCCTGCATGCTTGTTTGTCCTGAACACATATAAGTCATGCACAGATGGTAAACTGCAGCTAACGACCTTTTATGGTGACATGACAGTTCACTATAGTTTTCATATATTGTGAGAGGATGCTGCACTGCACCAGACAGTAATGGTTGGTGTGAGGATGCTCTCTATGATGGCAGTGTAGAAATACACCACTGTGTACTGGGGAAGATGGGATTTTACCAACTACCCAAGCAAGTACATCCTCTGCCGAGCCTTTTCGTGAAAAAGGAGATATGGTTCCCCAATCTGAGGTCCTGTGAGGTAATGATGCCCAGGAAACTGCCGCTAACTGTAGAGTCATTGTTGATGAGTGGGTGGTGAAAGGACACATTTCTCCTGAAGTCGATTTGCATCTCCACAGTTTTGAGAGCATTCATCTCCAAGTTGTTGTGATTGCGGCAGGACACGAGCTTATTTACTTCCTGAGTTTTGAGTCATGGATTTGAAAAATGACAAGACCAACCTTTCAAAAATCATCATTATAATTAATGTGACCGCAACTGGCCTGTAGTCATCAAGTCCAGTAATCTTTGATTTTTTTGAGGAGTGGAATATTAACAGATTTCTTGAAAAATGTTTGAACAGGGCATAGTTTAGGAGTCTGATTGAAAATGTCTGTAATGATGTTAGACAGCTGGTTAGCACAGTGTTTAATTTTAGCTTCCTAAACTTGACATGTGTTTCCTTTTTCCCTCTTGACGGAATTAACCACATCTGTCAACATCCGTGGTTCTCTTACTTTGCTGTCCTTGTCCTCCCCTCCCCTCAGAACTTATGCAGTCAGTCCTTAAACCAGAGCTCTGCTGATAGCCTTGGTCTAGGTTTCTTCTTCTTCTGACCTTGACTTTTGGCTTCAGTGTGTGAAGAATTACAAAGGAGAGTCTATATTGTGCAGCCAGATCTAGAACTCTTGAAGCAGGATGTACAGCTGATCACAAAATTTCCATTTCTTTTTAAGCAGAAAACTGAGATGTTATAAGCATTAATATACAAATAAAATGTTTATTTATTATGAAGCCAAGGCTGTTGTTTGAATCTGGACGCAAGGAGCATCTTCAGAAATATTCTCCATAATTGCCTACATTCCAAATCAATGTAAGCTATATTTGCTGTCATATTGAACTGTGTCCTTTCTATACAATAATGAAAGACATTTAATTTATACAGCAACTTTCACAACATCTTAAGTATTTTACTATGCAATTGCTGTGCAATTAATTTTGTGGTTTAACAAATACAAAAGACTTTTTCCAGATAAAGTTGTCCCACAGACAGCAATAAGGTAAACTGTTAGAGTAATCTTATTTGAGAGATAGAAACAGTTCAGGACAGAGAGATGTTTTATTTTATTCTTTTTCAATAATTGGCCTGGGTTTTCAATAAAGATCCAAGAAAGCAGATGAAATCTTAGTTTAAGTCCAAACTGCAGCAAAACACTTCTACTCTTCAGTTAAGTACAGTTAAACATTCCTCTTTCTAATTCAATGGAAAATTTACACTGCTTATGATTATGTATTTTACAAATCCCTATATATATAAATATATATAAAGGATCTGGGATCACAGATCCATAACGACTAGAAAGTGGCATTACAGGTAGGAGGGTCATGAAGAGAGCGTGAGGCACATTGGTCTTCATAAATCAGAGTATTGAGTGAAGGAATTAGGATGTTATTATGAAGTTGGTGAGGCCAAATTTGGAGTATTGTATGCAGTTCTGGCCACCTACCTGCAGAAAAGATGTGAAATAAGATAGAAAGAGTGCAAAAAAAAATTGCAAGTAGGTGGCAGGGCCTGAGAACCTGAGTTACAGGGAAAGGTTGAACATAAAATATAGAACATAGATCATTACAGCATAAAATGAGTCCTTCAACCATGATATTGTGCCAACCTTTCATCTACTGGAAGATCAATCTATCACATTCCTTAAAAATAGCCCTTCATTTTTCTAACATTCGAAAGACTATAAGATATAAGTGCAGAACTAGACTATTTCACCCATCGAGTCTGCTCCAACATTTCATCATGGCTGATCCATTTTGCCTCTCAGCCCAGCTTCTGCTTTTCCCCATATCTTTTTATCCCCTGACTCATCAAGGATCTATCAATCTCTGCCTTAAGTATACCCGGTGTCGCCACAGGAGATCCGTGTGTCGTTGGGGGAGTCGGAACATCTGCTCTGTGCCTGGCGACTTGGGATCCTTGCGATCTTCCGGCACAGAGCTTGGAAAAAGCGATGCAACAGACTCTTAACATGGTAATCCAGCGAGTTGTTTGTTATGTCTCTCTGCTTGCTGGAAAATGGAATGGAGTCATCTCTTTCTTCCTTATTAGGAGAGAGAGAGCCTGCAGCATGTCGAATTATCGGGTGAACAATGTAGTCTTTGGGGTAACAGCAAGTCTGTGTCTTTGCTATTGCTTTACTCACGCTTGAGTGCTGGTAGCGGGTATGCTTTATTTTTGCCGGTGGGGGAGGGGAATTGTTGCTCGCTGCCGCTTACGCACGGGAGGGGGGAGCTGGAGGGGCAACTTTGGAGTTCTAACATTTAACTGTTCATTTTTTGGGGCACTCCTCTGTTTTTGTAGATGTTTACAAAAAAAAGCATTTCAGGATGTATATTGTACACATTTCTCTGACTTTAAATGAACCTTTGAACCTTTGAATGACTTGGCTTCCCCAGCCGAGTGTGGCAACAAATTCCACAGATTCACCACTCCCTAGCTAAAGAAATTCCTCCTAATTTCTGTTCTGAAAGGATGCCCCTCTGTGTGTGTTCCTCCTGATCAATAGCTGCTAGATCCTGTCTAATTCCCTCAGAATTGACCTTGTTCCAGTTTAGGACCCAAACCTATGGAACCAGCCTTTGGTTTTCCATAACAATCTTGACATGAAAGCTATGCTGGTTGCTTGAGCCAAAGTGCTCTCAGACTGCCAGCTGTGATACCACCCTACATCATTCCTTAACAGGAGGTCCAATATTACACCCTCCAAAATAGGTCCCTCTGTATACTGACTCAGGAAACTTTCAAGACATAGTTCACAGGATCCCACCTGTTCAGGCACCTTATTCACTCCACAGTGTCTCTGTCAGTTCTGATTGGTAAACTTGCTCTTGTTGGCTAATCTATCACATCATTCGCTATTGCTGTCCCTGGACATGCCAATCTAGTTTAAATCCCCCTGTGCAGCATTAGCAAACTCCTATCCAAGGATATTGATCCCCTTCTGGTTCAAGTGCAACCAGCCCCTCTTGTACAGGTGAAGAGACCCCGAAGGCCCAAGGATCAGTCAGTGTTAAGATTGTAGTTGTCCTCAGTGCTTGGGATGCATGAATGATCTCAGTCCATTTACTTCTCAAGGCTTTGAATGGGCACATGACATGACACTGATGTGAGTCTGAAGTTCAGTTCTAGTTCAAGTTTATTGTCATCTGCCTATACTGTACATATACAACCAATCGAAACAACATTCCTCCAGACCACTGTGCACCCAAAAAACATATCACACACAGCACATAAAACAAATATCACATAAATAAATTAATAAAACAGTACTCTAAATGTATGAACACAGGTAAACAGTACAGAACACAGTAAACAGTACACTGACCCAGTGACGAGACCTCGGTTGTGTCAGGGTCCCAGTCTCCCAGAGGGAAGAGCTTGGATACATACATGGAATTATGATATAGTGGCCATTACAGAGACTTGTCTGGCACCAAGGCAGGAATGGATTCTCAATATTCCTGGATTTCACTGCTTTAAAAGGGATAGAGAGGGTGGAAAAAGGGGAGGAGGGGTGGCATTACTGGTCAGGGATACTATTACAGCTACAGAAAGGGTGGGTAATGTAGCAGGATCCTCTTTTGAGTCAGTATGGGTGGAAGTCAGGAACAGGAAGGGAGCAGTTACTCTGTTGGGGGTATTCTATAGGCCCCCTGCTAGCAGCAGAGATACAGAGGAGCAGATTGGGAGGCAGATTTTGGAAAGGTGCAAAAATAACAGGGTTGTTATCATGGGTAACTTTGACTTCCCTAATATTGATTGGCACCTGATTAGTTCCAAGGGTTTAGATGGGGCAGAGTTTGTTAAGTGTGTCCAGGACGGATTCCTGTCACAGTATGTGGGCAGGCCAACTCGGGGGAATGCCATACTAGATCTAGTACTAGGTAATGAACTGGGTCAGGTCACAGATCTCTCAGTGGGTGAGCATCTGGGGGACAGTGACCACCGCTCCCTGGCCTTTAGCATTATCATGGAAAAGGATAGAATCAGAGAGGACAGGAAAATTTTTAATTGGGGAAGGGTAAATTATGAGGCTCTAAGGCTAGAACTTGCGGGTGTGAATTGGGATGATGGTTTTGCAGGGAAATGTACTATGGACATGTGGTCGATGTTTAGAGATCTCTTGCAGGATGTTAGGGATAAATTTGTCCCAGTGAGGAAGATAAAGAATGGCAGAGTGAAGGAACCATGGGTGACAAGTGAGGTGGAAAATGTAGTCAGGTGGAAGAAGGCAGCATACATGAGGTTTAGAAAGCAAGGATCAGATGGGTGTATTGAGAAATATAGGGAAGCAAGAAAGGAGCTTAAGAAAGGGCTGAGAAGAGCAAGAAGGGTACATGAGAAGGCCTTGGCGATTAGGGTAAAAGAAAACCCCAAGGCATTCTTCAATTATGTGAAGAAAAAAAGGATGACAGGAGTGAAGGTAGGACCAATTAGAGATAAAGGTGGGAAGATGTGCCTGGAGGCTGTGGAAGTGAGCGAGGTCCTTAATGAATACTTCTCTTCGGTATTCACCAATGAGAGAGAACTTGATGATGGTGAGGACAATATGAGTGAGGTTGATGTTCTGGAGCATGTTGATATTAAGGGAGAGGAGGTGTTGGAGTTGTTAAAATACATTAGGACAGATAAGTCCCCGGGGCCTGACAGAATATTCCCCAGACTGCTCCACGAGGCAAGGGAAGAGATTAATGAGCCTCTGGCTAGGATCTTTATATCCTCGTTGTCCACGGGAATGGTACCGGAGGATTGGAAGGAGGCGAATTCTCTGGGCATTTAGAGAATCATGGTTTGATCAGGGACAGTCAGCATGGCTTTGTGAAGGGCAGATTGTGTCTAACAAGCCTGATAGAGTTCTTTGAGGAGGTGACCAGGCATATAGATGAGGGTAGTGCAGTGGATGTGATCTATATGGATTTTAATAAGGCACTTGACAAGGTTCCACACGGTAGGCTTATTCAGAAAGTCAGAAGGCATGGGATCCAGGGAAGTTTGGTCAGGTAGATTCAGAATTGGCTTGCCTGCAGAAGGCAGAGGGTCATGGTGGAGGGGGTACATTCAGATTGGAGGGTTGTGACTAGTGGTGTCCCACAAGGATCTGTTCTGGGACCTCTACTTTTCGTGATTTTTATTAACGACCTGGATCTGGGGGTAGAAGGGTGGGTTGGCAAGTTTGCAGACGACACAAAGGTTGGTGGTGTTGTAGTTAGTGTAGAGGATTGTCAAAGATTGCAGAGAGACATTGATAGGATGCAGAAGTGGGCTGAGAAGTGGCAGATGGAGTTCAACCCGGAGAAGTGTGAGGTGGTACACTTGGGAAGGACAAACTCCAAGGCAGAGTACAAAGTAAATGGCAGGATACATGGTAGTGTGGAGGAGCAGAGGGATCTCGGGGTACAAGTCCACAGATCCCTGAAAGTTGCCTCACAGGTGGATAGGGTAGTTAAGAAAGCTTATGGGGTGTTAGCTTTCATAAGTCGAGGGATAGAGTTTAAGAGTCGCGATGTAATGATGCAGCTCTATAAAACTCTGGTTAGGCCACACTTGGAGTACTGTGTCCAGTTCTGGTTGCCTCACTATAAGAAGTATGTGGAAGCATTGGAAAGGGTACAGAGGAGACTTACCAGGATGCTGCCTGGTTTAGAGAGTATGGATTATGATCAAAGATTAAGGGAGCTAGGGCTTTGCTCTTTGGAGAGAAGGAGGATGAGAGGAGACATGATAGAGGTGTACAAGATAATAAGAGGAATAGATAGAGTGGATAGTCAGTGTCTCTTCTTCAGGGCACCACTGCTCAATACAAGAGGACATGGCTTTAAGGTAAGGGGTGGGAAGTTCAAGGGGGATATTAGAGGAAGGTTTTTTACTCAGAGAGTGGTTGGTGCGTGGAATGCACTGCCTGAGTCAGTGGTGGAGGCAGATACACTAGTGAAGTTTAAGAGACAACTGGACAGGTATATGGAGGAATTTAAGGTGGGAGCTTATATGGGAGGCAGGGTTTGAGGGTCAGCACAACATTGTGGGCCAAAGGGCCTGTACTATGCTGTACTATTCTATGTTCTATGTTCTGTTACCCAGTCTGGCATTCTTAGTCCTGATGCTTCTGTACCTCCTTCCTGGAGGTAGTGGGTCAGAGAAATTGTGAGATGGGTGACGGGTATCCTGAACGATGATTTGGGCCCTTTGTTTGTAGTGCTCATGGTAAATGTCACAAACTGAGAGGGGAGGGAGACCCCAATGATACCTTTGGCATTTTCTACTGTCCTCTGTAGGGACAGTGGTCCAATGCCTTACAGCTTACGAACCACACAATGATGCAGCCAGACAGAACACTCTCAATGGTGCTCCTGTAGAACGTGGTTAGAATGGGAACAGGGAGCCTGCACACCTCAATCTCCCCAGAAAGTGTAGACGCTGCTGTCCCTTTTTGACTAGTGAGGAAGCAGTCCTGGTTAGATAATCCCATTATGTGCACACCAAAGAATTTTGTTCTCTTCACTTTCTCCACAGCAGAGCCATTGATGTGCAATGGAAAGTGGTTGACGTGTACTTTTCTGAAGTCCACAATCATCTCTTTTGTTTTGTCTATGTTGAGACTCGGGTTATTGTTCTCACGCCATTTGACAAGCCTCTCTACCTCCTCCATCTATGCCAATGAGACCAATTACTATTGTATCCTCAGTGAACTTGATGATGTGGTTTGAGCTGGATCGGGCAGTGAGGCAGAAGCATGAATGGCAGTAGGCTGAGCACACAGCCCTGAGGGCACCAGTGCTCAGTGTTGCTGCCAACTTGGACTGAATGGATCCATTCCATTAAGCAGATCAAAATCCAGTTACGAAGGGGGTATTGAGCACCAATGAGACAATTTACCCTTCAGCCTCTGAGGGATGATCATGTTAAATCTGAAGTCGGTGAACAACATCCTGGCGTATGAGGCAATGTTTTCTAGCTGGGAAAGGCCAGATTAGAGGGCCGAGGCTATGGCTTCATCATTGCACTGGTTTGAGTGGTAGACAAACTGAAAAAGGGTCCAATGTAGCTGGAAGGTGGCATTTTATATGATCCATTACCAGCTGCTCAAAGAGTTTCCTGATTATTGAAGTCAGTGCCACCGGGCGGTAGTCAGTCAGGCCAGTAACTGTCGCTTTCTTGGGCACGAGAAAGATGATGGCTGGTTTGAAGCCTGTAGGGACAGAAGTGATTTTAAATCAAGATATGGTTGAATCTTATAGAAATAATAATTATTATGGATATTTACAAATATACACAGATGCTTCAAAAATGGTAATAGTAGGTTAGATGTAGGATTCATAGTGCCTGATTTTAACATTAAAAAGCAAGTGAGGATAAATGATTTCTCAGTGTATACAGGTGAAATGATAGCTGGACTAGTCGCGTTGCAATGGGTGCAGGAAGAGAAACCGAAGAGTTTTAATATTGTCTGATTCAAGCACAACAATCAGGAGTCTAAACAACTTACATTCAGAGGCAAGACCAGACATTATATGTGAGATAATACAGACCTCATTCACACTTAAAATGATGTTTTATGTAGATCCCATCACATGTTGGTATTAGAGGGACTGAGCAAGTGGATAAATTAGCAAAGGAGGCAACTAGATGAGCAGATGTGGACATTCAAATAAATTACAGTAAAGGAGAAATGAAAATCATTAAAAGTGAAGTAAAAAATGTGGAGAAAACAATAGGAAGAAGAGAGAACAGGAAGACATCTTTATAACATTCAGAAGGAAGTAGGATGGTCGAGGAAGGCAGCAAAGAGCAGGAGGGAGGAGGTGATAATGTCGAGATTGAGGGTTGGGCACACTGGGTTAAATAGTGCATTGTTTTAATGAAGAAACGCAATGATGGGAGCTGTGAGTATTGTAATCAGCAAGAAATGGTTGAGCCTGTATTGGTGAGGTGTCCAAGATATAGTCAAGGGCAAAATGATTGCAAAGTGATCATGGAATAAAATACAATTTTTGCAGGAGGGATTACAGGTTTATTGCTTTAAATATTTAGTGCAGTGTGTTAAGAATACAGGATTCTTTCATAGAATTTGATACAAACATAAATATAGAGGATTTTGATATCCTGACCCACACTCTGGTTCAGAAGGAGGTGGTAGTCCACCTTAAAGCTGAAAAAGAATCTAATGCTTTCCCAGCGTAAATGATGAATAAACTCTTCTCGGGCTTCCATCAAGGTACAAGTATTGATTATAACGGACACTTCGATGACACACTCTGCCATCTTCATCAGGGATGATGCCTTGGCATGTCTAGTCCGATGGTATTTATACCTCTGTAATCTGTCCCTCCTGATTGGTTAGTCTCATCCTATTAGGTTTCCGCTATCCCACCTTGTTAGATTAGATTATGAGGACACACAGTCCTCTTTTATTGTCATTTAGTAATGCATGCATTAAGAAATGATACAATTTGTTCCTCCAGAATGATATCACAGAAACACAAGACAAACCAAGACTAAAAAACTGACAAAAACCACATAATTATAACATATAGTTACAACAGTGCAAGCAATACCGTAATTTGATGAAGAACAGACCATGGGCCCGGTAAAAAGTCTCAAAGTCTCTCGAAGGTCCCATCATCTCACGCAAACGGTTGAAGGAATCCTCCAGCATTGCAAACTTGCCGATGCAGCATCCTGGAAGCACCCCGACCACTGCCCGACTCTGAGTCCGTCTGAAAACTTCGAGCCTCCGACTAGCTCTCTGACACCGAGCACCGAGCACCATCTCTGCCGAGTGCTTCGACCCTGGCCCCGGCAACAGGCAATAGGCAAAGCCGAGGATTTGGGGCCTTCCCCTCCGGAGATTCTCGATTGCACAGTAGCAGCGGCAGCGAAGCAGGCATTTCAGAAGTTTCTCCAGATGTTCCTCCGTGCTTCTCACGGCTGTCTCCATCAAATCAGGATTGTGCACAGCATCCCACCTTGTTTACAATCAAATTCCAGTTCCTACTTATAATGAGTCCTGCATCTTTATTAAAATTCTTTTCCTCTACTTTTAATTTAAATGGCTTCCTTCTCCAGTCAGTCCCAAAAGTCATTTGCACGGCACAGTAGTTTTGTACTATCAAAGTCAATCCTCTGGCTATTGCAAATGCAACATTCTGCTACCACTGATTATTCCAGATAACCCAAATGAATACACCTCCTATGCTCCTTGATGCTGGTTTTCATTGTGTGTGCCATCTGGCTGATATATGCTGCTCCGCATACACAGGGAATCCTGTAAACACCAGCCGTCCTGAGTCCCAGGTCATCTTTGAGCCGCGTAAACTGTGATTTGAGCTTCCTTACAGGTTTTTGGATGGTATTAATCCTGTATTTTCCTCAGGATTCTGGCAATCCTTCCAGAAACTGGGGAAATATAGGGAAGATAGGTAGTAGCGTCGGGTTCCTTCTCGTAGTTAGAATTCCTGGTTTTTCCATCGGTCCTTTTAAGGGCCCAGTTGATTTCCTTCACATTGTAGCCATTCTGTAGGACAGTCGTTCATAAGCATCTTATTTCTCCGGGGAGAAGTTCCGGGTCTGAAGTAGTTTTTGCACAGTTAATCGAAGCAGAAAGAACTGCCCTACATTGGGAGACGTGACGGTAGCTGTTATCGTTGAGGTAAACCGAAGGAGTGGCCATGGGTTAAACCTTGTCATTGGCTGCTGTTAATTTCTACATGGAGGACTTTGAGTTCATTGGCCCTACACCCCAAATGCTTCTTCAGATACATCAATGACATCTTCGTAGTGTGGCCTCATGTACTCCAGGCACTCCAACAGTTCCACCACCATCAGAACAGCATACACTCAAACATTTAATTTATGATGGAGATGGAGAAGAATGGTTGCCTCCCGTTCCTGGACATTCTAATGTGACAGAAACTAGACGGTAACTTCGGGCTAAACGTCTATCAGAAACACACTGACACGGACTTATACCTCAACGATAACAGCCACCATCACCTCCCACACACACAAAGTGGAGTGGTTCTTTCTACTTTGATTAATTGTGCAAAAACTATTTCGGACCCGGAGAGTCCCCCAAGGAAATAAGATGATTACGCACAACATTCCTATAGAATAGAAGGAAATCAATTGGGCCGTTAAAAGGGCTGACAGAAAAACCAGGAAACTTAACAAGGAGGAGGAACCCGTCACTACCACCTGTCCTCCCTATATTTCCCCGGTTTCTGGAAAGATCGCCAGGATCCTGAAGAAATACCAGATTAATACCATCCTCAAATCCATAAGGAAGCTCAAGTCACAGCTTATGTGGGCCAAAGATGCCCTGGGACTCAGGACGGTTGGCGTTTACAGAATTCCCTGTGAATACGGAGCAGCATATATCAGCCAGACGGCACGCATGGTGGAAACCCGCATCAAGGAGCACAGGAGGAGTATTCATTTGGGTTACCTGGAGAAATTGGCGGTAGCAGAGCATTGCATTCGCAATGGCCGTAGGATTGACTTCAACAGCACAAAGCTACTGTAAGCTCCACTAACATTAGTGTAAACCAGGCCCAGCATATTGTCTCCTTTGATTGTGAAGTTAACCTACTGGCAGGACTGTTTTTAAGTCGGCTTGATTGAAATCACCAGCAAAAGTGAAGATAGTATTAGGGTAAATGGCTTTGAGGTTGCAGATTACATTGGAGAGCTCCTGTATCGCTTCCCCAGCACCAGCACACAGACAGCAATAACCACAGTGGCAAGTAGAAGCACATACCAGCACATCTCCATTAAAAATCTCCCTGCGGTGAGCAGTGGGCCATTATTACTGGGGTGCTCAGACAACAGTAGCCACACAGAGCTCCTCCCCAGGGCCTGCAAGATGTCGCAGCATTTCTGTCCACCCAAACGGAGATTAAGTCTTCCAGCTGGATGGACAAGTCTGAAGCCAGGTTTTTGTCAGCACGAGTGTGCAATAGTCCTGGTTCAGACACAGACGTAGATAATCCAGTCTATATTTCAGAGATCGGACATTCGCGAGTGGAATTGATGGGATCGTGGGCCTGCAGGAATCTGCTTTAAGATTCACTTTAATACCGATGTGTTTCTGTGTTTGAGCGCACTGCATCTAATGACCATTTCCCTGAGTAGCTGTTGTCGACTGCAGTGTGGAGTGTTAGTCCGTAACTGCACAACTCCTTCATTATTCTGCTTGCTACTGAGGGAGACTTTCATAGTTCAATGTTCTTAATGTACAGCAGTGTTTTTCAATCATGGAATGGAATGGTTTGAAGGGGTTCTCTCTCGTTGCTTTCGGTGGACGCACCGATGTTCTGGGTCTGCGGTTTGTGGATTGGACTGCAGTTCCTGGTTGTTTCTTTCCCTTGAACTATTTTGCTGTTTACTGTGACTTTGAATTGGGGAAGCCTGTAGATAACGAACCCTGAGCAGAAAGGAATGTGGACTCCTTCGAATTTGTGTTTTATTTTCTGTTTTTGCTCATTCTTTCTTCTTGTTCACGTGATTTGTTTTTTTTTGCACATGGGGGTGGGTGTTGATGTCTTTTGATGGTTTTCTTTATTTTGTAGCTGTCTGTGGAGAAGACAAATCTCAGGTTTGTACACTGCTTGCATTCTTTGATAATGGTGTACTTTGAATCCTTTGAAAAGATGAACTGGACAAGAAATTTCCCCGTTGGTTGGAGCCGGCATGCCTCTGCATCTTGTGACCTGTATCAGTTATAATTTTGCTGTTATTTCTTCAGCAGTTTGAACGGGGCACGATTGAGCAAGTGCGTGGAGGTCGGCCAGTGAGAACAGCGGGAAGAGTTTAAAAAGAAGACAGCTTTATGGAGCAGGCATCAGAGTAGAGGGAGAAAGAATAGGAAGGCTTTGGCTCAATGGGGCTTCAGCAATAAAGGGTCAAGGCAAGGTAGGTTATCTGTTTAGAATACAGACAGGAAGTATGTGTGTGAGGCCAGTTTTCTGTGCTTGGTGTCAGATGTGGGAGGTCCTGGAGGCTCCCAGCCTCCTGGACAGCCACATCTGCACCAGGTGTGTTGAGCTGCAGCTTCTTAGGGACCGTGTTAGGGAACTGGAGATGCAGCTCAATGACCTTCGTCTGGCGAGGGAAAGTGAGGAGATGATAGAGAGGAGCTATAGGCAGGTAGTCACTCCAGGGCCTCAGGAGATAGATGTGGGTAACAGTCAGGAGAGGGAAGGGCAAGAAGCAGATGCTAGAGAGTACCCCTGTGGTTGTCCCTCTTAACAATAAGTACTCCTGTTTGAGTACTGTTGAGGGAGATGGCCTACCTGGGGGAAGAGACAGTGGTCATACCTCTGGCACAGAGTCTGACCCTGTGCCTCAGAAGGGTAGGGAAGGGATGAGATTGGCAGCAGTGATAGGGGACTCTATAGTTAGGGGGTCAGACAGGCGATTCTGTGGACGCGGAAAAGAAACAGGATGGTAGTTTGCCTCCCAGGTGCCAGGGTCTGGGATCTTTGTGATCACATCATGGATATTGTGAAGTGGGAAGGAGAACAGCCAGAGGTCATGGTACATATTGGTACCAACAACATAGGTAGGAAAAGGGAGGAGGTCCTGAAAGCAGACTACAGGGAGTTAGGAAAGAAATTTAGAAGCAGGACCTCAAAGGTAATAATCTCAGGATTACTGCCTGTGCCATGTGACAGTAAGTATTGGAATAGAATGAGGTGGAGGATAAATACGTGGCTGAGGGATTGGAGCAGGGGGCAGGGATACAGATTTCTGGATCATTGGGACCTCTCCTGGGGCAGGTGTGACCTGTACGAAAAGGACGGTTTGCACTTGAATCTGAGGGGGACCAATATCCTGGCGGGAAGGTTTTCTAAGGCTACTGTGGAGAGTTTAAACTAGAATTGCTGGGGGGTGGGAACCGAACTGAAGTGACAGAGGAAAGGGAGGCAGGAATGGCTACTTCAAGTGCCAGGCTTTAGCTGGTTCAGAAAGGGCAAGGAGAGAGGCAAAAGAGGTGGGGGTGTGGCACTGTTGATCAGAGATAGTGTCACGGCTGCAGAAAGGAGGAAATCATGGAGGGGTTGTCTACGGAGTCTCTGTGGGTGGAAGTTAGGAATAGGAAGGGGTCAATAACTCTACCGGGTGTTTTTCATAGACCACCCAATAGTAACAGGGACATCGAGGAGCGGATAGGGAGACAGATTCTGGAAAGGAGTAATAATAACAGGGTTGTTATGGTGGAAGATTTTAATTTCCCAAATATTGATTGGCATTCCCCTAGAGTGAGGGGTTTAGAAGGGGTAGAGTTTGTTAGGTGTGTTCAGGAAGGTTTCTTGACACAATATGTAGATAAGCCTACAAGAGGAGAGACTGTACTTGATCTGGTACTGGTAAATGAACCCGATCAGGTGTCAGGTCTCTCAGTGGGAGAGCATTTTGGAGATAGTGATCACAATTCTATCTCCTTTACCATGGCATTGGAGAGGGATAGGAACAGACAAGTTAGGGAATCGTTTAATTGGTGTAAGGGGAAATATGAGGCTATCAGGCAGGAACTTGGAAGCACAAATTGGAAACAGATGTTCTCAGGGAAACGTACAGAAGAAATGTGGCAAATGTTCAGGGATATTTGCATGGGATTCTGCATAGAAATATTCCAATGAGACAAGGAAAGGGTGGTAGGATACAGGAACCATGGTGTACAAAAGCTGTTGTAAATCTAGTCAAGAGGAAAAGAAGAGCTTAAGGAAGGTTCAAAGAATTAGTTAATGATAGAGATCTAGAAGATTATAAGGCTAGCTGGAAGAAGCTTAAGGATGAAATTAGGAGAGCCAGAAGGGGCCATGAGAAGGCCTTGGTGGACAGGATTAAGGACAACCCCCAAGGCATTCTACAAGTATGTGAAGAGCAAGAGGGTGAGACAGGAGAGAAAAGGACTAACCAAGTGTGACAGTAGAAAAGTGTGTATGGAACCAGAGGAGATTGCAGAGGTACCAAATGAATACTTTGCTTCAGTATTCACGTTGGACAAGGATCTTGGCAATTATAGGGATGACTTTCAGTGGACTGAAAAGCTTAAGCATGTAGATATTAAGGAAGAGGATGTGCTGGAGCTTTTGGAAAGCATCGAGTTGGATAAGTCACCGGGACTGGATGGGATGTACCCCAGACTACTGTGAGAAGCAAAGGAGGAGATTGCTGAGCCTCTGGCGATGATCTTTGCATCATCAATGAGGACAGGAGAGGTTCAGGAGGATTGAAGCGTTTCAGATATTGTTCCCTTATTCAAGAAAGGGAGTAGGGATAGCCGAGGAAATTATAGACCAGTGAGTCTTACTTCAGTGGTTGGTAAGTTGATGGAAAAAATCCTGACAGGCAGGATTTATGAACGTTTGGAGAGGCATAATATGATTAGGAATAGTCAGCATGGCTTTGTCAAAGTTAGGTTGTGCCTTACGAGTTTGATTGAATTTTTTGAGGATGTGACTGAGCACATTGATGAAGGTAGAGCTGTAGACGTAGTGTATACGGATTTCAGCAAGGCATTTGATAAGGTACCCTATGCAAGGCTTATTGAGAAAGTAAGGAGGCATGGGATCCAAGGGGACATTGCTTTGTGGATCCAGAACTAGCTTGCCCACAGAAGGCAAAGGGCGGTTGTAGACGAGTCATATTCTACATGGAGGCCGGTGACCAGTGATGTGCCTCAGGGATCTGTTTTGGGACCCCTACTCTTTGTGATTTTTATAAATGACCTGGATGAGGAAGTGGAGGGATAGGTTAGTAAATTTGCTGATGACACAAAGGTTGGGGTGTTGTGGATAGTGTGGAGTGCTGTCAGAGGTTACAGCGGGACATTGATAGAATGCAAAACTAGGCTGAGAAGTGGCAGATAGAGTTCGATGCAGATAAGTGTGAGGTGGTTCATTTTGGTAGGTCAAATATGATGGCAAAATATATTAATAATGGCAAGACACTTGGCAGTGTGGAGGATCAGAGGGATCTTGGGGTCCGAGTCCATAGGACACTCAAAGCTACTACGCAGTTTGACCCTTTGGTTAAGAAGGCATATGGTGCATTGGCCTTCATCAATCGTGGGATTGAGTTTAAGAACTGAGAGGTAATGTTACAGCTATATAGGTCCCTGCTCAGACCCCACTTGGAGTACTGTGCTCAATTCTGGTCACTTCACTGCAGGAAGGATGTGGAAGCCATAGAAAGGGTGCAGAGGAGATTTACAAGGATGTTGCCTGGATTGGGGAGAATGCCTTATGAGAATAGGTTGAGTGAACTCGGCCTTTTCTCCTTGGAGCGACGGTGGATGAGAGGGGACCTGATAGAGGTGTATAAGGTAATGAGAGGCATTGATCATGTGGATAGTCAGAGGCTTTTTACCAAGGTCGAAATGGCTAACATGACAGGGCACAGTTTTAAGGTGCTTGGAAGTAGGTACAGAGGAGATGTCAAGGGTAAGTTTTTTTACACAGAGTGGTGAGTCCATGAAATGGGCTGCCAGTGGTAATGGTAGAGGCGGAAATGATAAGGTCTTTTAAGAGAGTCGTGGATGGCTACATGGAGCTTAGAAAAATAGAGGGCAATGGGTAAGCCTAGGTATTTCTAAGGTAAGGACATCTTTGGCACAGCTTAGTGGGTTGAAGGGCCTGTATTGTGTTGTAGGTTTTCTATGTTTCTATGTTTAGGCACAGTTGGAATTTTACTTGGTTATGCATCAAGCAATATTTTTTATAAGAAAAGCAGAGTTAACAAACTTATATCCTTTAGTATTGTTGTTGGTAGTCTAGATTAACCTGCATAAAATAATTAATGTCCTGCATTTAATAAGGACATTTGAAGGATGCTTATATGAAAACAAAGCTCCCAAACATTTAGTGCAGGGTTAGTGACAGAATGCATTTCATGCTTCTTCAATGTCTTTTAACGCATTTCAAATGTCAGTATAGCTGATTCATGCTTGTGGCACATTTCTGTATTGTAACCAGCAGATGGCAATGTTGCACTCTGTAATTCTCATGTTCTTTCTGAGCCTCCATCGTTTAGATTTTTCCTTCCACTTCCTCCCTTACCACCATTCAGGGCCCCAGAGAGTCCTTCCAGGTGAGGCAACACTTCACCTGTGAGTCGGCTGGGGTGATATACTGTGTCCGGTGCTCCCGATGTGGACTTCTATACATTGGCGAGACCCGACGCAGACTGGGAGACCGCTTTGCTGAACACCTACGCTCTGTCCGCCAGAGAAAGCAGGATCTCCCAGTGGCCACACATTTTAATTCCACATCCCATTCCCATTCTGACATGTCTATCCACGGCCTCCTCTACTGTAAAGATGAAACCACACTCAGGTTGGAGGAACAACACCTTATATTCCGTCTGGGTAGCCTCCAACCTGACGGCATGAACATCGACTTCTCTAACTTCCGCTAATGCCCCACTTCCCGTCGTACCCCATCCGTTATTTATTTATGTACACACATTCTTTCTCTCTCTCTCTCCTTTTTCTCCCTCTGTCCCTCTGACTATACCCCTTGCCCATCCTCTGGGTTTTCCCCCTCTCTCCCTTTTCCTTCTCCCTGGGTCTCCTGTCCCATAATCCTCTTGTATCCCTTTTGCCAATCACCTGTCCAGCTCTTGGCTCCATCCCTCCCCCTCCTGTCTTCTCCTATCATTTTGGATCTCCCCCTCCCCCTCCCCCTCCGACTTACAAATCTCTTACTAGCTCTACCTTCTGTTAGTCCTCACAAAGGGTCTCGGCCCAAAATGTCGACTGTACCTCTTCCTAGAGATTCTTCCTGGCCTGCTGCGTTCACCGGCAACTTTGATGTGTGTTGCTTGAATTTCCAGCATCTGCAGAATTCCTCGTGCTTACTTAGATTTTTCTATTGGTAGCGAAGCACCTTCAATAACTCCAAAAGACTGAAGTTGGGTAAATACTGAAAGGCTTTTATTCGCTGTACAATACGACCTCCACGGTGAGTGTCTGCCCCTGGACTGAGGGGGAGGGGAAAGGCGAAACACCTTTATTCATGAATCTGTGGGAGGAGCCACAGGGGCAGTCAGCAGAGGGGCATGTCCAGATAGTTAACCCAGTTACAACATATATACATGGTTTACCACGGGTAGTTAGATGTTAGAGTGAAATTTATGAATCATAGGTGCCACTGTTTTCCTTATTTGACTACAATTTACTAATAAATCCTTTTGCTTCATCTAAGGGTTGATAGGAGAAATGCCTTATTAGTTGTTTTGTAACTAATAGCAACTAGATATCTGTGGATATGTATTTTACATCAATAACGTGTGACTGATGGACCACCATATTACCACTATAACATAAGGCCAATACAAAAATTACATTGAAGAAACACAGTTACTCAACATTGTGTAGAGAGAGGAATGTTTCAAAATATTAATGGAAAATCACACTGTGTGAAATGCCACACTTGTAACATTGGAACATTGATCATTGAAGGGAAGACTTGCCAATGGTAGGAACTGTGCTTCACACAAACAAATTGGTTGACACAAGGCAATCATTTCAGTCCCAGATCCTTAGGTCTGTGTCCTGGGCACAGCCAGCTCCAGCTCTGTCTTAAGTTCAAAAGTGGAAATGTTTGCTGATAGTTGCACAGAAGTTAATGCCACTTGCTATGCCCCCAGAAAATGAGGTACTCTGTACCACTTGGCACTCTGCACCCTAAACATTCATTCTGTCTTGCAGCAACACTCATTGTAGAGCATCTCAGAATCCACAGCAGTTAGTCATCTATCTCACCAGGACTGACAGAGTAACAGGTGCAGGGGGCTACCTACATCTGCAGGTTGCCCTCCAAGTCCCACTCCATTCCGATCTGGAAATAGACCTCTATTTTTTGTATGGTTAAAATTTTATAATGTGGAAGCTTCTTCTCTTGAAGGGCTGCAGCATTTTGAGGAAGTGACTCATCACCGCCTTCTCAAAGGCAATTAGGCAGCCCATACAACACTGAGAATCGAATTTTAACAGTTGCTATCCACATTTTGAACAACAACATCAAGCATCTTCTATTAGATCGGAACATTACTGTGAAGGGTGTCACATGATGATTCGATGGTGAAAATCCATTTCCTCGTGTATACATGAATTCACTCCAGTGATTTTTAATCATTATTTGTCAGGAGTTATTAACTGCTGTCATGTGTTTTCTTAGGAATACTCTTAATAGGCCTGTCACAATAAAATGCAGCATCTTGTTTCTCATACAATCAAACACAAGAATAGCGACATGATCATTTTAATATTCAATTTAGTTAAGTTGCCAACCATAGAACAAGATGGAGCAAAGACTCACTCACATTCTACTTCATCTCATTTACTGCTTCAGATCCAATCCGAATTGTAGGAGTAGAATCCCTTTCATCTTTGGGCTTGTGAGAAAGTTGCAGAAGTCTCAAACCATTATCTAATAGCTGTTTATCAATTAAACTACCTGGTCTTATACATCTGATACTCAATGATCACTGTTGAGCATTGAGCATTGAAAGGCCATGGAGGTGTTGGGTGAAATCTTATAAATTTGCTGCCTTTTAATTTGGAGGGATTGGGAAGGATCTAATGGAGGTTGATTGGCTGAGCCTGTGTGAAGGGAAAAAATCAAATTTCAAGTGACAGGCTTTTAAGAGTGTGATAGCAAGTGCCCAAGAACATCACGGTTCCTGTTAGGGTGAGGTGTAAAATTGATAAACTTTCGGCAACTTGGCTAATATAGAGGCTCTGGACAAGGAAAAGAGGAATGCATGCATTGGGTTTTAGAGGTCAAAATCAAGCAAATCCCATGATGACTACGAGAAGGTTAAGAGGACATTTAAGAGAGAAATCAAGAGGGCAATGAGATGGATCTGGCAGTTAAAACCAAGGAAAATCACAGGAGATTCTACAGCTATATTAAGTATAAAAGGTGCCCAGGGGAGAGTGTGCCCCCCCTAGAGATCAGCAGGGCTACCTCTGTCTTGAGCCCAAGAGATGTGTAGGGTTTTTAACTAATATTTTTCTTCACTGTTTACTGAGGGGAAAATCATGTTTGGCCAAGAGATAAGGAGAGCAAGTAGAAATATCCTGGAGGACATTCATATTACCAGTGCATTAAAGTGGATAAATCCCCACAGCCTGACAGAGCGTATCTATGGGCTTTTTGGGAGGTAAGAGTGGAAATTGCAAAATCCCTTGTGGGCTGGATGGCCTACTCCTGCTCCTATTTCTTATGTTCTTATGTTCATCGTTAGCCACTAGTGAAGTTCCTCAAGTCTGGAAAGCAGCTAACATTGTTTCATTATTTAAGAAATTTAGCAAGGTCAAGCTATAGAACTACGGGCCAGTAAGCCTGACATCAGTAGTTGGGAAGTTATTGGAGGGAATTCTGAGGGAAGGATCTACCAGCATTGGGATAGACAGGCAAATTAGGAGGAGTCAGCCTGGTTTTGGGCATGTGAAATTGTGCTAAACAAACATTTTAGAGTTTTTAGAAGAAGTAACTAAAAAGGTAGAAGAGGGCAGGGCAGAGGATGTTATTTGTTTGTACTCATGCAAAGTTGAGATAGGCAGTTAGGTGCCATGGAATTCTGAGAGAGCTAATTAGGTGGATTGCCTCAGAGGTAGGAAGCAGAGGGTGGTGGCTGAAGATTGTTTATTGGAATGATGGCTAGTGACTAGTGGTGTGCCACAGCCGTCTCTGTTAAGGCCCTTGTTATTTATTATTCTTATCAATGATTTGGATGTTAATACACATTTTCAACCTCTCACTGCCACGGCAGAAGTTCTCACTTGCTTCAAAAAGGCAACAATTATACCAGTGCCTAAGAACTACAGTGATGAAATGCTTTGAAAGGTTGGTCATGACTAGACTGAAATCCTGCCTCAGAAAAGACCTGGAAGAATTGCAATTTGCCTATTGCCACAATAGGTCAACAGATGATGCAATCTCAATGGCTCTTCACACGGCTTTAGACTACCTGAACAACACAAGCACCTATGTCAGGATGCTGTTCATTGACTATAGCTCAGCATTTAATACTATCATTCCCACAATTCTGATTGAGGAGTTACAGAACCTGGACCTCTGTACCTCCCTCTGCAATTGGATGCTGGACTTCTTAGTCGGAAAACAACAATCTGTGTGGATTGGTGATAACATCTCCTCCTTGCTGACGGTCAACACTGGCGCACTTCAGGGGTGTGTGCTTAGCCCACTGCTCTACTCTCTATATACCCATGAATGTGTGGCTAGGCATAGCTCAAATACCATCTATAAATTTGCTGAAGATACAACCATTGTTGGTAGAATCTCAGATGGGCGTACAGGAGTGAGATATGCCAACTAGTGGAGTGGTGTCTCAACAACAACCCGGCACTCAACATCAGTAAGATGAAAGAGATGATTGCGGACTTCAGGAAGGGTAAGGCGAAGGAACACATACTAATCCTTATAGAGGGATTAGAAGTGGAAAGGGTGAGCAGTTTCAAATTCCTGGGTGTCAAGATCTCTGAGGACCTAACCTGGTCCCAACATATCGATGTAGTTATAAAGAAGACAAGACAGTGACCATGCTTCATTAGGAATTTGAAGAGATTTGGTATGTCAAAAATACACTCAAATACTTCTATAGCTGTCCCGTAGAGAGCATTCTGTCTGGTATGGGGGGTGGGGGGAGTAGGGGCTACTGCACAGGACCGAAAAAAGCTGCAGAGGGTTTTAAATTTGGTCGGGTCCATCTTGAGTACTAGCATACAGAGTACCCAGGACATCTTCAAGGAGCTGTGTCTCAGAAAGGCAGCATCCATTATTAAGGACATCCAACACCCAGGGCATGCCCTTTTCTCGCTGTTACCATCAGGTAGAAGGTACAGAAGCCAGAAGGCACACAATGGACATTGAACCCTTGGACACTGCCTCACTGTTTAAATACATATTATTTTCATTTTTTGCATGATTTTTAATCTATTCAATATACGTATACTGTAATTGATTTACTTATTTATTTATTAAGCGCGCAAGAAGAATTAGGGAGATTATGAAAAGTCCTTGGCAGATAGGATTAAAGAGAATCGCAAGACTTTCTATACATTCTGCACATCAAAAGAAAGAGAGTATCTAGGAAATGGGTAGAAAAAGCAAGGGTAAAGGAGGGAACTAAGAAATAGTAAGCATATGGATAGATGAGGCCTGATTAGGGTAGTCAACATGGTAGGTCATGTTAAACCAATCGCACAGATATTTTTGAGATGGTTACCAAGACTCTTGATGAAAGAAAGGCAGTAGATACTGTTTATATGGACTTTAACAAGGGTTTTCACAAAGTCCTACATGGGAAGCTAGTCAGAATTTGCTTGGCTTTCAGGATGAAGTGGTTACTTGGATCCCTTATTGGCTTAGCAGGAGAAGTCAGGAGAGTGGAGGTAGACGACTGTCTCTCTGACTAGACGTCTGTAACAAGTGCTGGGTCTGTGGTTGTTTATCACCTATGTTAATGATTTAGATGACAATGTGTTAAACCTGATCAGCGGATGACACCAAGATTAAGGGTGTAGTGGAAGGCTATCAGTACTTGCAGTGTGAGATTGACCAGCTGGGAAGATGGGCTGAGAATTGGCAGATAGAACTTAATGCAGACAAGTGTGATGTATTGACAGTCCAGGGTAAGACCTACACCATGAGTGCAAGGGCTCTGAGGTGTGTAATAGAACTGTAACCCTGTCACCGGGGTTCATAGACGAACTCAGCTCGTTAGCAAACTCTGCTAACAGCAACATGGCTCAGCGGGGAGAAGCCCACCTTTCATAAACAATATACGTCCAGGGTCGGTATGACTTAGGGTTCAAACAAACTGGAAAGTTGGGATGTTCCGATTAAAGGAACCTTGATCTGAGCAAATGCTGTGTAAATACTGCCCATGCACAATTATTGGTGGTCCAGAAATAACAGATCGTACACCAGCATAAAATTATAACGGAAGTATTTACCAATTTCAGCTTTATCAAACAGTTAATAGGAAAAAGAAAATAAAATATAAGGGCCCATTACGGGTAAACCAGTCCAATGTGCACATAGCATTGGAGCTTATACAGGAGTTTGTGGGAGTCTATCTCTTACTCACACGCTGGACCCACGGTCTGCATGAAAGCACCCACCATATTCTGAACTCCCCTGGGTTCATCTTGAACAACCTAGCTCTCTCTCAGGAGTATTGGCCCTTCCTCCTTGGAGCCATTCATCTGCACAAAGCACCTCTTGCAGTGGGGACTTTCCTTCCAATGGCATTCTGTGGCACCTTCCCTTGTGTCCCGCTCTACAGTTCCCAGCAAAAGACCCCAAACCAGACTACCGTCCTTCAGAAAACTCTCCCCACAACTCTCTAGAATGTTCAATCACATTCTATAATGCTCACTCACATTCTATAATGCTGATTTGCTGATTCACATTCCTATGTTGGAAAACATGGGTCCTTATCTTAGCCCAAGCCAAAACACACTTTCCAGCAAGGCACACCGTTGTGTTGGGAATAACTTTTAAGACCAAAGGATACAGGAGCAGAGTTTAGCTATTTGGCCCATTGAGTCTGACCTGCCATTTCTTCATGGATGATGCAATTTTTCTATCAGCCCCAGTCTCCTGCCTTTTCCCCACGTCCCTTCATGCCTTGTCCAAAAAAGAACCTATCAACCTCTGCCTTAAACATACATAAAAACATCCACAGTTATTTGTGGCAAAGAATTCCACAGATTCACCACTCTCTAGCTAAAGAAATTCGTCATCTCCATTCTAAAAAGATACCCCTCTATCCTAAGGCTGTGCCATCTGGTCTTAGACTCTCCCACCATAGGAGACATTCTCTCCACATCCATTCTATCAAGGCCTTTCACCATTTGATAGGGTTTCAATGAAGTCCCCCTCATTCTTCTGAATTCGAGTGAATACAGGACCAGAGCCTGTCAGTTCATTCAGATATGGCCCAGGTGCGGCCAGAGAGACAATAAAGCGGGTCAATAATTCAGAGAGTTTATAGGGAAAGGGAAACAATAAATGCCAGGCCAAAGAGGGTCATTAATTAAAACTCTCAAATGGTAAACGATGTCAACACTGCGGCTGAAAGGAATAACTAAATATAAAATGAATATCGCTAGTTTTCAGTGTCAGTTGATACGTCAGTCTAATTTCTCAGGCAAAGCCAAATGCAGGCAGGCAGTGTAATGCTTGCTCAAGTCTCGACAAGTGCTACAACTAAAACAATGAAGTTAAAAACCATCACAATGAAATAATAATTAGTTGACACATGCATATTCACAAACGCAGTTGCCAAGTCTGCTGCGCTGCCGAATCCGTGGTTGTGACAGGGCAATCAAACGCTCTTCATATGACAAGCCATTCAATCCTAGAATCGTTTTTGTGAAGCTTCTTTTGAACCTTCTCCAGTTTTAGCACATCCTTTCTAAGATAAGGAGCTCACAATACTCCAAGTGAGGCCTCACCAGTACTTTATAAAGTCTCAACATTACATCCTTGCTTTTATATTCTAGTCTTGAAACGAATGCTAACATTGCATTTGCCTTCCTCACCACAGACTCAACCTGCAAATTAACCTTTAGGGAATCCTGCATGAGGACTCCCAAGTCCCTTTCATCAGCCAACCCTTTCATTTCTTCTACCAAAGTGCATGACCACATACATCCCGACACTCTATTCCATCTGACATTTCTTTGCCCATTCTCCTAATCTGCCTCTGTCCTCTGTAACCTCTCTACTTCCTCAAAACTACCTGCCCCTCCACCTATCTTCATGTCATCTGCAAATTTTGCAGCAAAGCCATCAGTTCCATCATCCAAGTCATTGATATAAAATGTCGAAAGAATTGGTCCCAACACAGACCCCTGTAGAACAACACCAGTCACTGTCAGCCAACCAACTTTATTCCCATTCTTTGCCTCCCTGCTGATCAGCCACTGCTTTATCCAAGTTAGAATCTTTCCTGTAATACCATGGGCTTGTATCTTATTACGCAGCCTTGTGTGTGGCACCTTGTCAAAGGCCATCAGAAAATCCAAGTACACAATATCAACTGATCTTCCTTTGTCTATTCTGCTTGTTATTTCTTCAAAGTATCTTGAAACCACATCCTTTACAATCAACTCCAACATCTTCCCAACCACTGAGCTTAGACCAACTGGCCTATAGTTTCCTTTCTTCTGCCTTTTATACCTTATACTTTGTTATCACCAAACGATTGATACTGGAGTGTACAATCTTCACAGCGATATTTGATTCTGCGCTTCGCGCTCCCTTCTTGAAGAGTTGAGTGACATTTGCAATTTTCCAGTCTTCCAGAACCATTCCAGAATCTAGTGATTCTTGAAACATCATTACCAAATCCTCCACAATCTCTTCAGCCATCTCTTTCAGAACTCTGGGGTGTACATTCATCTGGTCCAGGTGACTTACGAGGGGTGATTGATAAGTTCATAGCCTAAGGTAGACGAAGTCAATTTTAGAAAACCTAGCACACTTATTTTTCAACATAGTCTCCTCCTACATGTACACACTTAGTCCAGCAGTCGTGAAATATACGGATCCCTTCTTTGTAGCGGTGGTCCACAGCAGGGGCGTTTGATAAGTTCATGGCCTCAGGTAAAAGTAGATGAGTTATACCACTCTTGTTACATGCATGTGCAGTTCAACTCCTTGAGTGAAAATGCAGAAAATTTGAAGTTAATAACTAGCTTTAATGATCCAATCTCATATATTTGTCCTGCCATTCCAGAAATCATCAGGAGAGCCTTGGCAGCATTGCTTCCATATAAAGAACATGAATGTTGATTAGGTACCCTTTTCCAAATGGTCCCATCAGCAGTAGCTAATGTAACCCAATATTTAAGAAAAAAATGGGGAATTATAGGCCAACTATTTGAGAAATGCTAGAAGCCATGATAAACGATGTAATAGTAGAGCTCTTAGAGAAGAATGACAAATTGAATCCAGATTTGTGAGAGAAAAATCAAGCTTGATGCTTTTGAGGATGTAACTACAAAATTGATGAAAAAGAAGTAGTGGATATAGTGTATTTGCACTGTCAGAAACTTTTGATTAGTTGCAACAGAAGAGATTAGCAATTAGTGCTATAGAAACATACAGTAAAGAAGCAGGCCATTTGGCCCACCAAATACATGCTAGCCACTGAGTACATATCTATTATTCTTATCTTCCAGCACTTGGCCCATTTATGTCCATCATCTCATTAGACTTTGTGTTCCCTAAAATTACTGAGAAGTTACTGATACTCTCCAAAGTATAAATTATTTTCTTTGATCCTCATCGGGAATATGTCCATTTATGACTGGAAAGGAGCTTTTGCACTTTTTCTCATTGTATATCTATCAAAGATCTCGCACTCAGTTTTGATTACCTCTACAAGCAAACTCTTAGATTCCATGTTCCTTTTTTGAAAGGATCTCTCTGTCCTCCTTTATTGAATTTTAAAATGCTAAACCTGTATTGACAGGAAATGCCAATTGTACAGAAACAATTCTTTATTCTGAATTTCTTGTATGTAAATGGCCAAAGGCAATACAGGGTCTTGCTTGGTAATGAAGTACCTTTATGTGAGAAATTATAAGCATAGTGTAACAGATAACATTATGATACACTTAAGACCATAAGACATAAGAACAGAATTAGGCCATTCGGCCCATTGAATCTGCTTTGCCATTCAATCACTGCTGATTTATTATCCCTGTCAACCCCACTCTCTTGCCTTCTCCCCACGATCTTTGACAGCATTACTAATTAGCCTATCAACCTCTGCTTTAAATATACTCAATAGCAATTTTCCCCCTCAGTACTCCAGCTCTTTGAGATATAGCTCCATTAGCTTATTCAATTTGGTCTTGTGACTGTATTTCGGCTTCTAACTGATTGGTGCCTAATCACACAAGTAAACGCCTTTCCATCCTGCAACTCTGCCTCTCATATTAAGGCAAATTTTGCAAGGTGCATTATGTGGATCTAAAACAGATGATCATATATTTCCTGAATTTTCTTCCACCCCACCCCTTTTGAACAATTTGACTAAAGTTACCACAATTTTGCCCTTTTACTTAATCTAGGATGAGAAACAATTGCTGGAGTAAATTTTGAAGTGAACACTGGGAAGTAATGACTTATTCTTATGGTTGAAATGGATCTTCAGACTTATTCTACTATTTACTTATGACAATCTGTTTCCATTTCAATCATTCAACTAATTACTTCTTCCATGTAATTGATTTTATATTTATTTTCTTAAGTTTCTTATCTTTTTCTATAAATCCAGTGATTACTGATTTGCTCCTGCCAGGTTATTTAATGTTTTTTCAGATGTTTAATTATTTATTCAACCACTCACCTAATAAATTTTAATTTTTGCAGAACAACTAGTTATTACTTCAATTCAACCAGGAACTTAATTATTTGTACATATATGCTATTACTTAAAGGCTTGTTAGTTAATGGTTTATGCCTTCATAGAGAAGTCAATATTTAGTTAATTTGTGTTTGTTTATTTATTGATCGATTGATTGGCGAGTCTTAAGTACATCTAGCATATTATTGCCAATGAGAGATCAGATTTGGAATGCACAAGTTAATGAACAAAGGGTTTGATAAGGAAGAGTTTGTGTGGTAGAAGTGTACAGGAATAAGCCTCAGTTTGAAATTGGAACTAACGCATACTGATATGAGGAAACCTCCATCAGAATAAGGCAATATGAAGACTTCGTAACAAGTTTTTTTTAAAGAGTTGAAGCTCAAGGAATAGTGATAGTGAGTGATCAGTCATAATCTAATCAACAGAAGAGGGGGTCAAAGGTCTACAAATATAAGTGAACTCCACAAAAGCACAATAGTAAAAATAATTGCATTAGTGGTCTCCAAACTTATAAGCGTGCCACAAACTATGAACTTTCCCTACATCAATTTAAGTTATTATCTCCAAGAGTTTGTGAAAACCATAGAATAATGACTGTTATAGAAGACTGGGTGCCTGCTCCCTATTTTATTCTCAGGATAGAGCATTCAATCCTTCACGCCACGAATTCTGTTCTGACCCACTTAATTAATCCCATTTTATCAACACACACCAAAGTTGCTGGTGAACGCAGCAGGCCAAGCAGCATCTGTAGGAAGAGGTGCATTCGACGTTTCAGGCCGAGACCCTTCGTCAGGACTAACTGAAGGAAGAGTGAGTAAGGGATTTGAAAGTTGGAGGGGGAGGGGGAGATCCAAAATGATAGGAGAAGACAGGAGGGGGAGGGATAGAGACAAGAGCTGGACAGGTGATAGGCAAAAGGGGATACGAGAGGATCATGGGACAGGAGGTCTGGGAAGAAAGACAAGGGGGGGGGACCCAGAGGATGGGCAAGAGGTATATTCAGAGGAACAGAGGGAGAAAAAGGAGAGTGAGAGAAAGAATGTGTGCATAAAAATGAGTAACAGATGGGGTACGAGGGGGAAGTGGGGCCTTAGCGGAAGTTAGAGAAGTCGATGTTCATGCCATCAGGTTGGAGGCTACCCAGACGGAATATAAGGTGTTGTTCCTCCAACCTGAGTGTGGCTTCATCTTTATAGTAGAGGAGGCCGTGGATAGACATGTCAGAATGGGAATGGGATGTGGAATTAAAATGTGTGGCCACTGGGAGATCCTGCTTTCTCTGGCGGACAGAGCGTAGGTGTTCAGCAAAGCGGTCTCCCAGTCTGTGTCAGATCTCACCAATATATAAAAGGCCACATCGGGAGCACCGGACGCAGTATATCACCCCAGCCGACTCACAGGTGAAGTGTTGCCTCACCTGGAAGGACTGTTTGGGGCCCTGAATGGAAAGAGTCAGTGGATAAGCTCTGGAGACAGCTTATCCACTGATGTCTACTCTAAGCCTACTGACTCTCACAGCTATCTGGACTATTCCTCTTCTCACCCTGTCTCTTGCAAAAACGCCATCCGCTTCTCGCAATTCCTCCGTCTCCGCCGCATCTGCTCTCAGGATGAGGCTTTTCATTCTAGGACGAGGGAGATGTCTTCCTTTTTTAAAGAAAGGGGCTTCCCTTCCTCCACTATCAACTCTGCTCTTAAACGCATCTCCCCCATTTCACGTACCTTTGCTCTCACTCCATCCTCCCGCCACCCCACTAGGAATAGGGTTCCCCTGGTCCTCACCTACCACCCCACCAGCCTCCAGGTCCAACATATTATTCTCCGTAACTTCACCACCTCCAACGGGATCCCACCACTAAGCACATCTTTCCCTCCCCACCTCTCTCTGCATTCCGCGGGGATCGCTCCCTATGCGACTCCCTTGTCCATTCGTCCCCCCCATCCCTCCCCACTGATCTCCCTCCTGGCACTTATCCGTGTAAGTGGAACAAGTGCTACACATGCCCTTACACTTCCTCCCTTACCACCATTCAGGGCCCCAGACAGTCCTTCCAGGTGAGGCAACACTTCACCTGTGAGTCGGCTGGGGTGATATACTGCGTCCGATGCTCCCGATGTGGCCTTTTATATATTGGCGAGACCCGACACAGACTGGGAGACCGCTTTGCTGAACACCTACGCTCTGTCCGCCAGAGAAAGCAGGAGCTCCCAGTGGCCACACATTTTTATTCCACATCCCATTCCCATTCTGACATGTCTATCCACGGCCTCCTCTACTGTAAAGATGAAACCACACTCAGGTTGGAGGAACAGCACCTTATATTCCGTCTGGGTAGCCTCCAACCTGATGGCATGAACATCGACTTCTCTAACTTCCACTAATGCCCCACCTCCCCCTCGTACCCCATCTGTTACTTATTTTTATGCACACGTTCTTTCTCTCACTCTCCTTTTTCTCCCTCTGTCCCTCTGACTATACTCCTTGCCCATCCTCTGGGTTTCCCCCCCCCTTGTCTTTCTTCCCGGACCTCCTGTCCCATGATCCTCTCGTATCCCCTTTTGCCAATCACCTGTCCAGCTCTTGGCTCCATCCCTCCCCCTCCTGTCTTCTCCTATCATTTTGGATCTCCCCCTCCCCCTCCCACTTTCAAATCTCTTACTAACTCTTCCTTCAGTTAGTCCTGACGAAGGGTCTCGGCCTGAAACGTCCACTGCACCTCTTCCTAGAGATGCTGCCTGGCCTGCTGTGTTCACTAGAAATATTGCAAACCCATATTGCTGCTGCTGAGAGACAGCAGCCTGTCTGCTGCCCTAATTCACAATGATCTTAAGAAGAAAATGAAAAGCTGCATTCCTGACAAATTGCAAGTTCTTGGTAAAGGCATTAACACCATATGTGCATGTGTGTGTATGTTTGTGTAGGTGTGTGCTGGGGTAAACCGTAACCCAGTCCTGTCAATGGCCAAGAGGCTTCAGATTCATTTTCCCCTGTAGGCTGTTACATTGCTTGTGCCAAAGTCAGTATTGGTGTTTCCTTCCCAAGTGACTTTGAGAAGGTAGTGATGAGCCAAACTTTAGAATTGCTGCTGTTTGTTTGGAACCCAGCAGAGTTCAGAAACTGGCACTCATAAGTCTAAAGGAGTACAGAAACTGGCATTCATGTATCCCTCTAAAGGAGTACAGAAACTGGCACTGATGTACCTAAAAGTTGAAGTCTGTCCCGAGCCTTCAGGCCCATCAGGCCGTTGCTTATGACGATTTCTGTGGCGTGAAGCGACTGAGAGTACGAGACTCACCCCCCGCCCCCACCGGATAGGACGCCAGTCTATCGTGAGGTTAACCCCCAGTATTTGCCGGTACCCATTTTCAGCTGGGTGGACTGGAGCAGTGTGTGGTTAAGTGCCTTGTTCAAAGACACAAGATGCTGCGTCAGCCGAGACTCAAATCCATGACCTTCAGATGGTGAGCCCAATGCCCTAACCACTTGGTCACGCGCCACACGATGTACCTAAAGGTGTACAGAAACTGGCACTCATATGCCTAACGGTGTACAGAAACTGGCACTCATGTACCCAAGAGAGTGCAGAAGCTGGCAGTCATGTACAGAAGCGAGAACAGAAACTGGCACTCATGTACTCACGGGAGTAAAGAAACTGGCACTTATGTACGCAAAGGAGGCCAGAAGGTGGCACTCATGTACCTAAGGGTGTACAGAAACTGGCACTCATGTACCGAAAAGAATGCAGAAACTGGCACTCATGTACATAAGGGAGTACAGAAACTGGCACTCATGTACATAAGGGAGTACAGAAACTGGCACTCATGTGCCTAAAGTAGTACAGAAACTGGCACTAATGAACCCATGGGAGTACAGAAACTGGCATTCATGTACATAAGGGAGAATAGAAACTGACACTCATGTACCTAAAGGAATACAGAAGCTGGCACTCATGTGCCCATGGGATTACAGAAACTGGCACTCATGTGCCTATAAGGATTACAGAAAATGGCACTCATGTGTCTAAAAGGATTACAGAAACTGGCACTCATGTGTCTAAAAGGAGTACAGAAACTGGCACTCATGCGCCTAAAGGAGTACAGAAACTGGCATTCACCAAGGGGCAATTGCAGCTCCTGCTCCCTTTCATTGTTAGGTCTCCTAGGTCTGGGAACATAAGCAAGTAATTTAAGGTTGAGCTGCTCATGGTATTCCAAATCCCATTTGAAATGTTTACTGCCTCCACAGTGGAATTCTGAAATGTTCCAAAATTCCAATATTCTTGGCTTGTGCATTTAATGGTTTCTTCCTCTCTTGATGTTTCTTCGTCCGAACTGTGAGATATTAATGACAATTACAGTGTTCCAATGTCCCTACATATTATAAATATGTGTAAATATATTCATCTTTAAATGTAATATTACTTCTTTATTGCTGTGTTCTATTTTTATAGCAATATTTTTCAGCCTCCACATCAATGTTTTGTACCATTTAGACATAAGTATTTCAAATTCACAGTGAAAAGAACTTTACCTAATCTCCATGTAATTTCAACACTATTCTACATGACAAATAAGAGGTTTACTTTTTGAGGAATTTAATTTTAAACTAGTTCATCTTGAATGTTTCTTTGAGGAAAACCATGTAATTTTGTAGTGAAATTCAGTGATCCTGCCTTCATTCTTGCATTGCTATTTTTACTTGACCAAGTAAAGGAAAATTACAGGAATTCCTTGATAAAATGTCAAGACCAACAAAGAGAAAATATTTCCCAATCATTTAATCATGCTATGAAGTTATTTAATAAGATTTATAACCAACTCAAAACAAGCTGAAAATTGAAACACAATGAGTTAAAAATTCTGCACAGTAGCACAATATTTTATGCCCTACAAAGAAGAGTTTATATAAAACCTGATCTAATTTAGGTATTAAACCTACTGATCATAATATAGATAACTTCAGCTGTACAAGGTGTGCTTTCTGCAATTATTGAATTACACAATTAATATACCATATAAGGTGGCCATTGGACTCAATGAGTCTAGCATGCAAAATATTTGGAACATAGAACATAGAAGAATACAGCACAGGGACAGGCCATTTGGCCTGCAATGTTGTGCTAAACCAGTTAAAAGCAAATTCAAAAGCACCCAAACACTAATCCGTCCTACCTACACCATGTCCCTATCCCTCCACCTTCCTTACATCCATGTGCCTACTCAAATGTCTCTTAAAAGCCTCTGATGTATTTACCACTACCACCATAGCAGGCAGCACATTCCAGACATCTACCACTCTCTGAGTAAAAAAACTTACCCCTCTCACCTGCCTTGAACCCACCCCTCTCACCTTCATTGCTTGCCCTCTGGTATTAGATATTTCAACCCTGGAAAACAGATATTCTCTGTCCATTCTATCTATGCCTCTCATAATCTCATAAACCTCTATCAGATCTCCCCTCAGCTTTTGGCACTCCAGTGAATACAACCCAGGTTGATCCAGCCTCTCACGATAGCACATGCCCTCTAAACCAAGCAGCATCCTGGTAAACCTCTTCTGCACCCTCGCCAAAGCCTCAACATCCTTCCGATAGTGGAGTAACCAGAACTGTACACAACACACCAGATTTGGCCGAACCAGAGTTTTATATAAACCATATGACCATAAGATATAGGAGCAGAATTAGGCCATTCAGCCCATCGAGTCTGCTCCACCATTCCACTATGGTTGATCCCGGATCCCACTCAACTCCATGCACCTTCCTTCTCGCCATATCCCTTGATGTCCTGAACGATCAGGAAACTATTAACTTTTGCCTTAAATATACCCACGGACTTGGCCTCCACCGCAGTCTGCAGCAGAGCATTCCACGGATTCATTACTCTCTGGCTAAAAAAAAATCCTCCTTACCTCTGTTCTAAAAGGTTGCCTGTCTATTCTGAGGCTGTGCCCTCTAGTTCTGGATACCCCCACCATAGGAAACATCCTCTCCACATCCATCCTATCAAGTCCTTTCAACATTCGGTAGGTTTCAATGAGATCCCCCACCCCACATTCTTCTAAATTCCAGTGAGTACAGGCCCCAAAACTGCCAAACACTCCTTATATGTTAACCCCTTCATTCCCAGAATCATCCTCATGAACCTCCTCTGGACTCTCTCCAATGACAACACATCCTTTCTGAGATATGGGGCCAAAAACTATTGACAATACTCCAAGTGCAGCCTGATGAGTGTCTTATAAAGCCTCAGAATTATCTCCTTGCTTTTATATTCTATTCCCCTTGAAATAAATGTCAACATCGCATTTGCCTTCTTTACCACAGGTGCAACCTGTAAGTTAACTTTCTGGTAGTCTTGAATGAGGACTCCTAAGTCCCTTTGTTGTTTGAATCTTCTCCCCATTTACATAATAGACTGCACTATTGTTCCTTTTACCAAAATGCATTATCATACATTTCCCAACACTGTATCCCATCTGCCACTTTTTTGCCTATTATTCCAATTGGTCTATGTCCAGTTGCAATCGCATTGCTTCATCAGCACTACCTACCCTTCCATCTATCTTTGTATCATCCGCAAACTTTGCCACAAAGCCATCAACTCCACCATCTAAATCATTGACAAACAATGTGAAAAATAGCCGTCCAATTACTGACCCTGAGGAAAACCACTAGTCACTGGCAGCCAACCAGAAAAGGCACCCTTTATTCCTACTCACTGCATTCTGCCTGTCAGCCATTCTTCTATCCACGACAGTATCTTTCCTGTAACACCATAAGGTTTTCTCTTGTTAAGCAGCCTCATGTGTGGCATCTTATCAAATGCCTTCTGAAAACCCAAGTAAATGATATCCACTGCCTCTCCTTTGTCCACCTTACTTATTACTTCCTCAAAGAACTCTAACAGATTTGTCAGACAAAATTTCTCCTTACAGAAACCATGCTGGCCTTGACTTATTTTATCACTTGTCTCCAAGTACCCTAAAACCTCATCCTTAATAATAGACTCCAACACTTTCTCAGCCACTGAGGTTAAGTTAACTGGTCTATAATTTCCTTTCTTTTGCCTTCCTCCCTTCTTAAAGAGTGGAGTAACATTTGCAATATTCCAGTCCTCCAGGACTACACCAGAACCAAGTGATTCTTGAAAGATCATGGCCAATCTCTTTAGCAACCTCTCTCAGGATTCTGGATATAGTCCACCTAGTCCAGGAGACTTATCCACCTCAAGACCTTTGAGTTTGCCTAGTACTTTTTCTTCTGTCATAGCAATGGCACTCACTCCTGCTCCTTGACACTCATGGACCTCTGGCTCGATGCTCGTGTCTTCCACAGTGAAGGCAGGTGCAGAGTATTCATTAAGTATTCATCAAGTTACAATATAACCTCCTAAGTTTTGAACTCAATGCCTTGACTATTAGAAGCAAGCATACCATAACCCTTCTTGCCCTTTACAGTGTACTGTCTCCTTGTATTTGCCCCTTTGAGGTGTAGCACCTCACATTTGTCTGGGTTAAACTCCATCTGCCGTTTCTTAGCCCATATCTGCAACTTGTCTATATCATGCTGTATTCTTTGCCAGTCTTCTACACCATCCATAATTCTACCAATCTTGGTATCATCCGCAAATTTACTAAGCCACCCATCCACATTTTCATCCAGGTCATTTATGTATATCACAAATAGCAGCAGTCCCAGCACAGATCCCTGCAGAACTTCATCAATTATAGACCTCCAGTTCAAATAAGTCCCTTTGACCACTACCCTCTGTCTTGTACATGCGAGCCAGTTCTGAATACGAACAGCCAATTTGCCATGTACCAAATGCATCTTAATCTTCTGGATTAGCTTCCTGTGAGACACTTTGTCAAATGCATTACTAAAATCCATGTAGACAATATCCACTGCCCTACCCTCATCAATCTCTCTTGTCACCTTGTTAAAAAACTCATTGAAGATGGTAAGGCACAATGTGTCATGCACAAAGTCATGCTTGCTCTCCCTAATTAGGCCATGGGTTTCCAAATGCTCATATATCCCATCAGAAAGAATTTTCCAGAGCAATTTCCTTACAAGTAACGTGAGACATCATCAGTCTATAATTCCCATATTTTCCCTTGACCTGTTCTTAAATAGAGGTACAACATTAGCCACTCACCAGTCCTCCAGGACCTCGCTGGAGAGTACACAATTATACTAGTCAAGGGCCCAGCAATCTCGTCTCTTGCTTCCTTCATAATCTGTGGACTTATTCTCCTTAATACTCATTAGGAGGCCCAACACTTCCTCCCCTTTGACCTCTAAATGCCCTAACACATTAGTACACTCAGCACTGATCTCCTAGTCCTCCATTTCCTTTTCCTTTGTAAATACCATAAGACCATATGACATAGGAGAAGAATTAGGCCATTCAGCCCATTGAGTCTGCTCTGCTGTTCAATCAAGGCTGATCCTTTACTTCTATCTCCTCCTCAACCCCAGTTCCCAGTCTTCTCCCTGTAACCTTTGATGCCATGTCCAATTAAGAACCTATCAATCTCTGCCTTAAATACACCCAATGACCTGGCCTCCACAGCTGCCTGTGGCAACAAATTCCACAAATTCACCACCTGCTGGCTAAAGAAATTTCTCTGCATCCCTGTTTTTAAAGGGCGCCCCTCTGTCCTGAGACCGTGTCCTCTTGTCCTAGGCTCTCCCATCCATGGGAAACAACCGTTTCACATCTACTCTGTCTAGGCCTTTCAACATTTGAAAGGTTTCAATAAGATCCCCCCTCATCCTCCTGAATTTTTTTTTCTTCACTAAATTCATCACCTCTCCGGACATCTCTTACCTTTCCATCCCTGTCCTTTCTTCTAACAGGAACATACCTTTCCTGTACGTTGTGCAGTTGATCTTTAAACACCCTCCACATGTCTGATGTGGACTTGCCAGAGCAAAGGTGTTCCCAATTAATGCTTCTTAGTTCCTGCCTAACACCCTTGTAACTTGCCCTACTCTAATTTTATACTCTCCCACAGGACCTTACCTATCCTTATCATTAGCTATCCTGGAAGTTAAGAGGTTGTGGTCACAGTTTGCTAACTGCTCACCCACTGAATGGTCAGTCACCTGACCAGGCTCATTACCCAATACTAGGCCCAGTGCAGCTCTTCCTCTCAATGGACCATCCAAATGTTGATTTAAAAAACCTTTCTGGATACACTTAACAAATTAACATTAAGAAGGTCCCAGTTTCTTGTAGGAAAGTCGAAATCCCCCGTGACAACAACCCTATAATTTTTACACATTTCCTTAATCTGAATTCATATCTGTTCCTCAATGTCCCGGTGGCTATTAGGGGGTCTGTATTACAATCTCATCAGTGTGATTTCACCCTTTCTATTCCTGAGTTCCACCCAAATGGACTCAGCGTCTGATCCCTCCATTATGTCTCCCCTGAGTGCAGCTGTTTATTTAGATCAGTCGTGCAATGCCCCCACCTTACCTCCTTCTCTATCTTTTCTAAAACTTCAAAAACCTGGAATATTAATCATCTATTCCTGCCCCTCTCTCAACCAAGTTTTAGTAATGGCTACAACATCATAGATCCATGTACTGATATATGCTCTAAGTTCTTCACCCTTACCCATAATACTCCAAGCATTAAAATGTGCACATATCAAACTACCCAACCTATCATACATGTTATTTCGATTTGCTTTTCAGTACTTTCCCTGACGTCTACCTTCTGGTCTGATCCATCACTTATTGACCTGGGGCTCTTGGGGCTCCAGTAAACTCTCCCGAGAAGCACTAGCAAACCTCCCTGCCAGGAGATTGGATCCCCTCCAGTTCAGGTGCAACTCGTCCCTCTTGTACAGGTCACCCCTTCACTAGAAAAAGTTCCAATAATCCAAGAACTTTAAATCCTGACCCCAGCACCATCTCCGCAACTATTCATTCATTTGTGTTGTCACCCCATTCCTATCTGCACTTGCCTGTGGCACAGGGATTAATCTGGAGATTAGAACCTCAGAGTCCTTCTCTTCAGCCTCTTTCCTAACTTGATATACTCACTGCATAGGACCTCTTCCTCTTTTCTGCCTATGTCATTGGTGCCAATATGCACCACGATCTGTGGCTGTTCCCCCTTCCCCTTGAGAAGATCCTGCAGCCGTTCTGATACATCTGGACCCTAGCACCCGGGAGGCAACATACAATGCCAGTGTCTCTTTTGCGGCCACAGAATCTCCTTTCTGTCCCCCTAACTATTGAGTCCCCGCACTGCTTGACTTTACCCTTCCATGTTGAGCCTTAGAGCCGGCCACAGTACCACTAGCCTGGCTGCTGCTGCCGATATCTGATGGATCATTCCCCCGGCAGTATCCATACTTGTTGCTGAAGGGAATGGCCACAGGGAAACCCTGCACTGACTTCTTAGTCATCTTACCTCTCCTACCCATCTACTCTCCAAAGCCTGTACTCTGGGTGTAGCTACCTCTTCAAAAATCTCATCTATAATGTCTTCAGCTTCCTGGATGTCAGTTCTATGCTCTCCTTTTTCTCTCTAACCCCACAATTTTTTTTTAGGTAGTTTGCATTTGAAGGCTTTGATTGTCTCCACTACCCTAACAGGAAAATCATTCCAGATCATAAGTGGCCTGTATTTTTAAAAAGCTTTTTCACATCACCTACTGTAGCTTCTGCCCTTTGCTTCAAATCTTGAGAATGTTGCTAATGGGAACAACTTTTCTCTACTTACTCCATCTAAATGTGTCGGGATCTTGAACACCTCTGTAAACTTCCTTTCCACCTTTCTTCTGCCTAGGACTAAAATCCTAGCGTCACTCATATTTGAAATCCCACAATCTGGTCATTTTCTGGAAAATCTTCTCTATTATAGATCAGTTATTTTTTTCATCCAACCACAGCCATCAGTGACAATGGATTCCACAGATTCACCATCTTCTCACTAAAGAAACTCCTCCTCATCTCTGCTCGAAAGGGATGTCCTTGCATTCTGAGGCTGTGCCCTCTGGTCCTTCATGACCCCACTATAGGAGACACTCTCTCCATGTGCACTCTATCAACACCTTTCAATATTTCATCAGTTTTAATGAGATTCCTCCTTCATCCTGCTTCACTCCAATGATTACAGGCCCAAAGACATCAAACTCTCCTCATACATTAATCCTTTCGCTCCCATGATCCTCTCCAATGCCAGTACCTGTTTTCTCTGATAGCGGGCCCAAAATGTAAGGAAATCATGTTCTCTTTGGTCTATTTCATCATGTGTCTCCAAGTACCCCAAAACTTCATCCATAATAATGGACTCCAACATTTTACCAACCACTGACTCAGGCCACCTGGCCTATAACTTCCCGTCTTTTGCCTTCCTCCCTTCTTAAAGAATGGGGTGACATTTGCAATTTAGTAGCCCTCTGGAAATATTCCAGAATCCAGTGAACCTTGAAACATCACTAGTAATGTCTCCACAATCTCTTCAGGTACCTTTTTCAGATCCCTGGTGTGTAGTCCATCTGGTCCAGTTGACTTTATTGACAGCTAGGATGGCCCTCTGTCCTCTCCTCCAGGCATTCCAGCAGCAGCAAGCCAGGGCCTTGTCAGATGGAATCTCTGCCATGGGCTCCTCCGCAGGGAGCAACAGGGGTTGGGAGCCATGAAGCATTTCAACAGGTGACATACCCGCGTGTAGATTGTGAAGCCCAGCCCAGAGCAAGTATGTCAAAACTTCACAGAAATTAATTGAAGTTTGGGGAGGGCAATGAAGTGGGCCACCTTGGAGAACTGGTCCGCCACTGTCATGATCACCATCGGCCCATTGGAAGGTGGCAAACCTGTAGTGAGATCCATGGTGATGTGGGACCATAGGCATCAAGGAACTGGTAGGGACTGCAGGAGCCCATAGGCCTGCTGTTTGGAAGAATTGGACCAGGCATGTTGAGGGCAGGCAGCTATGAACTGACATACAACCGCAATTATTTTGGGCCACCAGAAATGACGTTGCAGAAAATTCAGGAACCTGCAACTTAAAATGGCTCTGGGAACGGACTGGGGTCTGGCTGGTGATCCGGAGGGTTGTTCCATGAGATGCTCATCGATACGGAGGGCCAGGGTGATGAGGCCTTCACGGTCGGTGGGTATCTTCCAGGTAGACAGCTCATGGTTCAAACACTCCGAGAGGCTGTGATGATAATGGGCCCACAGCATTTCTGCATTCCTGCAGCACTCTGCCACGAGGATCCCGAATCCATGGTGCAATCCAGCACAGAGCATGAGTCTTCCTCCAGGTGAAGTATTAGATCCACGGCTTCTCTTCCACCTCCCAGTGGACGACTGAAAACCCGGCGCATCTCAGCAATGAAATCCTCATATTTGTTGCAAATGGGTGGCTCCATTGTCCCTGTTAGCAGTGGCCCAGATCAGAGTTCGCCCAGTCAAGAGAGAGCTAAGGAGGGCAATTTGGTGTATCTGTATAATACAGAGATGGCTGGAGCTTGAAGAGTAAGACGCACAGGGACAGGAAGTTGTGGCACCGAATGGGATATCCATTGAAGGGCTCAGGCACGGGACTCCAGGGCTCAGAGGGAGGAGGTTGACTGGTGCGGAGTTACTGCACCGAGGCGGAGAGCTCAACGAGGGTGGTGGACAGATTCCCTACTGCTTCCGTATCTTGTGCTTGTGTCAGTGGACGACTTTCTTTAGGCCTGCAAACTCTACTGGGTCAATTGATGGGTCACTCATCCTATCAGGAAATGTAGAGGTAGCTTGAACTAAACGCAGAGCAGTGATGATAATTTAGTAGTGAATGAGAACTTTAATAATAGATGGCAAAGTAACAAGCCACATAGGGCCACAAAACAAGAGAGAATAGAAACTAAACACAACAGGCAACAAGGTAAATATTACGGAGGGAGAGTGAAAGCTAGGAACAACTGGATAAGGTGGCTGGCTCAATGAGTGAACAAGGACTGTGGATGAGAACTGGGGTTAAATAGGCTGCTGGAGATAAGTCTGGAAGGGGTGGAAGGTTAATCCTATTAGCCTGGTGGAGACTGGAAGGTGCCTGAATCTGCAGGCTGGGAGGAGTTAGTGGGAGCAGGTCTGACAAGCTCCTTCTCCTCAGTTACTTGGGGTACTGTCAGCAGGTTTGGGCCCTATATCTCAGAAAGGATGTATTGTCATTGGAGAGAGTCCAGAGGAGGTTCACGAGGATGATTCTGGGAATGAAGAAGTTAAGATATAAAGGAGTGTTTTGCAGCTTTGGGCCTGTACTCATTGGAATTTAGAAGAATGCATGGGGATCTCATTGAATCCTACCGAATATTGAAGGGACTAGATCGGGTGGATGTGGATGGGGATATTTCCTATGGTAGGGGTATCCAGAACTAGAGGGTATGGCCTCACAATTGAGGGGTGACCTTTTAGAACGGAGGCAAAGAGGAATTTTTTTAGCAAGAGAGTAGTGAATCTGTGGAATGCTCTGCCACAGGCTGCAGTGGAGGCCAGGTCCATGGGTATATTTAACGCGGAAGTTAATTGTTTCCTGATCGGTCAGGGCATCAGAGGATATGGCAAGAAGGGAGGTGTATGGAGTTGAGTGGGATCTTGGATCAGCCATGATGCAATGGAGGAGCAGACTCGATGGGCCGAATGGCTTATTTCTGCTCCTTTGTCTTATGGTCTAATAGCGACTAAAACTCACTTCTGCCCTCTGATACTCATGAATTTCTGGTGTACTGCTAATGTCTTCCACAGTGAAGACTGATGTAAAATACTTATTGAGCCTGCCTGCCATTTCTTTGACCCCCACATTACTACCCCTCCAGTGTCATTTTTCAGTAGTGCGATACCCATTCTCGGCTCTCCTTTGTCACCCTCTTTTATATAATCTGCGAGCTCACCTTCATGTTTCATCTTTTCTCTCCATATTGTTTTTTTTAGTTGCCTTCTGTTTGTTTTTAAAAGCTTCCCAATATCCTCCAGCTTCCCACTAATTTTTGTGATACTATATGCTCTCTTTTTCCTTTTACACTCTCTTTGCCTTCTCTTATCAGCCTCAGTTGTCTCATCCTCCTTTTAGAATACTTCTTTTCTGGGATGAACCAATCCTGCACTTTCTGAATTGCTTCCAAATACTCCAATTGCTGTCTCCTGCCAAACAACTTTGGCCAGCTCCTCCTTCATGCCTCTGTAGTTGCCTTTACTTTACTGTAATATGGATACATCAGACCTTATCTTCTCCCTCTCGAACTGAAGGGTGAATTCTATCACCATATAATCACTATATAAGCTCCCGAATCAAAGCTGGTTCATTACACAGCACCCAACCTAGAATTGCATCTTTCCTGAGTAGGCTCAACAACTAAAAACAGCTCTAAAAAAACATTTTACATTACTTCTCTTAAGATCCACTGCCAACTTGATTTTCCCAAGCTATCTGCATATTGAAATCTCCCAAGACTATCATAACATTGCCCTTTTGACATACGTTTTCAATCTCCCATTGTAATTTGTTCCTCACATCCTGGCTACTGTTTGGAAGCCTGTATATAATTCCCATCTGGGTCTTCTTATCCTTGCAGTTTCTTAAATCTACCTACAAGGATTCTACCTCTTCTGATCTTATATCACTTCTTTCTAGGATTTAATTTTATTGTTTACCAACAGAGCCTATGCTTTGATACAATGTGCATCCTTGGATGTTAAGCTCCCAACTAAAATTTTCTTTCAACCACAACCCAGTGATGCCCAAGATGTCATAACTTCCAATCTCTAACCGTGCTAACACTGTAAGATCATAAGACTATAAGATATAGGAGCAGAATTAGGCCATTTGGCCCATCAACTTTGCTCTGCCATTTCATCATGGCTGATCCATTTCCCTCTCAACCCCTCTCCTGCCTACTCCCTGTAACCTTCGCACACTAACTTATCAGGAATCTCTCAACCTCTGCCTTAAATACATCCAATAACCTCGCCTCCACAGCAGCCTGTAGCAATTAATTCAGCAGATTCACCACCCTCTGGCGAAAGAAGTTCCTCCTAATCTCTGTTCTAAATGGATGTCCATCTATTCTGAGGGTGTGCCCTCTCGTCCTAGACTCGCCCACAATAGGAAACATGCTCTCCACATCCACTCTATCTAGGACTTTCAACATTTGATAGGTTTTAATGAGGACTCTCCTCATTCTTCTAAATTCCAGCACGTATGAACCCAGAGCCATAATACACTGTTCATAAGATAAGCCTCTCTTTCCTGAAATAATTTTTGTGAACTTCTTTCAATCCTTCTCCAATGTCAGTATATCCTTTCTTAGATAAGGGGCCCAAAACTGCTCACAATACTCCAAGTGAGGCCTCACCAGTGCTTTATAAAATCTTGTCATTACATCCTTGCTTTTATAGGAAGCAAAGAGTGGGAATAAACGGGACCTTTTCAGAATGGCAGGCGGTGACTAGTGGGGTACCGCAAGGCTCAGTGCTGGGACCCCAGTTGTTTACAATATATATTAATGACTTGGATGAGGGAATTAAATGCAGTATCTCCAAGTTTGCGGATGACACAAAGCTGGGTGGCAGTGTTAGCTGTGAGGAGGATGCTAAGAGGACGCAGGGTGACTTGGATAGGTTGGGTGAGTGGGCAAGTTCATGGCAGATGCAATTTAATGTGGATAAATGTGAAGTTATCCACTTTGGTGGCAAAAATAGGAAAACAGATTATTATCTGAATGGTGGCCGATTAGGAAAAGGGGAGGTGCAACGAGACCTGGGTGTCATTATACACCAGTCATTGAAAGTGGGCATGCAGGTACAGCAGGCGGTGAAAAAGGCGAATGGTATGCTGGCATTTATAGCGAGAGGATTCGAGTACAGGAGCAGGGAGGTACTACTGCAGTTGTACAAGGCCTTGGTGAGACCACACCTGGAGTATTGTGTGCAGTTTTGGTCCCCTAATCTGAGGAAAGACATCCTTGCCATAGAGGGAGTACAAAGAAGGTTCTCCAGATTGATTCCTGGGATGGCAGGACTTTCATATGAAGAGAGACTGGATGAACTGGGCTTGTACTTGTTGGAATTTAGAAGACTGGGGGGGGATCTGATTGAAACGTATAAGATCCTAAAGGGATTGGACAGGCTAGATGCAGGAAGATTATTCCCGATGTTGGGGAAGTCCAGAACGAGGGGCCACAGTTTGAGGATAGAGGGGAAGCCTTTTAGGACCGAGATTAGGAAAAACTTCTTCACACAGAGAGTGGTGAATCTGTGGAATTCTCTGCCACAGGAAACAGTTGAGGCCAGTTCATTGGCTATATTTAAGAGGGAGTTAGATATGGCCCTTGTGGCTACGGGGGTCAGGGGGTATGGAGGGAAGGCTGGGGCGGGGTTCTGAGTTGGATGATCAGCCATGATCATAATGAATGGCGGTGCAGGCTCGAAGGGCCGAATGGCCTACTCCTGCACCTATTTTCTACGTTTCTATATTCTAGTCCTCTTGAAATGGATCCTAACATTGCACTTGCCTTCCCCACCAGACTCAACCTGCAAATTAACCTTTATAGGACCCTGCACAAGGACTCCCATGTCATTTTGTACCACACAATTTTGAATTTTCTCTCCTTTTAGAAAATAGTCTACCCCTTTATTTCTTCTACCAAAGTGCATGACCATACATTTCCCAACACTGTATTATATCTGGCACTTTGGCCATCCTCCTAATCTGTCAAAGTCCTTCTGTAGTCTCCCTAGGTCCTCTAAACTACCTGTCCCTCCACTTACATCTGCAAATTTAGCCACAAAGCCATCAATTCCATCATCCAAATCGTTGACACATAACATAAAAAGAAGCAGTCCCAACAACGACACCTATATAACACCACTAGTCACCAACAGCCAAACAGAGTAGGCAAGAATTTCCCTTGAGGAAACCACGCAAGTGCCTCCAAGTACCCCAAAACCACCGCTTTAACAATTGACTCCAGCAACATCCCGACCGCTGGGGTCAGACTACCTGGCTTATAACTTCCTTTCTTCTGCCTCTCTTCCTTCTTGAAGAGTGGAGTGGCACTTGCAATTTTTCACTCCTCTGGAACTCTGCCAGTATCAATGTATTCTTGAAAAATCATTACTAATGTCTCCACAATCTGTTCAGCCACGTCTTTCAGAATCCTGGGGTGTACCCCATCTGGTTCAGGTGATTTATCTACCTTCAGGCCTTTCAGTTTCCCAAGAACCTTCTCCCTAGTAATGACAATTTCACACGCTTCTGTCCTTTGACACTCTCGAACTTCCGGCATACTGCTAGTGTTTTCCACAGTGAAAATTGATGCAAGATACTTATTCAGCTCATCCGCCATTTCCTTGTCCCCCATTACTACCTCTCCACCATCATTTTCCAGTTGTCCGATAGCCACTCTCCCCTCTCCTTTACACTTTATGTATCTGGAGAAACTTTTGGTATTCTCTTTAATATTATTGGCTAGTTTAACTTCATACTTTATCTTTTTCTTCTTAATGACCTTTTTTATTTGTACTCCGATGGTTTTTAAAAGCTTCCCAGTTGCCTCACTTTCTTCTATTATATCCCCTCTCTTTGGCTTTTATGTTGACTTTGATTTCTCTTGTTAGCTACAATTGTGTCATCTTGCCTTTAGAATACTTCTTCCTCTATAAATGTATATATCCCATGCCTTCTGAATTGCTTCCAGAAATTCCAGCCACAGCTGCTCTGCTGTCGACCCTGCCAGTGTTCTTTTCCAATCAATTCTGGTCACCTCCTCTCTCATGTTTCTGTACTTACCTTTACTCCACTACAATACTGATACATCTGACTTTAGCTTCTCCTTCTCAAATTGAAGTGTGGATTATGATCACTTGTCCCTAAGGGTTCTTTTACCTTATGCTCTCAAATCAATGCTGGTTCATTGTGCAATATCCAATCCAAAATAACTAATCCCCCAGTGGGCTTAACCACGAACTGCTCTAAAAAAACATCTCGTAGACTTTCTAGAAATTTCCCCTCTTGGGATCCAACACTAATCTTTCCCAATCTACCTGCATATTGAAATCCCCCATGACTTTTGTAACATTCCCGTTATGGCATGCATTTTCTATCTCCAATTGTAACCTGAAGACCACCTCCTTACTACTTAATAAGATCAGGATCTTTTTACCCTTGCAGTTCCTTAGCTCTACCCAAAACAATTCAACACCTCTGTCATCTCGTTCTAATGGTTTCATTTCATTTTTTAGCAACTGAGCTACATCACACTCACTACCTTCCTGCCTGTCCTTTCAATATAATGCGTATCCTTGGATGTTAGGCTCCCAGCTATAATTTTCTTTCAGCCATGACTCAGTGATGCCCACAACATCATATATGCCAATCTCTTACTGTGCTACAAGTTCATCTACCCTATTCCTTGTACTGCACATATTCAAATATAACACTTTCAGTCCTGTATCCCCACCTTTTTGTTTTTGTCTGCCTTTTACATTGCATCTCATCCCATTGGTTGCAAGTTTCCCCTATACCAGCCTCTTCTTATACTTATTCAGTTCATCTGCCATTCCCTTGCCCCCATTACTACCTCTCCAGCATCATTGTCCAGTGATATGATATTCAGGCTTGCCTCCCTTTTACTCTTTATATATGTGAAAAAATTTTTGGTATCCTCTTTGATATCATTGGCTAGCTTACCTTCATATTTCACCTTTCCCTTCTTGGGACCTTTTTAGTTGCCTTCTGTTGGCTTATAAAAGCTTCCCATTCTCTAACTTCCTGTTAATTTTTGCTCTATTATATGCCCTCTCTTTTGCTTTTATGTTGGCCTTGACTCCCATTGTCAGCCACGGATGTGTCATCCTGCCTGTAGAATACTTCTTCTTCTTCAGGATGTATCTATCCTGCACCTTCTGAATCACTCCCAGAAACACCAGCCATTGCTGCTGGGCCATCATCCATGATAGAGTCCCCTTCCGATCACCTTTGGCCAGCTCCTCTCTCATGCCTCTTCAATTCCCTTTACTCCACTATAATACTGATACATCTGACTTTAACCTCCCCTTCTCAGTTGCGTGGTGAGTCCTATCATGTGATCTTTTGTCCCTAAGTGTTCTTTTACCTTAGGCTCTCTAATCAATTTTGGTTCATTGCACAATACCCAATCTAGAATAATTAATCCCATAGTGGGCTCAACTATGAGCTGCTCTAAAAAGCCATCTCATAGGCATTCTACAAATTCCCCTTCTTGGAATCCAGCACCATCCTGATTTTTCCAGTCGACCTGTATATGGAAATTCCTCAGGCTATCGTAACTTCTCCCTTTTGACATGCATTTTCTATCTCCCATTGTAATTTGTACACATATCCTGGTTACTGTTTGCAGGCCTGTATATAACTCCTGTTAGGATCTTTTTACCACTTCAGTTCCTTAACTCTACCCACAAGGATTCTACATCTTTTGATCCTATGTCACTTTTTTCTAAGGATTTGATTAACCTTTTTACCAATAGAGCCACCCCACCCTCTGCGCCTACCTGCCTGCCCTTTTGATACAATGTGTATCCTTGGATGTTAAGCTCCCAGCTGTAATCTTCTTTCAGCTATGACTCAGTGATGCCCACAATGTCATACATGCCAATCTGTAACAATGCTCCAAGTTCATCTGCCTTATTCCGTATACTGTGTGCATTCAAAAATAACACCTTTATCCTGAATTCTTCACCTTTTTCAATTTTGTCCCCCTATTACACTGCAACTCACTGCAATGCCTGTTCTTCCTAACAATTACACTACACACTGCCTCCGCTTGTATATCAACTAAAGTAACAATTATTTTGTTTTTCTTTACACTTGTGTACTGGAAATTATATTAAACAATCTTGAATCTTCAAATATAACGCCTTCAGTCCTGTATTCATCACCTGTTTCAATTTTGCCTGAATATTACCAGAAATTAATTTTTATCCCTTTCTGAAGCTCTTGTCTTTTATTTATTCTGGAGTTTATCCTGCACTCTCCTTCTCCTTTACCTACTCCTCACTTTTCCAAGCTTTTGAACTGTTCCTATTCCCCTGCCAAATCAACTTAAACCCTCGCCAACTCCTCCAGCAAACCTGTCTGCAAGGATACTGGACCTACTCTGGTGCAGGTGAAGCCTGTATTTTGTACAGGCTATACCTTCCCCAGAAGAGATCCCTTTGACCCAGAAACACTTCCACTACACCAATTCCTCAACCATGGATTTATCTGCCAAATCATCGTATTCATACCCTCAGTCACATGTGATACAGGCAATATTCCAGAGCTTGCTACATTTGAGGTCCTGCTTTTCAGCTCTCTACCCAGCCTCTATATTGTCTCTTCAGGACCTCATCCCTTTTCCTATCTATGTTGTAGGTACCACTATGTATCCTGACTCTGGCTGTTCATCCTCCCTCTTTAGGATGCTATGGACTTAATCTGAGACGTCCCTGACCCTGGCACCTGAGAGGCAACATATCACCCGGGTGACTCTTTCACGCCCATAGGATCGCCTGACTGCTCCTCTATCTACATATATCACCAAAGACGCTCGCAGATTTCTGCAGATACACGTAGAGAGCACGCTAACAGGTTGCATCATGTCTGCTATGAAGGGGCCACGGCACAGAATCAGAAAAAGCTGCAGAGAGTTGTAAACTCAGCCAGCTCCATAATGGGAACTAGCTTTCCCAGCATTGAGGACATCTTCAAAAGGTCATGTCTCAAAAAGGCGGCATCTATCATTAAGTACCCCATCATCCCAGGCATGCCCTGTTCTCATTGCTACCATCAAGGAGGAGGTACAGGAGCCTGAAAGCACACGCTTGAAGTTTCAGGAATAGTTTCTCCTCCTCCACCATTATATTTCTGAAAAGACAATGAACCCACGAACACAAACTCATTATTTCCTCTCTTTTTGCACCACTTATTTAATTTAATTTTATATATCATTTAATTTATTCATATATATGTATATAATCTCATATTTTTTGATGTATATCTCTGTGACAAAGTTGGCGCTAGCGACCAACACGACCAAATGTGACATTAGAACCCCAGTACTCTCCTACTCCCCTTTCCACGCACTAGCAACAGCAAAGCATCAACCCCCCCCAACTTACTTCAGCAAAAAAGCATCAGCACCTTCCACCCACAAAGCAAGTAATTGTCATATGGTGGTCGCTGGGAACAGACCCAAGTGCAAGACACAGACACTGAAGTACTAGGGACAGGACTAGGATACAGGGTGAGGGCTAGGACATGGACACGAAAACCGGGAACCCAGAACAGGACTGGACAAGGGAGCAAGGAGCCCGGGCTTGGACTCCGAGCCAGAGACTGGACAAGGACCCAGAACCTGGGTCTTGCCTCTGGCTTGCACCTCAGAACTAGGCAAGGACGTGACTTGGCTGGCAGGCAGGATGAGGCTGGAGACTTCAGATGTGAGGCGAGGCTGGAGACCAGAGACTTGAGGCGAGGCTGGAGACCAGAGACTTGAGGTGAGGCTGGAGACCAGAGACTTGAGACGAGGCTGGAGACTAGAGACTTGAGGCTTGGGGTCTTTAAGCTTGGCTTGGGTCGAGGCTCGAGGCTTGGGGTCTTGAAGCTCCTCCTGGGCACGGTGCCGTACTCCACCTGACGGAGGCAAGGGATAGGAAGGGACAGAACCAACCGTAGGTAACGGCAAGATGGCCTGGCTTACCCGGCGCAGGCAAGGGACAGGAAGGGAGCTGAGTACAGGGTGGGTCCAAGAAAAATCTACAGGCAAAGTGAGGCGAGAGTTACCGGCAAGACAAGGCAAGGCAAGGCTTCAGGCGAGGAAACAGAAGGCAGAGGAAGGGATACAAGGAGTAAGGACAAGAACAATCCAGCAGCCACACCCTGGTCTCTGGAGGTATTTATGCAGCCAGCCCCAACAGGAATCAGCTGCCTCAATTAGTGCTCAACAGGAACAGAAACAGGGTAGACAGGAGAACCTGGACCAGACCATGAACCGGAATGCGGACTTCACGGACCGGACCATGACAGTAATAGCAAAGCCCCCATGAAAGACTATGATCTGCAGTACAACAAAAACTAATCATTCACCCGACAATTCAACATACTCTCTCTCCCTCCCTAATAAAGGGACATAGAGGTGTTATCCTTTCACAGTGAGAGGGGAGACAGAACAAAACAACTCACTGATTACAGTGTTTAAGTCTGCCGTGTCACTTTATTTTTCCTGAATTCTCCATCTCGAGAATTAGCAACAAATTTGACCCCAGCAACAAGAGAAAGAGAGGGAGAGAGTGATCCGAGTACAGAGCCCTCCGATAGCTGATCTGCTGTTCCTGACATTTGATCCAGCAGCATCAGCTTCGAATCGGGTTGTCCCCGGAACCGCAAAGCCTTAGACTCCCAAAGGTGTGCTTCTTTTTCTCGGTCACGTCCTTGGGATATTGAGAAAAGGCTGTTCAGTGAGCTCCGAGAGAGGGAACCAATATCAAAGAGAACCAAAGTTTGAGTGTAGCTGTAAGTCAGGGTCTGTGACAGAACTCCATCCACCTTGAAAATGAAAAAGAGAGACATTAAAGTTAGAAATTAAGCTGTGTATATTGAAATATTCAATATATTTCTCCATTTACCTTTACCCCATTATACTGTAAGCAAACCTTACATACACACAAATTAATTCTGGCCATTATTCACTGAGGGATGACTTCAGTGGCTGACCATCTATGACTGCAGCCCACTTCAGTGCTCATTTCAGTGTCCATATCTGCGGTGACTGATCAGTTTCCTCTCCTGGCTGCAGTACCCCTGGTGGCTGAAAGTTCCTTTAGAATCTGAACTTACAGCTTCTCCTTGACGTAATACTAAGTTTTGCCTTGCAAACCCCACGGCCTGAGTAAACAGGGCTTCAAAACAGTTCCCCTTCCCTGTGTGGTATCTGAGTCAGCTGTCTGATACTACTTCTAGTGTTAATGAGTCATAATTTCTGAACTACATTATGAGTAGTTTAATACAATTTCCTTGGTTTATACTTCATGTAAATTTCAAGTGGGAAGCAGTCTCGAAGGAATTACTCATTCACAAAGGTGTACATTTCATTTGGAATTATGAATCTCCCTGCAGCTGCTTTCTGTTAAAGAAATCTAAACAACATGACACAACATGACATATGTAAGTAAGTAAGTCACTTAGCCATCTCTCTCTTTTCCCTCTTTATCTCCCTTTCATCATTCTTGTAGCTTGTATGTTTTACAGAGCCTGGGTTACCTCAGTAGATTCTGGGTTACTACATGCTTCTTCAGTGTCTGGGCTTGTACACCACAAACCAATGTCCTGGCTACTGATGTCTTTCTTGGATCTCCTGAGCTTCCCTTGCCCCTCCCTCTCCCATAACTGGACTTGATAGAGACCCAGATCTTCTATTTAACCCCTGACCTATTCCAGAGCTTTTCCCTCAAACGTCCCTTCAGACTCTCTTTGATCTCCTGTCCAACTAATCACCTCATCCCATCATCACTGTTGCTCCCACCCACGATTCCCTTCCTATTCTCTATGATCTTCTCTTCAAAACATAATTTTAAATGACACCTTGGTCTGATCATGGTGAAGTTTGGAGAAAATGTGTAGAAAACGATCAAGGGACATTCCTGGTGAGTTCTGGAAAACCTGGACAATGAATATGTGTATATTAGGATGCGTTTCATTGACTATAGCTCAGCCTCCAACACTATCATCCCTCTCAAAGCTCCTGAATAAGCTTTAAGACCTAGACCTCGTTTCACCCCTGTAGAGCTGGATTCACAATTCCATCACTGGCAAACCCCAGTTAATACTGGTTAGCGACAGCATCTTCTCCACACTGGTGCACCATAGGCTGCATGCTTAACCCCTGCTCTACTCACTTAGTACTCATAACTGTGTGGCTAAGTACAGCCCTGATGCAATATATAAGTTTGCCGATAACACCACTATTGTTGGCTGAATCAAACATAGTAACAAATTGGTATATAGGAGGAAGATTTAAAATCTGATTGAGTGGTGCCACAGCCGCCTCTCAATCAGCGAAACCAAAAAGCTGATTATTGACTACAGGAGGATGAAGCCAGAGGTCCTCAATAGGGGAATGGAGGCGGAGAGGACCAGTGCCTTTAAATTCCTTGGTGCAAACTTATCAGAGGATTTCCCGTGGGACCAGCACATAAGTGTCACCACAAAGAAGGCACTACAGCACCTCCACTTTCCTAGAAGTTTGCATAGATTCAACATGTAACCAACGTCTTTGATAAACTTCTATAGATTCACAGTGAAGAGTATACGAACTGTTTGCATCATGGCCTGGTTTAGAAACACCATAACCCAGATACCGAAAAGACTATGGAAAGTGGTGGATACAGCTCAGGTCATCACAGGCAAAGCTGTCCCCACCTTTGAGTACAATTACATGGAATGCTGCCACAAGAATGCAGCATCCGTCATCAGAGAATCCCATAATCCAGGCTGTGCCCTTTTCTCCTTATTAACACCAGGCTGGAGGTACACAAGCCTTAGGTCTCACATCACCAGGTTCAGGAACTGTTATTACTCTATAACCAACAGGCTTTTGGACCGAACTAGATAACTTCATTCACCACAACTCTGAGCTAGTTCTACGATCCACAGGCTCACTTTTCAAGGAACCTTTGCAACTCATATTCGCAGTATAATTTTTATTTGCATAATTTGTCTTCTTTTGCACATTGGTTGTTTGTCAATCTTTGTTTAAATATATCTTTTCATGTCTTTGTATGTCTTTTTTTCCTGTAAATGCCACCAAGAAAATGAATCTCAAGGTATGGTAACATATATGTACTTTGATAATAAATTTTCTTGAAACTTCAAACTTTGAACTTTGAGCGATGAATGGGTTCCATTTTTACAGATGTTCATTCGTAGATTTTGCCAACAGTTGGAAATTATACAAACCCAGTTGATGTGGAAACTTTACCTCCACAGTATTGGAATGACTGGCATCAAAAGCACATAAGACTGCTGAGAGAGAACAATGACTAGAAGTGGAGGGAGGGAGGAAACTATGTTTCCTCTGTGTAAGAGCGAATGTACATCTGATTTTTGAATGTGAAAGTATTAAAGGAGCTCACTTATATGTGTGTGTCTTTGTAAGTTGAGTGTTTATAACTCAGGGGCAGCCTGCAGTGGGAAAGTTTGTGTATTTTCCTCACCTTCTGTCTGTCTGCAGATAATTGAGCCTTTTGGTTTGACTCTATCCTCCCCCTCCCCACTGTTAGAGATTAATCTGGAGTTAAGAAATTCTGTGAATATAGCAGGTTTTAATTCAAACAAGAAACATAATGTAAATTGCAAGTTTGAAGTTAAAATGACAGCTTTGCAAGCAAACAGCACCCTCTACAGAGCACAGGCTGCTGGCTCAGAGCAGGGGAGTGGTTGCTCAAGAGATCTGGTTTGCAAAGTGAAGTGACCATGAGACATCGTATGCATCAGCCAGACAGAAGAGAAATCGCCCCATCTTCTCGCTGCCTTAACAGTGATAGAGTTCCTCGTGCTTACCTACCATCCGCATCCAGCACATCATTCTCTGCAACTTACACCATCTCCAAAGAGACCCCTACTACCAAACACGTCTTTACTTCTGGCCCCCTCCCCCCACTCCCTGCTTTCTGCACGGATCGCTCCCTCTGTGATTCCCTTCTCCATTTGTCCCTTCCCACTAATCCCTCTCCTGCACTTACCCCTGCAAATGGCCAAAGAATACACCTGTCCATTCACCTCCTCCCTCATGGCTATTCAGGGCCCCAAGCAGTCCTTCCAGGTAGGGCAACACTTCACCTGCCAATCTGCTGGGATCGTCTATTGAATCCAATGTTCCCAATGCAGCCTCTACTACACCGGTGAGACCCGTTGTCAATTGTGCTTCATCGAGCACCTCCACTCCATCTTCCAAAAATGGAACTCTCAGGTGTCTCAGCATTTTAATTCCAATTCCCATTCCATTCCGAGTGTCAGTCCAGGGCCTCCTCTTGTGCCACGATAAGGCCAGCTTCAGGATGGAGGAGCAACACCTCATATTCTGTCTGGGTAGCCTCCAAACTGACAGCATTAATATTGATTTCTCCGTCCAGTAAAAAAAAATCCCTCCCCCTCCCCTTTTCTTTTTATTCCTCACTCTGGTCCCTTTCCTATTCTCCCCTGCCTATCACCCTCCTTGGTTCCCTTCTCCTTCCCTTTCTCCTATGGTCCAGTCTTCTCTCCTATCAGATTCCTTCATCTCCAGCCCTTTACCTTTCCCACCCACCTATCACCTTCTAGCTCTCCTTGTTCCCCTCCGCCCACCTGTTTATTCTGGTGTCTTCCCCCTTCCTTTCCAGTCCTGAAGAATGGTCTTGACCTGAAACGTCAACTGTTTGTTCACTTCCATAGATCCTACCTGACTTGTTGAGTTCTTCCAGCATTTTGTGTGTGTTGCATGAGATGATGGGTGGTGTTAGTTGGCCTGCATCAAACCAGCATCAGCTAAGTTATTTTGCACCATTGTGACTGAGTTCAAACTGGCAGACCAGACTGATGTGGTTATGTAGCATCTCAAGCATGGTCACGGGTATAGTTGATCAATTAATAGTGGGGATGTTTGTGAACTTTGAGTCAGCCCTGACAACATTAATTTTGGGTGTCTGGATCTCTGTCCCCAGAAAATTTCAGACCATCTGCATGAATTACTTTGTCCCAGCAAGGATGTATGAACATTCAGGGGTGTTTCCCTCTGTAGATACATCATTCAAAGGAAGCATTGACACCCTAAAGTATTGGAAGCAAACAATTTCATTGCAACTATTGAAAGTGTATTGAATCACCTGCTGTAACGTTTGAACGTAAGGGTATCAAAACATGATGTACTTTGAGTTTGGGAGACTCTACCGAGAGGGTCTCCAGGAAAAAGCCTGCTGGTCAGAATGAATGAAGATCTTTATATTACCAGCTTCAGTGACCTTGATCACAGTCACAACACCCAGTATCTTAATCACTAATTCAGTACTGACTCTCCCCATACGTGTACATACCTGACCCGTGTGATTCTGCTGAAGTTCTATTCATAAATTGACACAGAACTTTCTGCAGTAATGCTGCACCGAAAACAGAGAATCACTATTTTTCAGGTCTAGTTTATTTCAAACAATATGAAATCTTCCTCACTGATTAAGACATTATGAATCACTGGCCTAGTATGAGTTTGAAGCAGACGCTTCCTTATTATATCCCAGGTCCTCCTGTAGATATATTTACATATATTGTTTTAGTTGCTACACTAAGGCATGACATTAGATTGGTCTCATCAAACTTTAACGTCTCTGAATCAGATTGACTGACAGCCTTGACTCTGAACTAGCTCCGTTGGCGCTGTGCCACAGGGTTGCCTGGGAAACTAAATCAGAGTGACAGGGGCTGAAAATATGCGGTTGTACTTCTTTTATCCAATCCACATGGAAAATGCTGCTCTGGCAGGGCAGACATGTTGCATCTGTTCAATTTTCATTTTTAAAAAAAGGTCAATAGTTTGTAATGTGTATATGTTATAATTTGTTGGAATGTAAACAGTAGGTTTGCAATATTAGTCCAGATGTCAGCTGTGTTATCTTAGGACCTGCTGAGTGGAGACTAAGGGTTCCTGACAGGGAAGGGGAGAAAATTATAGGGTGAGTCACTTCATGACAGTCTCACGTGCCTGCCAGTAATCGATTCAAGACCTGTAATATCAGAAGACTCAGAGAATGTTGTTTATTTGAAACAGAGACTTTAAAGAGAGAAAGAAATGGAATTATTATAAAGATAAGAAAAAAAGCTTTAAAACTGTTATATTTGTGTCTCGAATTTATTTTTGATTCTCATATTTTGGTCTGATGTCATTGGCAAGAAGGTGGGGTTAGTCTGATTGCTAAGCTTTGCTTGGTGGGTAATGCGTCAGACCTAACGCGCTTCTGGGTCCCTGCCCACGTTGGGGTTGAAGGAAACTAGTGATCTGCGCAAGCCATCACTTAAATTTAAGGATCTAAATGTAGTGGTGCCTTTCCGTAAAGGGGAGGTGAAATACATAATTAAAAAGTCTATTCAATCACTGCAGCAACAAAGCTGGGATAAGGAAAAGAAAGGATGGAATTTATATAAGATCCAGAGGATGGTGGGAATTCAAGTGGGAAAATGGGCGTGAAAGGAGGGAAAAAGTTATACTTATATGTTTACATATTGGACATGCTAAGCATAATTCCTTGTTCAGAATCAATATGCATGATACTCCCCCGGTGCCGAGGTCCGGGACATCTCAGATCGGGTGCAGGTTATTCTCAAGAGGGAGGGCAAGAATCCAGATGTTGTGCTCCATGTAGGGACCAACGACGTGGGTAGGAAGAGTGAGGGGGTCCTGCGTAGTGAGTTCAGGGAGTTAGGTGCAAAGCTGAAGGGCAGGACCTCCAGAGTAACAATCTCAGGATTGCTACCTGTGCTACGTACGAGTGAAGCGAGGAACAGAAGGATTATACAGATCAATATGTGGCTGAGAGGATGGTGCAGGAGGGAGGGCTTCAGGTTTTTAGATAATTAGGCTTTGTTCCAGGGAAGGTGGGATCTGTTCCGATGGGACGGTTTACACCTGAACTAGAGGGGTACTAACATTCTTGCAGGAAAGTTTGCTAGTGCTGCTTGGGGGGGTTTAAACTAAATTTGCAGGGGGCAGGGATCCAGAATATGAGAGAGGATAGCGAGATGAAGTATAAAGGACAGGTGGGGACTACACGGTTCCGGAATATTAAGTGTGAAGTAGAGAAAGGTGAGGCGGAACGAGTGATAAGGAGGATACATGTGCGGAGGGATGGTCTGACGGAGCATGGAGTTAAATGTGCAGAAAGAGTAAGTAAATTTAAGAAGGACAACAAAATTCAAGGGGCGTATAGCCCGGTGAGAGTTCGGAGAGCTGGGCATGCACAATAGGCAGCGATTTAAACAGAGAGAGGAGAAATGGGTTAAAAATTCTCTATCTGAATGTACGAAGTGTCAGAAATAAGGCAGATGAGCTTGAAGCTCAGGTGCGAATGGGTAACTATGATGTTGTTGGGATAACGGAGACATGGCTGCAGGGTGATCAGACCTGGGAATTGAATGTACAAGGGTATACGTGCTAGCGAAGGGACAGAAAGGCGGGCAGAGGGGGTGGGGTGGCCCTGTTGGTGAGGAATGAGATTCAGTCCCTTGCAAGGGGGGACATAGAATCAGGAGAAGTGGAGTCAGTGTGGATAGAACTGAGGAACAGTAAGGGCAAAAAGACCCTAATAGGTGTTATCTACAGGCCCCCAAACAGTAGTATGGATATTGGGTGCAAGTTGAATAGGGAGTTAACAATGGCATGTGGCAAAGGAAATGTCGCAGTAGTTATGGGGGATCTCAACATGCAGGTGAACTGGGAAAATCAGGTTGGTACTGGACCCCAGGATAGGGAGTTTGTAGAGTGCCTACGGGATGCATTTTTGGAGCAGCTTGTACGAGAGCCGACCAGGGAGAAGGCTATTCTGGATTTAGTGTTGCGCAATGTACAGAGTTTGATAAGTGATCTTGAAGTAAAGGAGCCATTAGGAGGTAGTGACCATAATATGATAAGTTTTTATCTGCAAGTTGAGAGGGATAAGGGCAGATCAGAAGTGTCAGTATTGCAGTTGAACAAAGGAGACTATGGAGCCATGAGGGAGGAGCTGGCGAAAGTTGACTGGTCGGATATTCTAGCAGAAAAGACAGTGGAACAGCAATGGCAGATATTCTTGGGAATAATGCACAAGGTGCAAAATCAGTTCATCCCCTGGAGAAGGAAGGATTCAAGGGGGGGGAAGTGGCCACAGTGGTTGACAAAGGAAGTCAGAGATAGCATAGCATTAAAAAAGAAGTATAACAGAGCTAAGGTGAGTGGGAAGACGGATGATTGGGAAATTTTTAAGGAGCAACAGAACTTAATTAAAAAGGCAATACGGGGAGAAAAAATGAGGTATGAACACAAGCTAGCTAGGAATATAAAGGAGGATAGCAAAAGTTTTTTTAGGTATGTGAAGAGAAGGAAGATAGTTAAGAACAATGTTGGGCCCTTGAAGAATGAATTGGGAGAAATTGTTATGGGAAACAGAGAAGTGGCAGACGAATTTAATAAGTACTTTGGATCTGTCTTCACTAGGGAAGACACAAGCAATCTCCCAGATGTATGGATGGGCCAAGGACATAGGGTAACAGAGGAGCTGAAACAGATTGACATTAGGAAGGAAACGGTGATGAGTAGACTGATGGGACTGAAGGCTAACAAATCCCCAGGTCCAGATGGTCTGCATCCTAGGGTACAAAGGAGGTGGCTTTGGAAATTGCGGATGCATTGGTGATCATTTTCCAATGTTCCTTAGATTCAGGATCAGTTCCTGAGGATTGGCGAATGGCTAATGTTATCCCACTTTTTAAGAAAGGAGGGAGGGAGAAAACAGAACTATTGCCCTGTTAGCCTAACATCAGTAGTGGAGAAGATGCTAGAGTCCATTATTAAAGATGAAATAGAGGCATATCTTGATAGCAGTGATAAGATTGGGCCGAGCCAGCATGGATTTACCATGGGCAAATCATGCTTGACTAATCTATTGGAGTTTTTTGAGGATGTAACCAGGAAGATAGATGCAGGAGATCCAGTGGATGTGGTGTACCTTGACTTTCAGAAGGCATTTGATAAGGTACCACATAGGAGATTGGTGGGTAAAATTAGAGCTCATGGCATTGGGGGGAGGATATTGACATGGATAGAAAACTGGTTGTCAGATAGAAAGCAAAGGGTAGCAGTGAATGGGTGTTTCTCGGAATGGCAGGTGGTGACTAGTGGGGTACCACAGGGCTTGGTATTGGGACCACAGCTGTTTACGACTTACGTCAATGATTTAGAGGAAGGCATTGTCAATAACATCAGCAAGTTTGCTGATGATACTAAGCTGGGTGGCAGTGTGACATGTGATGAGGATGTTAGGAGAATTCAAGGTGACTTGGATAGGCTGGGTGAGTGGGCAGAAACCTGGCAGATGGCGTTTAATGTGAATAAGTGTGAGGTTATTCACTTTGGGAGCAAGAACAGGAAGACAGATTATTATCTGAACGGTGTGGAGTTAGGTAAGGGAGAAATACAAAGAGATCTAGGAGTACTTGTTCATCAGTCTCTGAAGGTGAATGAGCAAGTGCAGCAGGCAGTGAAGAAGGCTAACAGAATGTTGGCCTTTATTACAAAGGGAATGGAGTACAAGAGCAAGGAAATCCTTTTGCATTTGTACAGGGCCCTGGTGAGACCACACCTGGAGTATTGTGTGCAGTTTTGGTCTCCAGGGTTAAGGAAGGATATCCTGGCTGTGGAGGAGGTGCAGCGTAGGTTCACTAGGTTAATTCCTGGGATGTCCGGACTGTCTTACGCAGAGAGGTTAGAGAGTCTGGGCTTGTACACGCTAGAATTAAGGAGATTGAGGGGGGATCTGATTGAGATATATAAGATTATTAAGGGATTGGACAAGATAGAGGCAGGAAATATGTTCCAGATGCTGGGAGAGTCCAGTACCAGAGGGCATGGTTTAAGAATAAGGGTAGGTCATTTAGGACAGAGTTGAGGAGGAACTTCTTCTCCCAGTGAGTTGTGGAGGTGTGGAACACGCTGCCTCAGAAGGCAGTGGAGGCCAATTCTCTGGATGCTTTCAAGAAGGAGCTAGATAGGTATCTTATGGATAGGGGAATCAAGGGTTATGGGGACAAGGCAGGAACTGGGTGTTGATAGTAGATGATCAGCCATGATCTCAGAATGGCGGTGCAGGCTCAAAGGGCCAAATGGTCTACTTCTGCACCTATTGTCTATTGATACGAGCATTTGTGGTGGTGGTGGGGGGGGGGAACTTGTCAAGAAACAGTGCAGCACTCATTGTTTGAATTCATCTCCTATGAGGTGCAAAGGGAACATCTAATTGCCAACCTGAGCTCTTGAACAAACACAGTTTAATATGGAATGGTTATTCCGATATCACCGCCATCATAACGTATATGTGCGAATCTGACTTTCTGAAAAGCATTAGATGTTTTGAGTTTTTTTTCGGGGGGGGTGGAACTTAGTGGGTATACTTCCTGTTTCTCTGTTCCCCACTCCACTCAGGCGGTGGCGGTAATGCACATTATGTTGGTCTGCACAACCACCATTAAACTTTACAAGAAGGGCTAATGCCCAGTTGAAGCTTTCCAGGCCATGGTAGCAGAGGAGTAAGTGTGTACCCAGTGCCAGTGAGATCTATTCTAAACAAAAGCTTTCTCTGTTGGTATCTGAACCGACCAAAAATGTGCTATGTTCATCATCCCAGTTTCTGAAATTAGGTAATCAGTAATCATGAACTTACAAAGCACAAGTGTGTCACAGTTTCTGAAGTCTGCACTGCCCCTACTCAGGATGAGTTGGTTCCTTAGTTTCCATGAAAACTGAAGGCTAAATTAGCTTCACTGGTTGCCTCGTGTGCGCAATGCAATCATGACAGAAAGTATTCTTTCATGATTTCTATGCATCTGCAACTGTAATTTGGCTGTCCTTTAATTTTATTTTCCCAGTGTATGACATACTTGTGCTTTGAAATGGGCGTCATTTCATGATTAATGACTACCTGACCATCATTAAAAATGTGTAACATTAATTCAGAGGTATCTATGGCCTTAGGCCTGAAGTATTGCTGAAATTTGCAGCAGTGATCCTCAGCCAAATAAGTAAAGAGCTGGTACAAACTTAAGAATCAGGAATAGGAGAAGACCATTTCTATTTCTTGAGCCTTCCTCACCCATCACTCAGATCATGCCTGATTTAAGCTTGGCTCAACAGTTGCCTAATCCCCATATACCTTGACTCCTCTGTGGACCATAGATCTCAATTTGCACATAATCAGTGACTCAAAATCCATACCTCTCTATAGCAGAAGAGGCTGGAGCATTTACTGACATCTTTAATCTTTTACTTCAATAGTCTGAAGTACCGATCTGCTTCAATCATACCGGTGCCCAAGAAGGACGTGGGAATCTTACTCAATGACTATTGTACAGTAGAACTTACATCCAATATGTTAAATATTGGTCATGAAACATGAGGAGCTCCAATTTTCCTACCATCACAACAACTCAACTGCAAATGCCATTTCATTAGCTATTCACTCACCCCTGGAACTTCTGAAAAGTGAAGATGAATACATCAGGATGTCATAAGGAGGTGGCTGGGAACGGACCCAAGCGCAAAACAGAGACACTGAAGTACTAGCGACAGGACTAGGATACAGGGTGAGGGCTAGGACATGGACACGAAAACTGGGAACATGGAACAAGACTGGACAAGAGAGCAAGGAGCCAGGGCTTGGACTCCAAGCCAGAGACTGGACAAGGACCCAGAACCTGGGTCTTTCCTCTGGCTCAGACCCCAGAACTAGGCAAGGACGTTACTTGGCTGGCAGGCAGGACGAGGCTTGAGACCAGAGACTTGAGGCGGGGCTGGAGACCAGAGACTTGAGGCTTGGGGTCTTGAAGCTTGGCTTGGGGCTCGGCTCGGCTAGAGACTTGAGGCAAGGCGAGGCTCGGCTAGAGACTTGAGGCTCGGCTCGGCTCGGCTAGAGACTTGGGGTCTTGAAGCTCCTCTTGGGCAGGGCGTTGTACTCCTGGGCAGGGCGCGGTACTTCTGGGCAGGGCGTGGATCTTCACCCGATGGAGGCAAGGGACAGGAAGGGACAGAACCAACTATAGGGTAACGGCAAGACGGCCCAGCTTACCCAGCGGAGGCAAGGGACAAGAAGGGAGCTAGGTACAGGGTGGCTCCAAGACAAGATTTTAGGCGGGATGAGGAGAGCGTTACCAGCAAGACAAAGCAAGGCTTCAGGCAATGCAAGGTGAGACAAGAACTTCAGGTGAGGCAAGAGTACCTGCAAGACAAGGCAAGGCTTCAGGCAAGGAAACAGAGGCAGGGAAAGGGATACAAGGAGTAAGGACAAGACAATCCAGCAGCCATGCCCTGGTCTCTGGAGATATTTATGCAGCCAGCCCCAATGAGAATCAGCTGCCTCAATTAGTGCTCAACAGGAACAGAAACAGGGTAGACAGGAAAACCTGGAGCAAGGGTTGACGGACCGGACTGTGAACCGGAATGCGGACTTCATGGACCCGACCATGACACAGGATGTTCTTCACTGACTACAGATCAACATTCAACATTATCATCCCCTCAAACTAATCAATAAGCTCCAAGACCTAAGCCAAGATACCTGCTTGTGCAACTGGATCCTTGATTTCTTTACTTGCAGACACTAGTCAGTTTTGATTGACAACAAATCTCTTTTACAATTACCATCAGTACAGATACACCACCGGGTGCAGGAACAATTATTAACCTTCGACCATCAGGCTCCTGAACCAGTGTGAATAACTTCATTCACAACAACACTGAACTGATTTCACAACCTCTGAAGCCACTTTCAAGGACTCAACAACTCATGTTCTCAGTATTATTTATTTATTATTATTATTTGTTTTTTTGTTTTGCACAGTTTGTCTGCTTTTGCGATTTGGTTGTGTGTAGTTTTTCATTGATTCTATTGTACTTCTTTGTTTTACTGTGAATGCTTGCAAGAAATTGAATCTTAGGTCAGAATATGGTGACATATGTGTACTTTGATAATAAATTTACTTTGAATTTTGAACTTTACACTGTACTGCTACTAAAAAAAGCAACGATTTTCACAATAGACGTCGGTGATAATAAATGTGACTCTGACTCTGATACCGGATAGTGAAGGAAGTTGTCTCAGTTTACAACAGGATATTGATCAACCGGAAAAAAATGGGCTGTGGAATAAAGGATGTAATTTTACAGACAAGCGTGAAACGATGTACTTAACCTTGTAGGCTAGTTGGCCATTGTAAATTGTCCTGTGATTTGGCTCGGGTTAAATAGTTGGGTTGCTGGCTGGTGTGGCTCGATGGACTGGAAGGGCCTGTTCCTCACTGTATCTCTAAATAAGTAAATAGATGCAGGTTGGGAAGCTGAGACAGGCTAGGATATACGTATACAGTGAATGGGAGGGTCCTGTGGAATGCTGATGAAGTCATAGATACTTGAAAGTGGACCACACATAAGATGAGTTGGTGGTGAAGGCCGAGGCACTAAGTACAATTGTTGTCATGTTACAGTTGTACAAATCATTACATAGGATACATTCTTGTGGGTATTTCTGTTTGCTGCACTGCAGGTGCAATGGGGTTACAATAGAGAAGTTGCAGTAAATATTTGCAAAAGCATTGTCTGGATCGGAGAGCTTGACTCATAAGGAGGGAATGAACAGGCCGATTTTTTTCCAGAGCAAAGGAGGCTGCAAGGAGACGTGATAGAAGTATATAAAGACAGAAGCTTTATTTGTCACAGGTGCATTGAAACATGCAGTGAAGTAAGTCATTTGTGTCAACGACCACACAGTCCATAGATGCAATGGCTCAGTGGTGGGTTTCTGTTACATACAACTCTCTGATTTTGTCTCTGGAGAAGATCTTCATCCTTATCTCCATTCTAAATGGTAATTCTTTTTTTCAGAAAACTTACCCTCTTTGAGGGGAAACATCCTCTCAGCATCTATCCTACAAGTTAATTAACAACCTTATACAGTATGTTTCAGTAGGTCCATCTTCTCAACTGTTCTTTCACCCCTGGGATCAACCTAGTGTATTTGCTTCCATGGCCTACTGTATATCCTTTCCTGATGGAGGAGCTTAAAGCTGTTTGCAGTTCTCCATGAAGCATGTCATCCCTATTCTTGCACAGGCCTCCCCTTGTCATCCACACCCCACCCCCATTCTTCGGACCCAATTATTTGTTATATCTCCATGTCAACCTTTTGCCTTTTATGTTCAAGGACAATCAAATTTCTCTGTACATCAAATTTCCACTATGGTTGATATCCTGCTTTCTATTACTGCTGCACTCATTAAGGTGGACTGGGATTTCCAAACCTTGAAGTTGTTTTTTACATCAAAATTACGGAAATGTGGCCGCTGGGATCTGAATGGACAGAGAAGAGCAGGATATTTCCATATTTTTTAACAAATTAGATTTAAAGACAGGGAAAGAAACACTGTAAGGAATGAAAGCTTAGTGTGAATTAATGCTAGTGTGCCCAGTGCCAGTTCAGGTACAGAAACAAAAGTGAGGGAAAGAAAGAAAAAATTCAGAGGGTGAGAAAGGAAAAGCAAAAGAAAACTGTTAATTTTTAAATTTACATTATTAAAATGTATCCAAAAATTAATTCCTGAATGAATTAAATGCCACAATTGTAATAATTAATTTTCTTTGGCAGAGTGGTTAACTGCCTATAATTAACACTTGTAATCAGTGGTCCTAAATTATCTGTGGTGGGCTTTGATTATATATACAGCCCAAATGCAGTAACTTCATGCACTTCAATGGGCATACAGTCAGCAAGTTGACATTTTCTTGAAGCTATTGAAGGAACATTGCAACTCAAACAGCCAATTCACATTTTCACATTTAATCACGCATCTGCCTGAAGCTCCTGCAACATTTACACAATAATAATAGCAAGCGCCAGTTTTCACACTGTTATTTTGACAGAAAAGTCTGGCCCAATCTGTTCTATTTGATGTCTGAGAGTCAAAACTACTGTGACTCAATTGATTGAATTAAGTTTTGGTTAGGGAGGCATAAGAATCATCTTCAGATTGCACTGTTTTTGCACCCTGCAGGGCTAAAGTTTGCAGAGATGTTTTATGCATGACTGAAGAGTAGAATTAAAGCAGAATATCTACAAACTGCAGATAAAAATAGCACATCATTTTGCCACAGACCACTGGATATATTTTACACAAAAGTGATTGGAATTCTGCTGCTGTTTTAGAATTCTGCTCAGTAGCAAAATGACCATATTTGGTATATGAAACACTAAAGTAAGGACAAATTAAAAGATATTGTGCTAGGGATCATGCAACTGCACTTAAGTGTAATGCTGAGACTCTAAATTTTCTACAATAGAAATGATTTGGTACATTACAATTAGATTCATACAGACAAAATTACATTTGGATCAGATGTCTGTTTATCTGGAACCATCTATAGCAGAAGTTGATAGAGTAACCAGATTTCTTAAGGAAGTACATATAGCATCAGACAATTCAATGAAAGATAATTAACATTAACATAATGCATTTCAGAAAAAGCATTTCTAACTAAAGCAATTTATAAATTAAAGCACAAGAAATTAAGAACTGTTGGAAATTTGGACCTGTCCAAATTGAATCCAAGCTCCATAAGTGCTGCTGTTGAAAGCAACGTGTGGTTGACTCAGTTTCTACTTATATTACAACTGAATTGTATGAGGCATTTCTTTTCCTTTCCTAGGAGTTGATTGTGAAAGAATCCAATGTGGAAACAAAAAATATTCCCTTCTTTAAGTTACCTCATCTACTGCAGGATTTTAAAACTAGGTCTATTTCAGAAATCAAAATCAATAACTAATTAATTTACTTCTAGCACCTGAAATTGATTATTGATTAAGCCAAATTTAACATATAATTGCAAGACCAGTGCAGAAGACATTCTGGTGTTAATTTCTGATCATGGTAAATATTTCACAAGTGGATACTTTTAACCTGAGCATTGGGGTTACAGCAGTATTTTCAAAACAGGCATCATAATAAATTGTGTTATGCTTCAGAGATTGTAAAAAATGAGCACTGTTATATATGGCAACAGTTATATATCCTAGACAATATTCCTTTACATTGAGCTAAATGAAACTGCATATCAGCTGGATACATAACATGCAGCCTATTAGTGCTCTCATTTTACTGCCCATCAAAGTTGAAAGTTACTCCAATTTATTACAGTAAATTGATACACTCAACTGATACTGAAATTTGTCAATCATTCTCACATAGCTTCCCTGCTGTTTTAACAAACTTACAATCTAACTAAGTTGATTTGCTTTTCTCGGTCAAACTTTTCATTCTGTTATTGACATTTGACTTATTCTGTCCTGATTGGGTCTCCGTGAAGATATCCCTTTGTCCTGGAAATTAAGACTTGGACTATCAGTATTACACACAAAATTGTTAAATAACACTGCTAACCTTTAGATGGTAACTTGGAAAGCAAAGAGAAATATTTTTGGGAGTGACTTTCAAACTGCTTCATCCTCGTCACAGAACTGTAATGGTAAATATTCTGCCTGATCGACAAGCTTTATGGATTTTCGTTGTATTTTCTGGGTATCATAATCCCATAGAAAATAAAGTTGGCTTTCTTAAATCAAAATGTTGAGTACAGGATATGGGATGTTACGTTGAAGTTGTATGAAGATATTGGTGAGGCCTAACTTGGTGTACAGTGTGCAGTTCTGGCCACCTACCTACAGGACAGATGTCAATAATATTGAAAGAGTGCAGAGAAATTTTACAAGAATGTTGTCAGGACCCCAGGACCTGAGTTAGAGTTACAGAAAAGGCTGAACAGGTTGGGACTTTTTTTCCCAAGATGGCGGAGCACACAGTCGCAGCGGCCTCTCTGGCTCCAATCAAAAGTGAATTTTTTTGTCCTGTTTGTCTTTCCTATGATCCAAAAACTCTGCTAGTCATAAAAGACACTAAAATCTGCAGGTCTGCCTCGACAGCGAACTGAATAATGAAGGGTGCTGTGCGGTTATGGTCTAGCATGTGGATTGGACCCCTCATACCATGCCACTGCCTACTACAGTTGCTCGGAGAAGCTGACATCAGAAACGATGTGCAAGGATGCAGAAACACGGTAAGTGCGCCGGTATTCGTGTGAGACTTAATGTGGATATCTGCAAGCCTATGCTCCCGATGGCTCATGTCCAATCGCTTGCAGATCAGGATACTGTGTTCAGATCGGTGGATAAGTTGACTCTAAGGTCAGCAAGAGCCATGCTATCCCATGCCATCAGGAAGGCAAGACATGTGTGCCCACAGAAAATTCATCGAGTTAAGTCCCCTCTCCCTCTGAGGAACATGCACCCTGTCTGGCCACAGCTGTATCTGGATCTTGAATTTCTTGATGGAAAGACCCCAGTTAGTCCGAGTTGGCATCAATATCTGAAGCTCCGTAATGCTGAGCACTGGTGCCCCCAGGACTGTGTGCTCAGCCCCCAGCTGTTCACGGTGCTGACTCATGACTGCCTTTCCAGATCCAGCTGAAACCATATTATCTAGTTCACTGATGATACAACAGTGCTTGGCCTCATCGGCAACAATGATGAGTCAGCATACTGAGAGGAGAGGTAGAGAGGCTTGTCAAATAGTATGAGAACAACAACCTGAGTCTCTACGTGGACAAAACTAAAAAAGGTGTAGAAAGGTGCAGGTTGACCACTGTCTGTTGTACATCAATGGTTCTAACATGGAGAGAGTGAAGAGCACCGAGTTACTTTGTGTTCACATAACAGGCATAGACCCACAACACCTCCTCATTAGTCAAGAAGGCTAAGCAAAGTCTGAATTTCCTGAGGAGACCCTTGCCAAGGTTTCCTGTCCTCACTCTAACAACTTTCTACAGGAGCTCGATTGAGAGTGTCCTATCTGGCTGCATTGTTGTATGGTACAGAAGCTGAAAGGTATCAGACTGCAATGTCCATCAAACGATACACACCGTATTGAAAGGACTGAAAGGTAGGCAAAGGGTGTGGGGTGGCTCTGTTGGTAAAAAATGAAATCAAATTCCTAGAAAGAAGTGATATAGGATCAGAAGATGTAGCATACTTGTGGGTAGAGTAAAGGACAGCAGCTGTTTCCCGTTTACAGTACTGTTTCTGTTAACCTGTGCTGTGCACTTGACATGAATTTTGAATTGTATTTTATTAACTTATTTGTGTGTGATGTATGTATGAAGGGTGCACGGTGCTGGGGGAGCTCTGTTTGGTTTGGTTGTATATATGCAGCGTGAGATGGTACAGTCACCATGGTCCAGAAGAACGTTGTTTCATTTGGTTGTACATATGTACAGTCAGGTGGTACAGTCACCATGGTCCAGAGGAACGTTGTTTCATTTGGTTGTATATATGTACAGTCAGATGGTACAGTCACCATGGTCCAGAGGAATGTTAGACACACAAAATGTTGGTAGAACGTAGCAGACCAAGCAGCACCTGTATGAAGAGGTACCGGAGGTGATTGGAGAGATTGAGGTGAAGGAACCCTTAGGAGGCAGTGATCATAACATGATTGAGTTCACTGTGAAATTAGAAAAAGAGAAGCCGAAATCTGATGTGTTGGTGTTTCAGTGGAGTAAAGGAAATTACAGTGGCATGAGAGAGGAACTGGCCAAAGTTGACTGGAAATAGACACTGGCGGGAAAGATGGCAGAGCAGCAGTGGCTGGAGTTTATGCGAGAAATGAGGAATGTGCAAGACAGGTATATTCTAAAAAAGAAGATATTTTCAAATGGAAAAAGGATGCAACCGTGGTTGACAAGAGAAGTCAAAGCCAAAGTTAAAGCAAAGGAGAGGGCATACAAGGAAGCAAAAATTAGTGGGAAGACAGAGGATTGGGAAGTTTTTAAAACCTTACAAAAGGAAACCAAGAAGGTCATTAAGAGAGAAAAGATTAACTATGAAAGGAAACTAGCAAATAATATCAAAGAGAATACTAAAAGCTTTTTCAAGTATATAAAGAGTAAAAGACAGGTGAGAGTAGATATAGAACTGATAGAAAATGATACTGGAGAAATTGTAATGGGAGATGAGGAGATGGCAGAGGAACTGAACAAGTATTTTGCATCAGTCTTCACTGAGGAAGACAGCAGGATACCGGACACTCAAGGGTGGCAGGGAAGAGAAGTGTGTGCAATCACAATTACGACAGAGAAAGTACTCAGGAAGCTGAATAGGCTAAAGGTCGATAAATCTCCTGGACCAGATGGAATGCACCCTCGTGTTCTGAAGGAAGTAGCTGTGGAGATTGCGGAGGCATTAGCGATGATCTTTCAAATGTCGATAGATTCTGGCATGGTTCCGGAAGACTGGAAGATTGCAAATGTCACTCCGCTATTTAAGAAGGGGGCAAGGAAACAAAAAGGAAATTATAGACCTATTAGCTTGACGTCGGTGGTTGGGAGTTGTTGGAGTCGATTGACGATACGAAGATAGGTGGAGGGGCCGGTAGTGCTGAGGAAACGGAGAGTCTGCAGAGAGACTTGGATAGATTGGAAGAATGGGCAGAGAAGTGGCAAATGAAGTACAATGTTGGAAAGTGTATGGTTATGCGCTTTGGCAGAAAAAATAAATGGGCAGACTATTATTTAAATGGGGAAAGAATTCAAAGTTCTGAGATGCAACGGGACTTGGGAGTCCTCGTACAGGATTCCCTTAAAGTTAACCTCCAGGTTGAGTCAGTAGTGAAGAAGGCGAATGCAATGTTGGCATTCATTTCTAGAGGAATAGAGTATAGGAGCAGGGATGTGATGTTGAGGCTCTATAAGGCGCTGGTGAGACCTCACTTGGAGTACTGTGGGCAGTTTTGGTCTCCTTATCTAAGAAAGGATGTGCTGATATTGGAGAGGGTACAGAGAAGATTCACTAGAATGATTCTGGGAATGAAAGGGTTAACATATGAGGAACGTGTGTCCGCTCTTGGACTGTATTCCTTGGAGTTTAGAAGAATGAGGGGAGACCTCATAGAAACATTTCGAATGTTAAAAGGCATGGACAGAGTGGATGTGGCAAAGTTGTTTCCCATGATGGGGGAGTCTAGTACGAGAGGGCATAACTTCAGGATTGAAGGGCGCCCTTTCAGAACAGAAATGTGAAGAAATTTTTTTAGTCAGAGGGTGGTGAATCTATGGAATTTGTTGCCACGTCAGCAGTGGAGGCCAAGTCATTGGGTGTATTTAAGGCAGAGATTGATAGGTATCTGAGTAGCCAGGGCATCAAAGGTTATGGTGAGAAGGCGGGGCAGTGGGACTAAATAGGATAAAATGGATCATCTCATGATAAAATGGCGGAGCAGACTCGATGGGCCGAATGGCCTACTTCTGCTCCTTTGTCTTATGGTCTTATGTTGTTTTGTTTGGTTCATGTACAGTCAAATGGTACAGTCACCATGGTCCAGAGGAACGTCGTTTCATTTGTTGTTCATGTGCAGTTATATGGTACAGTCACCATGGTCCAGAGGAATGCTGTTTCATTTGGTTGCATATATGTACAGTCAGATGGTACAGTCACCATGGTTCAGAGGAACGTCGTTTCATTTGTTGTTCATGTGCAGTTATATGGTACAGTCACCATAGTCCAGAGGAACGTTGTTTCATTTGGTTGTATATATGTACAGTCACCATGGTCCAGAGGAATGCTGTTTCATTTGGTTGCATATATGTACAGTCAGATGGTACAGTCACCATGGTCCAGAGGAACGTTGTTTTGTTTGGTTGTTTATGTACAGTTAGATGACAACAAACTTGAAATTGAACTTGAGTATTTTTCCGTGGACCATACGAGAATGAGGGGAGCTTTGATAGAAGTATACAAATTTGGAGGGGTATACTTAGGGTAAATCCAAACAACCTGTTTCCACTGAGGTTGTGCTAGGCTAGAACTAGACTTATAGGTTAAGGGTGAATGGTGAAAGGCAAAATTAGGAGGAACCTGTTCACTCAGAGGGTAGTGCAAATGTGGAACAAGTTGCCTGAGGAAGAGGTGGATGTGGGCTTGATTTCAACACTTAAGAGAAATTTGGATAGGTACATGTTTTGGAGAGGTATGGAGGCCTATAGTCTGGATGCAGGTCCATGGGACTATCAGAATAATAATTCAGCATGGACTAGATGGGCTGAATGGCCTGTTTCTGTGCTCTAGTGTTCTGTGACTCTATGATTCTAATAGCAGTAGGAATAGGCTGCATCGCTCCCTTGCTATTTAATAAATTACATTTGATCTTGGGTACACTTTCCAACTCTATCCCCATATCTTGTGACAAAATATACTCTTCTCAGTTCTGAACATCGTCAGTGAATCAGACTCTACTCTTCCACTGGGGCAGAAAATTTCAAAGATTCATGATCTTTTATCTCCATCATATAAGGTTGACCCTTTATCCTGAAGCTACGTCCCCTAATTCCATGTTCCTATTGACATCAATGGATCTGGGGTTGAGAGGGTAAACAGCTTTAAGTTCCTCAGCATCCACGTCACTGAGGACCTCAAATGGTCTGTACACACCAGCTATATCAGCGCCTCTCACCTCAGACGGTTGAGGAAGTTTGGTATGCCCCGCCCCCCCCCCAGATTCTAAGAACTTTCTACAGGGCACAATTGAGAGCATCCTGACTGGCTGCATCACTGTCTGGTATGGGAACTGCACTTCCCTCAATCGCAGCACTCTGCAGAGAGTGGTGCAGACAGTCCAGCGCATCTGTAGCTATGAACTTCCCATGATTCAGGACATTTATAAAGACAGGTGTCAAAAAAGGGCCTGAAGGATCCTTGGGGTCCTGAGTCACCCCAGTCACAATCTATTCCAGCTGCTACCATCCAGGGTATGGTACCACAGCATAAAACCCAGAACCAACAGGCTCTGGGACAGCTTCTTCCACCAGGCCATCAGACTGATTAACTCACACTGATTTGAGTGTATTTCTATGTTGAGTTGACTGTTCTATATATTATAAATTATTATCAATTACTATGATTGCACATTGCACATTTAGACGGAGGCGTAACTAAGATTTTTATTCCTCATGTACGTGAAGATGTAAGAAATAAAGTCAATTCATGAAGAGGAATATTCTCTCAGCATTTACATTGACAAGCCTCTAGAATTGTATGCTCCACTAAGTCAATAATTTCACCTCATATTTTTCTAATCTTCATTTGAGTATGTCCATCCTGCTCAGCTATCCATTCCAAGACAATTTATTCATCCTAGTCAACTTTTCTAAAATGTGTCAAAAGTAACTAATTCATTTCACCAAAAGTACAAAGTACTCCAATGCCTTCTACAATACTTTAAGACGACTTTTACATTCCAATTCCCTTCTTTGCCTGCTGATTGCAATGAATGTCAATATTTCAGACTGCCTCCTCATTATTTGTTGTGCAAGCAATCCTTATTTAGTCCTAAAATAATATTATTAAATAGAAAACACAGTAAGTTCTAGACTATTTATTCCAAATCATTTTTAGGCCTGTATGTGTAGTGTCACAGTGGTAGAAGCAATTAAACCACTGCCTTACAGTACCACAGACCTGGGATCAGTTGCAGTTTGGGTGGTGTCATTGGCAGCATGTTCTCCCTGTGGTTGCTTGAGCTTCAGCGGGCTGTGCTGGTTTCCTCCCACATCTCACAGACACTGTGGGTTGGCAGATTGAATCACCACAATAAGTTGTCCCTGGTGTAAAAGGGTGAAATGAAGTCAGTTGGAAATTGAAGACGATATGGCTTGAATAAAAAAAATGGGATTAATATTGAATTGGCATACGCTGGGTGGAATGAAGGGCTGCCTCCATAATGTATTTTTCCATGACTCTTTGACATGCAAAATATAGTATTAATGGTAAGAATCCTGGCAGTGTGGAGGATCAGAGGGACTTTGGGGTCTAAATTCATAGGATTTCAAAGCTGCTGTGCAGATTAACTCTGTGGTTAAGAAGGCATATGGTGAATTGCCTTTCATCAACCGTGGGATTGAGTTTAAGAGCCAAGAAGTGCTGTTACAGCTATATAAGACCCTGATCAGACCCCACTTGGAGAACTGTGCTCTGTTCTGGTCACGTCACTACAGGAAGAATGTGGAAACTATAGCAAAGGTGCAGAGGAGATTTACAAGGATGTTGCCTGGATTGGACAGTATGCCTTATGAGAATAGGTTGAGTGAACTCAGACTCTTCTCCTTGGAGCGGTGGAGGATGAAGTGACCTGAGAGAGGTGTATAAGATGATGAGAGATATTGATCGTGTCGATAGTCAGAGGCTTCTTCCCAGGGCTGAAATGGCTAACACAAGAGGGCACAGTTTTAAGGTGCTTGGAAATAGGGTCAGAGGAGATGTCAGGGATAAGTTTTTTATGCAGACAGTGGCGAGTACGTGGAATGGGCTACAGGTGATGGTGGTGTAGACGGATATGATAGGGTCTTTTAAGAGACTCCTGGATAGGTACATGGAGCTTAGAAAAATAGAAGGCTTTGGTAAGCCTAGGTAATTTCTAAAGTAAGCACCTGTTCGGCACAGCATTGTGGGCCGAAGGGCGTGTATTACGCTGCAGTTTTTCTATGTTTCTATGACATGCACCCAACAATACAATCATGAGGAAGGTCATTATACATTGGACTTATTTACATAAGAAAATGTCGACTGTACTTTTTTCCACAGATGCTCCCTGGCCTGCTGAGTTCCTCCAGCACTTTGTGTGTGTTGCTCAGATTTCCAGCATCTGCAGATTTTCTCTTGTTTGTGATTTGATTACATATATGCCTTCTCCTTCAAAAGAAAAGGAACAAAAATACTTTATCAACACAGTGGTTTTCAGTTAATTGGGCCAACAGTTTATTGTGGCAGCCACTTATTTGGGACAATTCTTAAAGAATAAAAGCTAATGAACAAAACAGCCAGGATTCTCTTCAGTTGGGGCACTCTGCCGCCTAATTGGGAGTGGAGACTGAGGCCGAACAGTTCCTAACTAGCGTCAGGTATGTGCACTTGTACAGCCGTTAAACAACACAGCATGCTTAGAGCAAACAGTTTTTTAATAAGTTCAGTTGTGTGTGTTTGTGTTAAAAAAGCAGTGAGTTGTGTCACTGATAGTTGGTGAGCATTAAGCAGTAAGGCAATTCAGAACTGCATTGCTCAAATGCAGCTTCAAACATTCAGGCTTGGAGATGCCAGAAATAGCCAGGAGTGAAAATGAAATGATTTCACCTGTTCAAGTTAGGAATTATGAAGAAGTTGAAGGCATAAACAATAATTTTGAATGTTAAAATGAAAACGAAGATTTGGAGGATGCAATTGTCAAAAATTTTGTATGAAGGCAGTGCTTTATCTGCTCTCAGTATCTGCACTGATTTTGTTCATTTACAGTCAATCGAAAGAACAAGGCAACATGCATTAGATGAATTCTTCTATTAGTAACTATTTGGAACTAATACACAGTTTTATAGTACTGTAGTAGTATTGGTTGTCATGTTTTGTAACTCCAAAACATTAAACTAATTCGTAGGAGAACAAGAGAGCAAAAAGATGCAAATCTTAATTCATGTTTACTTCAAGCAGGGCACACACATACCATGTGGTAGTGCCAGGATGTATGCAATTCACTTATTTCTATCTATAACCCATAATTAATTAAATTAAGAAGAATGCTTAATCCAACAACATATTTAAAATATTACTGCAATATTAAATACACAACACTCCTCGCTGCTTAGCTATAAAATCCAACTCAATATGGAATACATCTCAACATATAATATAATACAACTTCTATACAGAATTGCACAGCATTCATGTCCAAACGTTTAATCACTGCGGAGGATTTCTTACTCTTTCCTGACCAGAGAGGTCACTCTCCTTGGCAGGAGAGACTTGTGGCTGTGAAACAATCTCAGGTTCTGGGGCCTCCTCTGTGGTGGTGTAGGAGTTGACTCTGGGACTGCAGGAAGAGGTTCTGACAGGTCTGAGCAACTTTCTTCTCCTTTTCTCAGCTCCTTTCTCTGGATCTTCTTCGATCCTTGCTTCCCTCATCTTCAACTTCTTGTCTTTCTTTTTCTCACCTTCCTTTTTCTTTTTCTGAGTCCTTGTGAGTATCTCTGAGTTTGCAAGTTTTTGTATCTCCTTCGACTGCTTTCTTTTTGGCTTCCATTCATCTAGCAGGGCTTTGGTCTTTGCATATACCTTAACTATCAGCTTTTCATCTCCCACTTGAAGTTCATGCAATAACCTTAAAGCACGCAGAATAGATTCTGGTTTATTATACTCACATAAGCTGAATGCTTACAACTTCCCTGAAGCTCCTTGAACTCCTTTCCAGCTTAAAACCAAGCCAGATTTTTTCTCCAGTATAAGCTGTTCATTGGATATCTGTAGGCTTTCAGCTTAGTATATTTGAAATGCTGTTCAAAGTTGTCTGGAACAGCTGAGCCAGTGTCTAATTCCATTTTAGTCACTTCTTGCATAAGCCAAATTGCTTGTCTATAGCAAGCACACAAGATATTGGAGGAACTCAGCAGGCCAGGCAGCAACTATGGAAAAGAGTAAAGAGCCAATATTCTGGGCTGAGATCCTTCATCAGGATGGGAAGAAAGAGAAGAAGTCAGCATAAGAAGATGGGGGGTGTGGAAGAAGAACAAGGTGGTAGGTGATAGGTGAAACCAGGAAAGGAGGAAGGGATAAAGTAAAAAGCTGGGAAGTTGATTGGTGAAAGAGATAAAAGGCCAGAGAAGGGGGAATTTGATAGGAGCGGACAGTGACCATGGAAGAAAGGAAAGGGTAGGAGCACCAGAGGAGGGTAATGGACAGTTAAGGAGATATGGTGAGAGAGGGAAACAAGAATGGGGAATGGAATTTTGAACTATGCACTGTACAGCTGCCACAAAGCAACACATTTTATGACATATGTCGGCACTTGTCTATAGTTAGCTTTCACATTGTAAATCTCAACACTATGTAGTCCTGTGTCCCTCTGATTATTATCAGATTTTTCATCTACAGCATGTAGATTAGTGCTCTGGTTGAAGCTGCAACTTAACTTTTTCTCTTTTTCTCTTCTCAGTGAAGTCCACTTATTTTTGTCTGTCTGACATGCTCTTTGCATGTGACCTACTTTGTTGCATTTTCTGCAAATTTCACTTTTTTAGTCTGGTGTATGTGAGACCCTGCCAGAATGGCAAAACAATTTGTTGGGCCAGGTCAGCTTTTGTTTAGATGTTGCAATTTAGTTCATGCTCACTTTCATTCCTGACTGCAACACCATTGTGTCCCTATTTGCTGTTTCCATTGATACAGCAATTTCAACTGCACTTTTAAATGTGAGTTGTCTTTCAGTTATGAGCTGTTTTTTAATGTTTTCTTGTAAGATTCTACAAACAACAGGATCTCTCAGTGCATCTTTAAGCCCATTACAGAACTGATAGTGTTCAGACAATCTCTTCAATTCAGCCACTATGCTGAAATCGACTCCCCTTCCTTTTGATTCCGCCTATGAAACCTAAAGCAGTCAAATTTTGAAAAAAAAATTGTCTGCCTTTAGATCCAATGCACTCAACAAAATTGGCATTTGGTTCTCAATAGCGCTTCCATTTACTTTAAAATACTACTCAGTCTGTTCAGTATACAAAATCCAGTTATCTGTTGTGTAATCAAATCTGTCGATTCCGACATAGCCAGCCATTTCTGCTCTTTTTTATATATGATTATTATCATCCAGTACTCACTGTTTATGAACTCCTGAATTCTTCTGTTTTCTGGCTTTTTTTAACTCAACAGTCTCTGCACATGCTGTGCTATTTTTTTTTTACTTGACTATGCCTTGCTGTGCTTTAAAAAAAAAATGACCACCTCTCGCTGTGCTTCAACAGGTTGGTAGTTATATTGAGTACTCTAAACATACCTTGTTACGTTTTGTAATTCTAAAATATTAAATAATTTATGAGGAAACCAAGAGATGTGACTGGGGTCAACCTATTCAATCTTTCCTTTAACTCAGGTCCTCCAATCCTGGAAATATCTTGTGAATTTTCTCTGTACTCATTCAATCTTATCTACATCTTTCTTGTAGACAGGTGACTAAAGCTGCACACAATAATCCAAACTAGGCCTCATCAATGTCTTTAACATAATTTCCCATCTCCTGTACTTAATACATTGATTTATGAAGGTCAATGTGCCAAAAGCTTTCTTAATGACCCTGTTAACTTGTGATGTCACTGCTGATGAATCATGGACTTGTATTCCCAAATCCCTTTGTTCTAACTCAGTCCTCAGTGCCCTACCGTTCACTGTGTGTGACTTATGCTGGTTGGTCCTCCCAAAGTGGAGCACCTCACACTAGTCTACATTAAATTCCGTCTGCTATTTTTCCAGCTGGATAGTCTTCCTTACTGTCCACTACACCCCTAATCTTGGTATCATCTGCAAATTTACTGATCCAGTTCACCACTTTATCATTCAGATCATTGATATGGATCACCAACAACAATGGACCCAGAACTGCTCCCTGTGGTACTCCACTAGTCACCATCTACCATCACTCTCTGGCTTCTCCCGTAAAGCCAATGTCCAATCCAATTTACTACCTCATCTTGAATGTCAAGTGCCTGAACTTTCTTGACCAACTTCCTATGCGAGACCTTGTCAACTACGTGCCTTGCTGACAACATCCACTGCCTTGCCTCCATCTTTGTTCCTGGTAAAATCCTCAAAACATTAAGATTGGTTGGACATGACCTACTACATTCAAAGCCAGGCTGGCTTCCTAATTAATCACGTCTATCTAAATACTCATATTAGGTCTTATAAATAACCTTCAAATAACTTTCCCACTGCTGATGTCAGACACACCGGCCGATAATTTCCTGGTTTATTCTTAGAGCCTTTCTTAAACAGCAGAATAACATTAGCTATCCACCAATCCTCCTGTACCTTATCTGTCACTGAGGGTGATTTAAATATGCCTGCTACGGCCCCTGCAATTTCTGCAACTGCCTCCCACAGGGAAGACCTTGTCAGGTGTCATACCTTTCTTATTCCTTGGTTCCAACCATCACTGGACACAGAGGCTATATACAAGAAGGGCCAAAGTTGCCTCTACTTCCTGAGGAGACTGAGGCCCTTTGGAGTATGTAGGCCTCTCCTTTGTTGCCAGTACAATCTTCTATGTGGTGGCGTGCTGGGGTAATGGCATCAACATGGGTGATGCCAACAGGCTCAATAAACTGATTAGAAAGGCTGTCTCTGTTATAGGAGTCAAGCTGGGCCCACTTGAGGCTGTGGTAGAACAAAGGACCCTACAGGAAATCCTGGCAATTCTGGACAATGTTTCTCAACCTCTGCATGCCACCTTGGCTAAACAGAGGAGCACATCTAGTAACAGGCTAAGACAACTGATCCAAAGAGCACTTTATGAGGTCATCCTTACCTCAGCCATTAGGCTCTATAATGAGTCAACCCATAGCCAGGGAAGTACAAGGTGGAGGGTGATAGGTGAAACTAGGAGAGGAGGAGAACGTGAATTGAAATATATGCAACTCAGAACATTTCTCCCACCATGCTTGACCTTTTGATTCCTGACTTTGTCTTTCTCTCTTGATTCAAGATTCAAGATTTAAGATTATTTGTCATGTGTACATCAAACATACAGTGAAATATATTGTTTGTGTTAACAACCAACGCACCTGCCGCTGTGTTGGTGGAAGCCTGTAGGTGTTGTTACACATGCTGGTAGAAATATAGTGTAAGGTAATGTAATTGGGAGAAATGTTCATGATTCACAACCACCGGCATTCAGTTGAGGTTGTTACATAAGGATTTTTAGCGCACTTTTGTGTTTAGACTTTGGAGTTCAAAAAAATGTGTTACAGGTTTCATTAAACATAAAACGTCTCACTTCATTTTATTTGCAAAAACCTACATTGGTGACTCCGATGCTCTAGGATGATTCCAGAGTTATTGAACATGTTGGCCAAAGCAGTTGCTTTGAAACTGCCGGATTTGCTCTGCGAGAAATCTCCGCGGGCGACACCAAATTTTACTATGTAGTAGCATTGCTCAGCGATTCCGCAGAAGCGAGGGAAGAGAGTCTGCTCAAACACCCACCTGAATGGGATAAATACTGATCTCTGAAAACTCACCTTTTACAGCCTTTGGTCTAACTGAGTCTGAGCGTGCCAAACAGTAGCTCTCCTTACCCTTAGCCATCACTACTGATGCTTCAGACTATGCTGTGGGTGCTGTGCGTGGACAGTTGGTCAGAGGCCTGTGGCAGTCATCACCCTCTTCAGCTGGCAGGTCTGTTCCCTGAAAGGAAATACAGCAATCTGAGCACCAGCTTCTCGGTCTCTATCTGGCTCTCCACCATTTTCATTTTCTTCTAGAGGGTCACCATTTCACAGTGTACATTCACCACAGACTCCTTGTGCATGTGATGGCCAAGATATCAGACCCTTGGTCTGCTCGGCAGCAATGCCAACTGGCCTACATATCTGAGTTCACAGCTGATATACAACACAGAAAATAGAAACATAGAAAACCTACAGCACAATACAGGCCCATTGGCCCACAAAGTTGTGCCAAACATGTCCTTACCTTAGAAATTACCTAGGGTTACCCATAGCCCTCTATTTTTCTAAGCTCCGTGTACCTATCTTGGAGTCTCTTAAAAGACCCTGTCCTATCCGCCTCCACCACTGTCGCCAGCAGCCCATTCCATGCACTCACCACTCTCTGCCTAAAAAGCTTACCCCTGACATCTCCTCTGTACCTACATCCAAGCACCTTAAAACTGTGTCCTCTCATGCTAGCCATCTCAGCCCTGGGGAAAAAGCCTCTGACTATCCATACAATCAATTCCTTTCATCATCTTGAACACCTCTCATCAGGTCACCTCTCATCCTCCGTCGCTCCCAGGAGCAAAGGCCGAGTTCACTCAACCTATTCTCATAAGGCATGCTCCCGAATCCAGGCAACATCCTTGTAAATCTCCTCTGCACCTTTTCTATGGTTTCCACATCCTTCCTGTAGTGAGGTGACCAGAACTGAGCACAGTACTCCAAGCGGGGGTCTGACTAAGGTCCTATATAGCTGCAACATTACCTCTCAGCTCTTAAACTCAATCCCACGATTGATGAAGGCCAATGCACCGTATGCCTTCTTAGCCACAGAGTCAACCTGCGCAGCAGCTTTGTATGTCCTATGGACTCGGACCCCAAGATCCTTCTGATCCTTCACATTGCCAAGAGTCTTACTATATCCTGCTTATCATATTTGACCTACCAAAATGAATCATCTCACACTTATCTGGGTTGAACTCCATCTGCCACTTCTCAGCCCAGTTTTGCATCCTATCAATGTCCCGCTGTAACCTCTGACAGCCCTCCACACTATCCACAACACCCCCAACCGTTGTGTCATCAGCAAATTTACTAACCCATCCCTCCACTTTCTCATCCAGGTCACTTATAAAAATCACGAAGAGTAGGAGTCCTAGAACAGATCCCTGAGGTACAACACTGGTCACCAACCTCTATGCAGAATATGACCCGTCTACAGCCACTCTTCGCCTTCTGTGGGCAAGCCAATTCTGGATCCATGAGCAATGTGCCCTTGGATCCCATGCCTCCTTACTTTCTCAGTAAGCCTTGCATGGGATACCTTGTCAAATGCCTTGCTAAAATCCATATACACTACATATACGGCTCTATCTTCATCAATGTGTTTAGTCACATTCTCAAAAAATTCAATCAGGCTCGTAAGGCATGACCTGCCCTTGACAAAGCCATGCTGACTCTTCCTGATCATATTATGCCTCTCCAAATGTTCATCAATCCTGCCTCTCAGGATCTTCTCCATCAACTTACCAACCACTGAAGTAAGAATCACTGGCTTATAATTTCCTGGGCTATTTCTAATCCCTTTCTTGAATAAGGGAACAACATCCGCAACCCTCCAATTCTCCGGAACTTCTCCTGTCCCCATTGATGATGAAAAGATAATCGCCAGAGGCTCAGCAACCTCCTCCCTCGCCTTTCACAGTAGCCTGGGGTACATCTCATCCGGTCTTGGTGACTTATCCAACTACATATCAAGGGGAAGAAGTAACGCCGTGGCTGATTGCCTCTCACAGCCAGCCAATGAGGCCATACACACAGGGGTTGACAATGCCGGCACGGCAGTTGACCAAGCTACTGACCCGGAGGTCCAGGCTTACCAGACAACAGTGACAGGCCTGTGATTGTCTGGCTTTAGATTTAGGGAAGCTAGGGTTTCGTTTTGTGCGAAGTCTCAACCAGTTGTGCTTGCTCCATCGTGCCCGCAAACTGGAGACAGATGGTTTTTGACTTTATACATGGCCTCTTGCAATGGGGCTGCAAGGCCTCACAGAAACTGGTTGCACTAAAATATGTCTGGCACAGGCTCAGAAAGGACGTGAATAATTAGACTGCAGCCCGTGTGGAGTGCCAGTTGGCAAAAATTAACCGTCATGTTCAGCTGCCATTGGCACCTTCTGAGCTCCCTGAGCGATGCTTTGACCATGTCAATATGGACTTTGTTGGTCCTCCTCCCCCCACCCCCACCCCTGCGGTGTCATGCTCCTCCTTATCATGGAGGACCGTATCACCAAGTGGTCAGAGATCATCCCTCTAGCATCAACGACAGCCACAGACATGGCTTGGATGTTCGTCAGCACCTGGGTTGCCTGGTATGGCACCACATCTAGTACTTCCTCTGACAGCAGTCCCCAATTCATTTCACTCCCAATGGCCCAGAATCTCAGTGTTAGGCTACATCACACCACGGCGTATCACCAGCAGTCCAATAGCTTGTGCAAGCTGTTTCACCACTCCTTAAAGGCTGCTCTGAGGGCCAATGAGTGTTGGTATGATCATCTCCCATGAGTCCTGCTGGGGCTCAAAACAGCTCCAAAAGAGGACCTACAGTCATCTGCGGCTGAGTTGGTGTACGGGCAGCCATTACGAGTGCCAAGTGATTTCATTCCTGACCCCGCGACTGCCTGATCGGCCTCTCAGCTGCATTCCACCCTCCTCAGTAAATTCAATTCCTTTGCACCTCTTCCTACCTCCCGTTATGGCCCGCAGCACTCTTGGGTTCCTGTCGAGCTACAATCCACTTCATTACTTTTCGTCCGCCATGATGCACACCAACATCCCCCTTAGACCCCTTACGATGGCCCGTTCCGCATTTTGGAATGGGGAGAAAAGAATTTTATCATAAGTAAGAGGAGTGAGCCTGGACGTATTTTGGTAGATCACCTTAAACCATCCCACCAGAATTTGGAGGGTTCCGCTACCCTGCCCTTGCTGTCATGACATGATCGTGAGCACGTTAATGCACCTCTTGCTGAGCCAGAGGCATCTGCTGTTCCTTCGCCCATAGAACACGAGCTGGCCAGCTCATCCGAGCTCCAAACGGGCTCACAATGCTGGTTTTAGTGAATGTTGGGGTGGGCCTGTGTAAGGTAATGTAATTGGGAGAAATGAACATAATTCACAACACCGACATCGAGTCGAGGTTGCACTTTAAGAGGCTGATCTGACATGATGACGTTATTAGGGCACTTAGGTTGTGTAGGTTTTGGAGTTCAATAAAATGTGTTACGGGTTTCGTTAAACATAAAATACCTCATTTCGTTTTATTTGCATGCTCACAGTGCTCAGCAGAGACAAGACACAACAAGCAGCAAACTAAAATCAGCAAAATAACGTCCCACTCCTTCCTCCCACCAATGCATATTTTACCTTTAACCTCCGGTCAGGCCTCCAGCCTTCAGCCTTCAGCAAACATGGACTCGGGCCTGCACAACCGGGCTGCAACCTCTCCAGTGGACAGGCAGAGATTCACATAATTATCCCCAGTTAATGGGCCTTAACTTCTGGACTTCTGATTCAACCCTCATATCTCAATCCTTGACATTGATCCTAGGACATGCCCATCACTGAAAAACAAAAATTAAACTATTAAAAAACAACTAAAACTGAGGTGTGACGGAATGGAGGTCACAGCTTGGTGCCATTTTGAATTTTACATTCTGGTTTTCTCTCACGCTTTCTCTTCTCTTCACCTGCCCATCACTTCCCTCTGGTTCCCCTACCCACCCCCTCCCAGTCCTCTCCTATCAGATTCCTTCTTCTTCAGCCCTTTACCTCTTCAACGTCACCTCTCAGCATCATACTTCATCTCCCTCCCCCACCCATGAATCTTTCCCCTCACTTGTCTCACCTATCACCCGCCAGCTCATACTACTTTCCCTCCTCCGACCTTCTTATTCTGGCCTCTGCCCCTTTCCTTTTCAATGCTGATGAAGGGTCTGGGTCCGAAGTGTCATATGTTTATTCTTCTCCATCAATGCTGCCTATCCTGCTGAGTTCCTCCAGCCTTTTTTGTGTGTTGCCTTATGTCCATAGATATTCTTTCCCAGCATTGTACAAAGGAACACGAGTGCAGTCTAACCCATCAGCTGTCACTTATATTACAAAGTCCAATGTTAACCTCTGTGTGGCTGCAACCACCCATGAACTCGGCGCATCTATCTCTAATGGTTCAAAGAAATTTAACTTCATACAGAACCTCTCTCCCTCTACTCTATTCCATCGGATGTATTTTCTTCTCTGGGACAGATTAAGGAAATTAAAAGAGGTGATCCAGAGAAGCCTCATTTAAACCCACTGCACCACTTTTAGGATCCAGTGGGACTTCTCAGGTGTGATCACAGTCTGAAACATTTGGCTACCACATGGAGATAGTGAATAAAATTCGCGACGCTTGTTTGCTGTAATATTTTGTGATTAACGTATTTGAAAAGCCTGCACATGTTTATCGCAATTAATTAGTGGCCTACCTTGTGCATCTCTTGAATAAAATCAGAAGTGCTGGAAACCCAGTGGTAGTGCCGATGGAGAGAGGAAAACCGAGATAACCTTTCAGCATCTGCAGGTGTTTCAGTTGATATCCACATCAACTGTTTCTTTTCCCCACAGATACTGACTGAGATGTGGAGTGTTTCCAGCATTTTCTGTATTGATTTCAGACTGCAATGGCTTTTGATATTCATGGTGCATTCCTCCAACGCCTTCCTGTCTTCCCTCTCACCTTGTGTGCGGGTGCATGGGGTTGCGGAATCTGTCGCCTACCGCACAGCTCGTGGGAGACCCAGGGAACAGCACAACTCTGTGATGAAAATGATTAGACGCTTCCCTGAAGTGAATAAGAGATCAGAGTCAAAATCGGCGTTGGGCTTCATTGAACTTCATCAGTGGTTGCTGGCATCTGCCCGAAATGGCCTGCTTACTGGATCAAGACTGCAATAGAGAGGGGTATGAGGCTTTCAAACAAAGTACATGCAGTTAATTCAAGTGCACTTAATGGAGTACCTCTGCAAGCTTCCACAAAACGCTGGTGCAAGCTAGTTAGTTACAAGACACAGTCTTTAAAAGCACGGACAGCCTTAACGTCGTAAATGTTGTTCACTGGAGAGTGTGCAGAGGAGGTTTGCTTGCAATGATATGTTTCAGTTTTATTGGTATCAATATTGGTTTATTATTGTCATAGGTACTGAGAAGCAGCGAAAAGCTTGTCACGCAGATCATATCATCACAGTGTATTGTGGTAGAACAAGTTAAGACAATAACAATGCAAAATAAAGTGGAACAGCAACAAAGATGGTGCAATACAGGTTAAAAAAATAAGGTGCAAGATCATAACGAGGTAGATTGTAGGGTAAAGAGGCCATTTTGTCATTCTATGGAAACATTTAATAGTTTTAAGAAGCAACACAGATGTGCGTGGCCCATTATGTAAGTTATACTAATAAGCAGGATATTGAAAAAAATCTAACAAAGAGCTTGCAAAAATAAGATGGTCTACATGTCCTTTGCCCACAATGGAAACCTTAATATTTCTCTATTGTCATAATGCCTTTATTTTTAATAGTCAACATACCTTAACGTTTTACTCCCTTTTGAGACACCCAAATACTATGCATCATGGTGCAGTCAAGAGATTCGATTGGCAGACCACATTCAGATTTTAGTAGTACATCAGACAAGGGGTTGTAGTGATTTTCTTCCTGAATGTTCCTTTTCAAAACAGTAAGCAGACAATGATATTGCATGTCAGAACTGTTTTTCCATTTTGATATTTCTTTGATAACTGCCTAATGTCTCCTAAATTGATTGGTTGAATGTGCATTAATGTTTACCTTTTGTAGAAATATTGGCTAACGCTCAGCACAAACATCATTGTTGTTAAATACTGGCCTCTCTATTAAGCACTGAAACATAAAACTGCCTCCTGCAAGCTTGGATAAATACCAAATACAATGGTAAGCTACCGGGAAATGTGGGTTTGGGTCGCGAATATTCAGGTATTTCTATATAGCAGGATTACGCCGAAATTCTACCCATGCATCAGATACGTGTTTACCCATATTCCAGTTGCAAAGTTTTTGAGGTTTGTGAGAGCCAATTCAAAGCTATTCATAGAAAGATCTTGTCAAATAATCATGTTTCTTAGATTCAGATTAATTTTACAGAATGTACAGTAGATACCATTCTCTATAGCAGAAGAACTATTCTCCCTTTACACAAAGGGTTACTGCTTTTGGATGCTTACCAAAGCCTCTGAAACACCTGGCAACAAAACAGTTTAAAAATCTGTTCATGTATAGAGCACCATGACTCAGTGTGCCCATTTCAAATGGATAAATGATCATTATCCTGCCAGCATCTATTATCAGATTAAATACATGCCACTAGATGTCTGCCTGCAAGTCATCAAATTTAAATCTGTTTGCAAAGTGCATGTATTGTGAAACAGGGTTTTGCTAATAAAATTTACATCAAGTGCATTATTTAAGGGTTACCGTGTTAACTACATGAAAAATATCACGTAGAATCTAGGTCTTATTGCAGCAATGACTCCTTGGTTAATGTGCTTTCAATTCTCATTCTTCAAGAGTGTTGTAAATAAATTGCTCCACAGAATAGTGCTACACTGAGGCTTATTGTTTTTACATGTAAATTCCAATAAAGAATCGTACTTGAACTCTAAATTCACATTTGTTGCGGATTTGCGGATCAATAAATAACCCCTCTTGAATCTAATCAGTGCAACTATTAATGGAATCAGAATTAGAATCAGGCTTATCATTACTGATATATGTTGTGAAATTTGTTGTTTTGTGGCAGCTGTACAGAGTAAGATTTAAAAATTACTATAAGTTACAAGAATAGTCCAAAAGATGAACAACAAGATTCAGAAATCTGATGGAAGAGGAGACGAAGCTGTTATTAAAATGTTGAGTGTGACGCTTCAGGCTCCTGTCCACCCTCTCCGATGGTAATAATGCAAAGAAAGGCAAAGTTAGAGACACAAGATTTGATAGCGGTATACAAAATTATGAGGGATATCAATAGGGTAAGTGCAAGCAGGCTTTTTCCACTGAAGTTGAGTGGGACTACAACCAGAGGTCATGGGTTAAGGGTGAAAGTTGAAAAATTTAAGGGGAACAAGGGGAAGCTTCTTCACTCACAGGGTTGTGAAAGTGTGGAATGAGCTGCCAAAACAAGTGGTCCATGAGAGCTCGATTTCAACGTTTAAGAGAAGTTTGGATAGGAACATGGATAGTAGGGATATGGAGGACTATGGTTCAGGTGCCGGTCAGTGGGAGTAGGTAGCTTAAGTGGTTTTGGCATGGTCTAGATGAGACAAAGGGCCCGGCTCTACGCTGTTCTTCTCTATGACTCTATAACTTCTTCCATCATCTAGTCTTGAAGTAGGTTCAATTGCAAAGTAATTTTAAGTTGTAATTTTTAAATAGAGGAAGGATTTCAATAAAGCAAAATAAAGGGCCAGTCTTATTTGGGTTTGACCAGTATACTCCGATTGGAATTTCTGTTATGCAGCTGTTGAATGATGAGAAATTTGCATTCCCATGTGTGAATTTTTCAAGACTGGAAATCTGGGGCTTGTTAAGTGTACTGGACTCTAACGACCAGACTTTTTCATTCTGGGATTCTCTATAAAATTCTGTTGAGTCACATCTTGAATCTGGAGGCTATCATTCCTAGCATAGAATCCAAGACCCTGTTGATTTCAGTGAGGATTTGAACATGCAGCAGAACATCGAACATAGAACAGCACAGGAACAAGCCTTTGGTCTTCAATGTTGTACCAAATTAATTAAACTTGTAATTAAGTATCTAACTAAACTAATCCCTTCTGCCTACACAATGTCCATATCTTTCCAATCCCTGCACATCTATGTGCCGAACTGAGATATCACATTTGCCTCCATTGGTAGCATATTCCAGGGAACCACAACCTACTGTGTAAAAAAATCTTGCCTTCACATCACCTTTGTACTCTAACTGAAATGCATATCCTCTGGTTTTAGACACTCCAACACTGGGAGAAAGATACAAGTTGTCTACTCTATCTGGTATCTCTGATAATCTTCTATACTTATAACAGATTTTTCCACAGTCTTCACCACTCCAAACAACCCAGGCAGCACCCTGGTAAAACTTTTCTGCATCCTTTCCAGCGTCTTGACATCCTTCCTCGAACGGGGCGCCCAGAAATGAATGCAATACTCCCAATGTGGCTGAACTAGAGTTTTATAAACCGGCATCATAACTTCCTGGCTGTTGAACTCGGTGCCTTGACTAATAAATGAAAGCATACTGCGTGCCATCTTTACCATCCCCATCCTATGAACTTGTGCAGCCATTCTCAGGGTGCCATGAATTTAGACCCCAAGATCCCTCTGCACATCAACACTATTAAGAGTCTGCAGTGTAAGTTCAAAGTTCAAAGTAAATTTGTTATCAAAATACGTACTTCTCACCATATACTACACTGAGTTTCATTTTCATGCAGGAGTTCACAGCATATAAAGAAACACAATAGAATCAATGAAAAACTACACACAAAAAAACATATAAACAACTTGTGCAAAAGACAAAAAAATTGTGCAAATACAAAGAGTGAAACAAAATCCTGGAAAGTGAGTCCACAGACTGTAGAATCAGTTTAGTGTTGGGGTAGGTAGAGTTTTTTTTTAAACCTACAGCACAATACAAGCCCTTCAGCCCACAGTGCTGTGCCGAAAATGTACTTACTTTAGAAATTACCTAAGGTTACCCATAGCCCTCTATTTTTCTGAGCTCCATGTACCTATCCAGGAGTCTCTTAAAAGATTGCATTGTATCCACCTTTACCACCTTTACCGGCAGCCCATTCCATGCACTCACTACTCTCGGCATAAAAAACTTATGACTGACATCTCCTCTGTACCTACTTCCAAACACGTTAAAACTGTGCCCTCTTGTGTTAGTCATTTCAGCCCTGGGAAGAAGCCTCTATCCACACGATCAATGCCTCTCATCATCTTATACACTTCTATCAGGTCACCTCTCATCCGCCGTTGCTCCAAGGAGTTGTCCACTCTAGTTCAGGAACCTAATGGCTGAGCGGTAGTAACTGTCCCTGAACCTGCTAATGTGGGACCTAAGGTTCCTGTGTCTCCTTCTTGAATGCAACAATGAGAAGAGAGTATAACCTGGATGCTAGGGGCCCTTAATGATGTATGCTGCTTTCCTGCAATAGTGCCTCTTGTAGATGTGCTGAGTGGCAGGAAGGGCTTCACCTGTGCTGGAGTGGGCTGTATCCACTACCTTTTGTAGGATTTTCCATTCAAGAGCACTGGTGTGGCCAAGATGCAACCAGTCGGTATACTCACCAGCATCCATCTATAGAAGTTTTGGTTTTGGTTCCAAATGGCCAAGAGGCTGTTGATCCCATGTATCTTCAAGTTCTAGATGAACCTCTTATGCAGGCAAATGTCAAATGGATTACTAATATCCATGCAGACAACATCCATAGCTCAACCTTCGTCAATCACCTTGAAAAACTCTATCAAGTTATTAAGACAAAACTGCCCTGCTCAAAGCTGTGGGAGTATCCTTAATTAGGTCATGGTCTTCCAAATGCTCATACACCTTATCTCTAAGAATCCTCTCCCATAGCTTCCTTAACACTGATGTGAGACAAAACAGTCTATAGTTTCTAGTATTATCCTCATTTCCTTTCTTGAATAAGGAAACCACATTAGCTGCTTGCCGGTCCTCCTGGACCTTGGCTGTGGCTAGAAAGGACATGAAAGTATTGATCAATGTCCCTACAGTCTCATCTCCTGCCTCTCTTCATAACTTGAGGTATATCACATCAGGCCCTGGAGATTTATCCACCTTAATGTTTTTTAAGAGATCCAATACTATCTTTTTCTTTATCTCAAAGTGCCCTGGCATGTTAGCATGCTCCACACTGATCTCCCTATCCTCCACATTCACCTCCTTGGTAAGTACCAACATAAAGTATTCATTTAGGACCTCGCCCACTTCCTCTGCCTCCAAGCACCTTCCCTCCTTTATACTTAAGTAATACCATCCTGACTCAGAAACAAAACTTCAAGAACTACTCACTGTAGTGGCAGCAGAAAGTAATCGTAGAGGCCTCTCAATCAACACCAAGAAGACAGAAAGCATGGTCACCTCCAGAAATACAAACATCCCACAATGTGTGATCAAGATCGGAAATACAAACATCAAACAAGTCAACAAATTCAGATATCTTGGCAGCCTAATAACAAGCGATAGCAGGTGTGACAGCGATATCAAATACAGAATAGCAATGGCGAAAGAAGCTTTCCAAAAAATGAAGACCATATTAACAGACAGAAAGATGAGCACGTACACTAAAAACAGAATACTGCAGTGCTACATTTATTCTATCTTGATGTATGGAAGTGAATGCTGGACCATTTCTCCAGCAATGGAAAACAGCCTAGAAGCAGTTGAATTATGGTTCTACAGGAGAATGTTAAAAATATGATGGACCACACACACATCAAATGAAGAAGTTCTCAGAAGAGCCCAAGCAGTTCGATCACTCATACCAACAATAAGAGCAAGACAATTCAGATTCCTAGGACACATCATGCGGAAAGGTGAACTAGAAAAACTCATACCCTCTGGAAAGATTGAGGGGAGCAAACCTAGAGGAAGACCTCGGCTTATATACATCAAAACCTAGCTAGGTGGCTACACATCGAGGAAATGGAAGTCATCCAAAGAACGAGGAATAGATCTATATGGAAAACCATGGTCACCAACGTCCGCATCAGACATGGTACCTAAACAGACAGAATACTATCCTCCCCCTGGTTATCCTCTTGCTTTTAATGTACTGTATGTATAGAATGCTTAGGGATTCTCGTCCACCAACTATATATCCAGATTAGCTGGCAAAGAAAGCAATATTTTACTTCAGTTTACATTTAAAATTACTTAAACTTTTATGTTTTTAATAATATTCACATTTTAAAGAAGTGTTTAATTATTTTTACTTATGTTTAATTTCTTAGATGCCTCTAAATGTAAGTCATGAGGGCATAGGTAAATTGGTTTACTATTGTCACATTCCAATGCACAGTCATAAACTTGCTGGGCATATGGTCCATATGGATCATCCCATTAAAACAGTACACATTGAGATAGCGTAAGGTAATGAAATAACAGAATGCCCAATTAAGTGATACAGAAAACAGGGAAAATGCAGTGCAGGTAGAGGGTAAAAAGCCAGACCATATTGAGATAGATAATGAGGTGAGGTCGAGAGTTCATTACGAACTCTCGAGCACTGTTGAATGGTCTTATAACAGTGGGATCGAAGCTGTCCTTGAGCCTGGTGGTACGTGCTTTCAGGCTTTCGTATCTTCTGCCTGATGGGATGGGAACAGAGAGAATGTCTGGGGTACATGGGATCTTTGAATATGTGGGCAACTTCACTGAGGCAGTGAAAAATGCAGAGAGCGCCCATGAAGGGCAGGCTGGTTTTCATGACATGCTGAGCTGTGTCCACAACTCTTTGCAGTTTCTTGTGGTTAGGGCAGTTGCCAAACCAAGCTATAATGCACCCAGTGATGCATCCTGTCTATGGTGCATCAACTAAAAATTGGTGAAGGTCAAAGGGTATATGGCAAATTTCCTTAAGGTTTAAAGGGGGGGGGGGAGATTTAAAAGTGACTTGAGGAGCAAATTCTCCCCATGGAGGGTGATGCATATATGGACGAGCTTTAGTGAAGTGATTAAAGAGGGTACAGAAACAACATTTAAAAGGAATTTGGACAAGCATGACAATAGGAAAGGTTTAGAGGGACACGGCTAAAACGTGGGAAAATGAGACTAGCTTAGATGGGCATCTTCGTCGACATGAACAAACTGCGTGCTTCTTTGCTGTATTTCTGTATTGAAATCATTTCACGGCTGGCAAAGCTCCACCCCCAGCTTTTTTGATAGTGAAAGCCTGTCAATGGTGGAGCTTCTGTATTGTATCGCCTACAGTTCAGATATCACATAGACCTCATTGCTGCATGTAACCGGGTGACCGTCGGATCTTATTCAGTATTGTTAAAAGTGTACTTAGGCATCCATCCGGGTAATGCTAGAATAGTTGTCTGTGCCTTGAAGGGAGATGGTGATGTCATTACGCACGCGCGGAATAGTAGGGAGGCCATTTTGTTTCTGCTGAAGACGCTGGTAGGGTGTTGGAATTGAGTTCCTCCCAGACACTGGGCATGGTGAGGAAAAGTGAGCATTAATTGACAATATCCATGTGAATTCGTTTATGCTTGTTGGCGGATCGAGAATATCAGTAATTTGACATGTTTTACATGTGGATGCTTTAGATTTCCACGAGTGAAGAAATCAACGCTGGGTAGCGTGGCTTATACAAAGTTCCTCACCATCCAAGTAAATCAGACTTCCTGTAATTTAACTACCAAGCAATACCTTGTAAAAATTGTGCCAAAGTGTACCTTTTGTCTAGCTTTATTGTATCGGCACTGATTGTGCATGTAACCGCGTAACATGAATGTTTAGTCTCTGTTCGGAAGTTCAGCACATGTGTACGTTTTAGATGAGATGTATTCGCTTACATTTTTCGCTGTTATGTATAAGATGCAGGGTGGGTGGGATTCTAATGTTCTTTGTATTGTGTTCCTTCAGAATTGCCACTACAGTATTAGTTCTGGTATTTTTTATACTGCATAAGCAATTCTGTCCATACACAAGGGTGTGGATCGAAAGTTAAACTGAGATTGTAACAGCAAGAGCTGGTTGTAAATTCGTTCGTTTTGTTTCGCGACCCTCTTCTGGCACTTAAACATCTAAAACAGATAAAGGAATTTAAAACCCCACAAAGTATTCGTTGTCCTGAGCGTGTACTTTTCCCCAGGCTACAAAATGGACATGAATTGTAGCAGAGTAGGATTCATCTGTTCCTTCACCTCCATCCAGGGTCACCAACAGTCCTTCCAGGAGAGGCAAAACTTCACCTGTGCACCTGCTGGGGTTGTTTTTGTGTTTGATGTTCCCGACGCAGCCTCCTTTACATTGGTGAGAAACTTTGCAAATTGTTGAGACTGCTTCGTCAAGCACCTCTGCTCCATTCACAATAAGAAGAACTTCTGGTGGCCAGACATGTTTGTGTTTAAAGCCTCCTCTTGTGCCAAGATGAGTCCACCTTCAGGGAGGAGGAGCAACAGCTTAAATTTCAACTGGGTAGCCTACAACCTGAATGCATGAATATTGATTTCTCCATCTGGTTAAATAATTTTCCTTCCTTCTCCCCTCTTCTACTATTCCCCACTCTTGCCTCATACCTCTTCTGACTTGCCTATCACGAACCCTTGGGTCCCCTCCTCCTTTTCTTCCTCCTATGGTCCATGCTCCTCTCCTATTAGATTCCTTTCTCTCCAGCCCTTTATCTTTCCTACCCACCTGGCTTCACCTATCACCTTCCAGCTAGCCCCCTTTCCCTTCACCCACCTTTTTATTCTGGCATCTTCCCCCTTCCTTTTCAGTCCCGAAGAAGGTCTCGGCCCAAAAGGCTATCTGTTTGTTCATTTCCGTGGATACTGCCTGACCTGCTGAGTTTCTCCAGCATTCTATGTGTCTTTGAATTTCCAGCATCTGCAGATTTTCTCATCTTTATCCTTTTGTAATCACCTAGACTGGTTTGGTAGGGTACCATTCTCACACCAATCTCAATGTGGAGCTCAGGTCTCTAGCCTATTGGAGTCATGGTTTTAGACCACAAGACCATAAGGCATAGGACAGATCCCACTCAAACTTGCCTTCTCACCATATATACCCACAGACTCAACCTCCACTGCAGTCTGTGGCAGAGCGTTCGACTCTCTTGCTAAAAAAATTCCTCCTTACCTCCATTCTAAAAGGTCACCCCTCAGTTTTGAGGCTGTGCCCTCTAGTTCTGGGTACCCCCACCATAGGAAACATTGTCTCCATGTCCACCCTATCTAGTCCTTTCAACACTTGGTAGGTTTCAATAAGATTCCCTCGCATTCTTCTAAATTCAACCCGGTTCGGCTCTCCCGATCTCTGCTGTAGCTACTGGCAGGTCAAGCTGGCCCTGGAGGCCCAGCCCAAGACTGCCTTCACCATTGGTCAAGGCTGTGGCACATCCGGGTAATGGTGTTAGGCCTGCTTAACGCCCTGACCACATTCAAGAGACTGATGGAGAGGGTGCTGGCTCACATGCCACAGAGTGGCTGCATCATCTATTTGGACTGGTGCACGCCACCATTTTTGATGATGCCCTGAGGAACCTGGAAGAGGTCTTCGCCGCCAGGCAAATCTGCACCTCAGTCCTGCAAAATCTTGGCTATTGTGCCGACAAGCGAAGTTCCTGAGGCACGTGTTGGTGAGCAGAGGGAGGGGCAACGGACCTGGAGAAGGTAGCGACGGTCAGGGAATGACCCACTGCCCCTGCGATGACTCCGAGCCGCAGCTCCCTGGGGCTGGCATGGTACTACTGCCGGTTTATAAAGACCAAGAGACCATAAGACATAGGAGCAGAATTAGGCCATTCAGCCCATCGAGTCTGCTGTGCCATTCTACCATGGCTGATTCTAGATCCCACTTAACCCCATACACCTGCCTTTTTGCCATATCCTTCGATGCCCTGAGCAATCAGGAAACTATCAACATCCGCCTTAAATATACCCACGGACTTGGCCTCCACCACAGTCTATGGCAGAGGATTCACAGATTTACTACTCCCTGGCTAAAAGATTTCCTCCTTACCTCTATTCTAAAGGGTCGCTCATCAATTTTGAGGCTGTGGCCTTGAATTCTGGGTACCCTCCACCACAGAAAACATCCACCCTGTCTAGTCCTTTCAACATTTGGTAGGTTTCAATGAGATCCCCATGCATTCTTCTAAATTCCAGTGAGTACAGGTCCAAGGCTGCCAAATGCTCCTCATATGCTAACACCTTCATTCCCAGTTTCATCCTTGTGAACCTCCTCCGGACTCTCTCCAATGACAACACATCCTTTCTGAGATATGGGGCCCAAAGTTGTTGACAATACTCTGTGCGGGTGGACTAGTGTCTTATAACAGGGGTTCCCAACCTTTTTTGCACCGCAAACCGGTTTAATATTGACAATATTCTTGCGGATCGGCCGACCGGGGGGTGGGGGGGGTTGTTCAAGTAGGGTTAAACTCACCTCAACATGTCTTTTCAGTTAGGGTTGCCAACTTTCTCACTCCCAAATAAGGGACAAAAGTAGCAGTCAAATCCTGGGACACTTTACCCCAGGAAAGACTTCATGACCATGAAGCCTTGCGTGGGCACCTGTGTCCTTATGGTCTTGTGGTCTAAAACCATGACTCCAATCGGTTTTGCCTTCATCTTCCCGACTATACTGTACATACATTATTTCTACTTTATATAGGCTGTGTATTTATCATATCATTCCTGCTTTTACTATACGTTAGTGTTATTTATTTTCGGCTTTATGTGTTATTTGGTATGATTTTTTAGGTTATTTTTTGGGTCTGGGAATGCTCAAAAATTTTCCCATATAAATTAATGGTAATTGCTTCTTCATTTTACACCATTTTGGCACGAAAGATTTCATAGAAACACCCTACATTAGCAGGGGAAATACGGGATAAGGGCGGTCCCCTATGGGATACACCAATTTAGCCCAATATATGGGATGTCCCAGCAAATACGGGACAGTTGGCAACCCTATGTTCAAGTTCAACAGTGCATGACAGGGAATGAGGAAAGGTGCATCTGACTCGTATCGTTTCCTCACGGCCCGGTAGCACATGCTTTGCGGTCCGGTACCGGTCCGTGGCCCAGTGGTTGGGGACCACTGTCTTATAAAACCTCAACATTGTCTCCTTGCTTTTATATTTTATTCCCCTTGAAATAACTGCCAACATTACATTTACCTTCTTTACCACAGACTCAACCTGTAAACTAATCTTCTGGGAGCCTTGCACGAGGACTCCTAAGTCCCTCTGCACCTCTGATGTTTGAACCTTCTCCCCGTTCAGATAATAGTTCGCACTATTGTTCCTTTTACCAGAATCCCTTATCATATATTTCCCAACACTGTATTCCATCTGTCACTTTTTTGCCCATTCTTCTAATCTGTCTAAGCCCTACTGCAATCGCATTGCTTCCTCAGCAGTACCTACCCCTCCACCTAGCTTCATATAACCGCAAACTTTGCCACAGAGCTATCAAATCCATTATCCAAATCACTGACAAACAATGTGAAAAGTAGCAGTCCCAATACTGACCCCTGAGGAACACCACTAATCACTGGCAGCCAATCAGAAAAGGCCTCTTTTATTCCCATTTGCTGCCTCTTGTCAGTTAGCTGTTCTTCTGTCCATGCCTGTATCTTTCCTGTAACACCATAGGATTTTATCTTGTTAAGCAGCCTCATGTGTGGCACATTATCAAATGCTTTCTGAAAATCCAAGTAAATGACATCCACTGCTTCTCCTTTATCCACCCTGCTTGTTACTTCCTTGAAGAACTCTAATAGATTTGTCAGGCAAGAGTTCCCTTTACAGAAACCATGCTGACTTTGACTTACTTTAACATTAGTCACCAAGTACCCCAAAACCTCATCCTTAAATAATTGACTCCAACACTTTCCCAGCCACTGAGGCAGGCTAACTGGCCTATAATTTCCTTTCTTTTGCTTTCTTCCCTTTTTAAAGAGTGGAGTGACATTTGTAATTTTCCAATCTTCTGGGACCATGTCAGAATCAAATGATTCTTGAAAGACCATGACCAATATATCCGTTATCTCTTCAGCAACCTCTCTCAGGACTCTGGGATGTAGTCCATCTGGCCCAGGGACTTATCCACCTTAAGACCTTTGAGTTTGCCTAGCACTTTTTCCTTTGTAATAGCAATGACACTCACTCCTACTCCCTGACACTCACAGACTTCTGGCACACTACTAGTGTCTTCCACAGTGAAGTACACATTAAGTTCATCTGCCATTTCTTTGTCCCCCATTACTACCTCCTCTCCAGTATCATTTTCCAGTGGTTCAATATCAAATGTCACCTCCTTTTTACTCTTTACCTAACTGAAAAAACTTTTGGTATTCTGCTCTATATTATTGACTAATTTGCCCTTATATTTTATCTTTTCCCTTCTTATAGCTGTTTTACTTGCCTTTTGTTGGATTTAAAAGCTTCCCACTCACCTTTGCTACCTTATATGCCCTTCCTTGGCTTTTATGCAGTCCTTAACTTACTTTATCAGCCACAGTTGCCTACCCCTGCCATTTGAGAACAACTTCTTCTGTGGGACACATCTATTCTGCACCGTGTGAACTATTTCCAGAAACTTCAGCCATCTCTGCTCTGCCGTCATCCCTGCCAGTATCCTCCACCAATCCACCTGGGCAAACTCCTCTCTCATGCCTCTGTATTTCTCTTTATTCCATTGTGACACTGATACATGTGAGCTATGCTTCTCCCTCTCAAATTGCAGTATGAATTCAGTCATATCATTATCACTGCCTCCTTAGGGCTCCTTTACATTAAGCTCCCTGATAAAATCTGGGTTATTACATGACACCCAATCTAAAATAGCCTTACCCCAAGTAGGCTCAGGCAAAATCTGCTCTAAAAAGCTATCTCACAGGCATTCAAAAATTCCCTCTCTTGCAATCTGACACCAACCTGAATTTCCCATTCCCCTTGCATACTGAAGTCCCCCATTACAATTGTGTCATTGCCCTTATTACATGGCTTTTCCAGCTCCTTTTGCAATCTCAACCCCACATCATGGCTACTATTTGGAGGCCTATATATGATTTCCATAATGTTTTTTTCACCCTTGCAGTTTCTTAATTTCACCCACAAAGATTCATCATTTTCTGGCCCTATGTCACCTCTTTCTGCTACTAGAGATGTAGAAAGTACTAGATACTTTCTACATTGGTTCCTAATGTGCTGTCAGTATTATGTAAAAAAAATTATCAGTGTCGCGCAGGCATTTTATAGAAAACTTAGTCATTGCTGGGTGCAAAGAATTTTGATGTAATGGACTTACTTGTAAGTCCATAAAGATTAAAGATTTAACAATTAGCTTTATTTGTCACATGTACATCAAAGCATTGAAACATGCAGTGTTGTTTGCTGCAATGCCCAACAGAGTCAGAGATGTGCTGGGGGCAGCCTGGAAGTATCACCATGTATCAGGCACCAAAATACCATGCCCACCACTTACTAGCCTTAAACCATATGCCTCTGGAATGTGGGAGGAAACCAGAGCACTTGGAGGAAATCCACGCGTTCACAGGGAGAACATACAAACTTCTGACAGGCAGTGGCGGGATTTGAACCCCAAACTTAAAGGTGCACTGTAAAGTATTACGCTAACTGCTACGCAATCCACTTCCACTCTCTTTAGCAGAAATGAGCCAGTTTGCTAGCTAAATCTTGCTCATGGTGTTAAAATGATAGCTGGAGAGGAAAAATCTGTTAAAAACTGTCTATTCAACAGAGATTAGGATTTCCTTGTGTTCATCAGTTCTCATTGCCTGGTCAGCAAAAGCATGCCTTATTGATCTGCACACCATGACTTCTGTAAAAGATGGCAATTAAAAATGAACATTTACACATCCAGAAATCTGTGGCTAAAAGTGCAAGGTCCCATTGCCTGGCTTTATCTATTCTGCAATTAGATTTAATCTTCCAGGCCTCATCACTAGAAAATTAAGGCTACTTGGTGGTTATGATTCATTAAGGCCTTTGAGCAGTTTGTAGCAACTTGGTCTTGACCATCTGTTTATTGATGCTAGAACATAAATTATTTGTGGATCAGGTATGGTGAGGGAGAGTTTCAAGTATCTCTCTCATGGGGTCACACCACAGCAGCTGCTCTAACATAACCTGCAAGAGATTTCGAAACCTACTCATGCTTTCATATAAATGTGAAATGTGTACATAAGTTGTGGACACGGACTTCATAAAATCAGTCAGAAACGAGTGTATCCCCACAAAATTATTAGGAGTCTTCCTCAATCAGAAGCCCTGGATGAGCCAAGAGATCCACAATCTGCTGAGGGCCAGATCAGTGCCATTCAGGTCTGACAAACAAGTAAACAAAAGAGGTCCAGGTACAACCTCCAAAAAGCCATCTCGCGAGTGAAGTGGTGATTGTGGACCAAATTTGAATTATTAAAGGATGCTCGACTGCTGTGGAAGGGCATGAATGCCATCCCCTCTTACAAAATAAAACCAAGCGACATAAGTGACAACAAGGTTTCACTCCCAAATGAGCTCAATGCCTTCAATGCTTGCTTTGACCACCTTCACAAACTCCCGAGATCCAATGACCCTGTGGCTTCCGTCTCTGAGGCTGATGGAAAGCTTCTGGTCCAGGCAGGGTATCTGACCAAGTATCAAAGACCTATGATAATCAACTGGCTAGAGTGTTCACTGAGATCTTTAACCTCTCACTTCAGCATTTGGAAGTACCTACCTGCTTCTAGCAAGCTTCAATTATACCAGAACCTAAGAAGAATGTGATAACCTGCCTCAATGATTATCATCCAGCAGCACTTACATCCATTGTGATGGTGCTTCTTTGAAAGGTTGATATCAATTCCTGCCCAAGGAGTGACTTGGATCTGCTCCATTTTGCCAACCGTCACAACAGCTCAACAGCAGATGCCATCTTATTGGCTCTTCATTCAACCCTGGAATATCTGGAGAGTGAATATGTACACATCAGGAATCTCTTCATTGATTACAACTTGGCATTCAGTACTATCATCCCCTCAAAACTAATCAATAAACTCCAAGACTTCCATGTGCAACTGGATCCTTGATTTCCTCATTTGCAGATCCCAGTCTGCTCAGATCGGAAACAACAGCTCCACATTCTCCATCAGTGCAGGTGCACCACAAGGCTGTGTGCTTAGACCCTGCTCTAATCAATTTATACTTATGATTGTTAGGCTAAGCACAGCTCCAACACTATATTTAAGTTTTGCTGATGATGCCACTGTTGTTGGCCAAGTCAAAGGTGGTGACGAATCTGCATATAGGAGGGAGATTGAAAATCTGGCTGTGTGGTGCTACAACAACAACTTTTCACGATGTCATCAAGACCAAGGAGCTGATTATTGACTTCAGGAGGAGAAAACTCAAAGTCCTCATCGAGAGATCAGAGGTGGAGAGGGTCATCAATTTAAAATTCTTTGGTGTTATCATTTCAGAGGATCTGTTCGGGGTCCAACACGTTAGTGCCATTACAAAGGAAGCACAGCAGTGCTTCTATATTCGTAGTAATTTTTTGAAGTTTCGGCATGTCATATACAACTTTGACAAACTTCTATAGATGTGTGGTGGAGAGTATATTGACTGGTTACATCATGGCCTGGTATGGAAAGACCAATGCTCTTGAATGGAAAAGCCTATGAAGAGTAATGGACATGGTCCAGTCCATCATGAGTAAAGCTCGCCCCACCATTGAGCACATCTACATGCAGTGCTGTTGCAGGAAAGCAGCATCCAGTATCAAGCAGCCAAGCCATCTAGGCCATGGTCTTCCTGCTACTGCCGTAAGGAAGGTGGTTCAGAGCCTCAGGACCCACTCCACCAGGTTCAGGAACAGTTATTATCCCTCAAGCATCAGGCTTTTGAACCAGAGGGGATAACTTCACTCAACTTCACTTACTCCAACACTGAACTCTTCCCACAACCTATGGACTCACATCCATACTCCACATCTCATGTTCTCAATTTTTCATTGATTATTTATTTATTATTACTATTTTCTTTTATTTTTGTATTTAAACATTTTGTTGTCTTTTGCACTTTGGTTGTCCATCTTGGCTGCGGCCTTTCATTGATTCTATTGTGTTTCTTGAACTTACTGTGAATGCCCGCAAGAAAATGAACCTCAGATTTGTAGCTGGTGGCATGTACATTGATAACAAATGTACTTTGAACTTTGAAGTTGAGCCAGAGGATAGCAACTGTTTTGAGCTTTGCCCCTAGTTGTTATGCCTTTGTTAAGTTAATTTGCTCGCAATGCCAGACCATACATATAGTAGAAGCTGCTCAAGGTAGGGAAATGTGACTAATAACATTCATACAGGAAGATCCCACAAATAACAATAAAATAATGACCAGTTAAGTTGTTTTAGGGCACTGGTCAAGAGGGAGGTATCTTATCTCTTTTAAGTAATGCAGTGAAACACTTCAGCTACCTGTCTTTTTTTTGAACATGTGTAAGGTTTCACTCGAAGGACCACATCTTTGGTCTACAATTACTTTTTTTTTGGGTTACAATTACTTGATTTCACATTTGTCTTGGATAAAGTCGAGAGAATATCCGGTGAGACAAAGATAGCTCTTTGAGTGATTTCCCAAGGATAAGAAATATCTTCATCCAAAATTGCCAGTACAATTTTATTTTAAATTTAATAATTTTGATATTTTCTAACTTGTACTTGCATTCTCCCCCATTGGAAATAATTAAAAGATGCATTGTTTAAAATTAAAGAGGTAGAGATACAATTGAATTATTTTCCATTTTCCTCAGTCCTCAGCTTACTATTTAAAAGAAAAAAAATTACCCTAAACCTACAAATCAAACTTAACATGCTTAAGCAGCTGCAAGAGATTTGTTTTACAAGGCTGGCTCTAACAAACTACCTGCTGTGCACCAGTGTCGATGTTTGTAAAATGAATGATGAGAGTGAAAGTCTGTGATTTCATTTATTCAGACCGATTAGTCATGCATGCAAATGGTATCATTTGCCTGTCACTTAATGACTGACCATTCTGTCTGAGTCATTAGCTCCACAGTGTAATGAAAGGAAGAGATAAGCATAATAAAGAGATGACGGAAGTGCAGTGCTGTTTTACCTAAAAGGAACAGAACACAGAAATTCAACGCAGCTGCAGGTGTTCGGAAAACAATGTGGGAAGCAGTTAGCTTCCAATTTAGCAGAAAATTAAGTGCAAAAAACTGTTATTTGTGCAAGAAGATACTCATCGTGAGCCATCATCTATACAGTGGATTCACAGGATAAGTATTCAGCTGTCTTTACCCTGTCTTAGAACAATTGGCACCTTGGTTTACATTGGATATCAGATTGATGCATGTGATTTGTTGTTTATTCCTAAATAGAATTCTTTTAATCTGGTTTTAAAAATGGCCAGATTATCTATTACATAAATATATTTGATCTGAACAAAACTGCAATAGTTCTACCCTGAACCATAGGACAACAGTTGATAATGTAAAACTTCTTTGACTCACATATTAAGCTATTTGTATACTAAATATTTTTGTACATAATCCCCGGATCTAGGTATATTAAATCACCTTGCATTCACGGTGCATTTTCATATTAAACTATTTATATACTAAATATTTCTTCCATATAATCCCGGGAATTAGGCATAGTAAACCTTCTTGCATTCAAAGTGCATTTCCGTGACTAGAGTCAATAATTGACGTGTTAAACTTGCATATCATTCAGAATCAGAATCAGATTTATTATCACTGAGAGAGGTCTGAAATGTGTTGTTTTGCGGTGCCAGTGCAGTGCAAAACAAAAATTACTGTAATCTACAAAAATAAAAAAAAGTGGAAAAGTCGAATACTGAGGTGGTATTCATGGGTTCATGGATCTTTCAGTTAGATACAATGTATGTTTGCATTTTGTAGGGACAGCATAACTAGTGGGACGTACAGCAATCACCTTTAAGATTTTGTTATTAATGTTGATGATATGGTAACAGCACAATAACAATTTCACTCATTTTAAATGGAACCAGATTGGAGAGGTAATGAGTACATGGAAATACAGGCATGAAATTGATAGTTTGGATGGATTCCAGTTCTCAGTTGTTAAAATTGGAGATAATTTGCCTAGAACTCCATTCCATGTTGGGAACACTGAATATGCTATGTGGTTCCAGTTGAGTATTCTGCTCCATTTTAGAAACCAAATTCCAGAAGTGGAGTAAAATGCTGTAGCTGTCTCTAATTAATTCAGAAGAAAGGATGCTGCAAGAGACTGGATCCTATGACATAATTTTTTTTAAAAAAGCAGCAGATGAAGCTTAGCATTCATGTAAGTAAAGTGATAAATTTTTATTGATAAACAAAATGAATATGCTTTAAATCAGTACAGGTGAGCTGGAAAGAGCTGACAGAGTAAACTGTAGAGGTGGGTTCAATGATAATGTACAAAAGACTTTTGAACAAGTATGAGGATTAGAGGGATATGGCCAAATGCAGGCAAATGGGACTAACTCAGATAGACAGCTCGATCGATGTGGATGAGTTGAACTGAAGGGCCTGTATCTTTGATGTATGACTATGACTTGGCTGAACAGAAGAATCGGTGGCTTCAGTTGAACTAGCCATCAAAATCAGGAACATTGCTGGAAAATGCCATGAAAATGCGAACGTTACTGAAGCCAAAATATGCAGTACATTAAAATCAATATGTAATTATATGCTCTAAAGGTCCAGAATACAACAGCAGGGGTGTGATGCTGAGGCTTTATAAGGCAGTGGTGAGGCCTCACCTTGAGTAGTATGAAAAATTTTGGGCTCCTCATCTAAGAAAAGATGTGCTGGCTTTGGAGAGGGTTCAGAGGAGGTTCAGAAAGATGATTCTAGGAATGAAAGAGTTATCATATGAGGAATGTTTGATAGCTTTGTATCTGTACTCGTTGGAACCTAGAAGGATGAGGGGGGATCGTATTGAAACCTTTCGAATGTTGGAAGTCCTAGACAGAGTAGATGTAGAAAGAATGTTTCTCATGGTAGGGGAGTCTAGGACAAGAGAGCACAGCTTCAGGATAGAGGGGCATCCATTTAAAACAGAGATGCAGAGAAATTTCTTTAGCCAGCAGGTGGTGAATTTGTGGAATTTGTTACCACAGGCAGCTGTGGAGGCCAGGTCATTGGGTGTATTTGAGGCAGAGCTTGATAGGTTCTTGATTGGACAGGACATCAAAGGTTACGGGGAGAAGGCCGGGGAATGGGGCTGAGGAGGGGTAAAAAGGATCAGCCCTGATCAGCCATGACTCGATGGGCCAAATGGCCTAATTCTGCTCCTATGTATTATGGTCTTATGGTATTTATGAATGTAAGAAGTTAAAGCAAGAGTATTCATATACCCTGTGAGCTTGTTGGTCATTCAGAAACAGCATTGTTGATCCTGTGCACAAGGTTAATTCACCAAACATCTATTGATTTTGGGCTTGAATTTTCACAGCAGCTGAGATCCAATAATCATCTGAAGTAATGAATTAAAATTTATGAATTATCTGCATGCAGAAATTTTCAAACATAAAGATCACAGTGTGGACTTCAGGAGAGGGAAGTTGGAAGAGCACACACTAGTCCTCATTGAGCAGTCAGCAGTAGAAAGGGTGAACAGCTTCAAGTGCCCGGACATCAACATCTCAGACCATTTGTCCTGGGCCCAATACATTGATGCAATCATGAAAAAGGCACACCAGTGGTTCTACTCCTTGAGGAGTTTGAAGAGATTTGGTATATCACCGAAGACTCTTATAAATTTCTGTAGATATACAGTGGAGAGTATTCTGACTGGTTGCATCACAGCCTCATAAGGAGACTCTAACATGCAAGATTGCAAGAGCCTGCAGAGGATTATAGACTCAGGCAGATTCATCATGTGCATGACTTTCCCAACCATTGAAGAGTGATGGTGCTTTAAGAAGGTATAACACTCACCACCTAGGACATGTCTTCTACTCATTACCCCTATCAGAGAGGTGGCACAGGAGCCTGATGATCCACAGTCAATGACTCAGGAACAGCTTCTTCCCTTCTGCCATCAGATTTCTGAATGGTCCATGAACCCATGAATACAATCTCATTATTTGTTTTTTACACTCTTTACAGATTTTTGTAACTTGGGGTAATTTTCATGTCTTGTAATTTACTACTGATGTCTAATGATAAACTTCACATCATACCAGTCAGTCACTAATAATAAATCTGATTCTGATTCTGGCGCACCGTAGACTTGATCTCCATTATAAGAAGATTCATTTTGAGTGGTGGTAAAGGACAGGTATAACATGTGTTCTGCTTGTAAAGGTAGCTGCCAAGAGGGAGATCATTGGGGAAGAACAAATGGGCAAGGGAATCATGGAGAGATTGACTCCAGCAGAAAGCAGAGGATGGGAGCTAGGCAAGAATGAGAGGAACTCTGCCCTTTTAAAGGCCGTGAGAATTTGGGGTGAGGGCAGACTTCTGGTAAATGGAGGAGATGCAAGCATGAGAGACTGAGAGCATGAGAAGCGACACTGATGTGGGTGGGAACCAGTGGGGATAAAACAGAGTCGAGGTGGATAGACATGAGTTCAGTGGGGCAGGAGCTGGCGAAAACAATGGGCCTTGCAGATCTTGGGTAGGAGGTAGAAATAAACAGAGCAGGGTATGGGAACTAGAAACATAGAAAACCCACAGCACAATACAGGCCCTTCAGCCCACAATGCTGTGCCAAAGATGTATTTACTTTAGAAATTACCCAGGGTTACCCATAGCCCTCTATTTTTCTAAGCTCCATATACCTATCCAAGCGTCTCTTAAAAGACCTTATTGTATATGCCTCCAACACCATCACCGGTAGCCCATTCCACACACTCACCACTCTCTGCGTTAAAAAAAACTTACCCTTGCCATCTCCTCTGTGCCTACTTCCAAGCACATTAAAACTGTGCCCTTTCATGTCAGCCATCTCGGCCCTGGGAAAAAGCCTCCGACTATCCACACGATCAATGCCTCTCATCATCTTATACACCTCGATGAGGTCACCTCTCATCATCCGTCGCTCCAAGGAGAAAAGGCCGAGTTCACTCAACCTCTTCTCAAAGGCATGCTCCCCAATCCAGGCAACATCCTTGTAAGTCTCCTCTGCACCCTTTCTATGGTTTCCACATCCTTCCTGTAGTGAAGCTACCAGAAATGAGCACAGTACTCCAAGTGGGGTCTGACCAGGGTCCTATATAGCTGCAACATTACCTCTTGGTTCTTAAACTCAGTCCCAGGACTGATGAAGGCCAATACACTGTATGCCTTCTTAACCACAGAGTCAACCTGCGCAGCTGCTTTGGGTGTCCTGTGGACTTGGACCCCAAGATCTCTCTGATCCTCCACACTGTCAAGAGTTTTAACATTAATGCTATATTCTGCCATCATATTTGACCTATCAAAATGAACCACCTCACACTTACCTGGATTGAACTCCATCTGCCACTTCTCAGCCCAGTTTTGCATCCTATCAATGTCCCACTGTAATCTCTGACAGCCCTCCACACTATCTACAAACCCCCCAACCTTTGTATCATCATCAGATATACTAACCCATCCCTCCACTTCCTCATCCATGTCATTTATAAAAATCTCAAAGAGTAGGGGTCCCGGAACAGATCCCTGAGGCACAACTCTGGTCACCAACCTCCATGCAGAATATGACCTGTCTCCAACCACTCTTTGCCTTCTGTGGGCAAGCCCGCTCTGGATCCACAAAGCAATGTCCCCTTGGATCCTTACTTTCTCAATAAGCCTTGCATGGGGTACATTATCAAATGCCTTGCTGAAATCCATATACGCTACATCTACTGCTCTACCTTCATCAATATGTTTAGTCACATCCTCAAAAAATTCAGTCAGGCTCATAA